>NC_070611.1:58392978-58698378 GCF_027172205.1 Podarcis raffonei
GCTTCTGAATACCAGTTGCTGGGAATTGCAGATGGGCAGAGTGCTGTTGCGCTCATCTCCAGTTTTCAGGCTTCCTACAGGCCTCTGGTGAGACTAGGATGCTGGACCAGTTGCGCCTTTGGCTTGATCCAGCAGGGTCCTGCATTCTTACAAAAGTTTCACAGATATATTGAGCTCAAAGAATTATATCTTCCAGAGCCAGTCCACTTGATGCAATCATTTAAGCAGCAATTATTTTAAGCACATTTGGTGGACTTGGCCCCAAATAAAGTTGATAAATCAACATTTTGAACCTCATGTACTATACATCCTTCTCAAATTGTAAGGAATATAATACCAGAAATACATTATTTTCTAAGCAATTTCTGCTGCTTTAACATCAGTTATCCACAGCACCAACACACATGTTGGACCATTACCTAGTAGATACATTTAAAACAATTTCTGTTCATTTCATATAAATGCCCTATGAAAGGATATAAGTTTGTACATTTTTATTTATTTATTTTTCTAAGAGTTATTGGGGAAATTTTTGTACTTACCTGATTTTTGCAATATAGTTCTCAGTTAAAAAAAACAAAAATGTATTTTTAAAACCCACATATTATAGAGTTAAACATGTTCATAAATGGTATTAATATTTATTAAATTTATTACCCACCCTTACCCACCCTTCACCAGCAGGTCCCCAAGCAGGTTACATCAATTTAAAATTCAGAATTAAAAACAATTAAAACAAATTATTCACAGGAATAGGGTTATGCAAATATGGGGGACCTGCTTCCTGCCTTGCAGGCCTTTTCCACCTGACCTAGGAGGACAGGGCCCTGACTGCCTGCACCTGCAAAAGCTGAGGCTGCTGAGGAGGCCAGTGACTATCTTGGCTGTGAGAACCTGTTTTAACTTATGTGTTTTTCAATACAGGGACTTTGTTGTTTTTAAACTGAAAGGTGTGGGATGTGCCCAATCACAGTGGTTCAAGGTAGGGTTGTGCCTCTGAAGACAGTTTGGAAACTTCAGCTGGTGCAAATTTGGTGACTGGGCTGCTCACTGGGGCATTTGTAGTTTTATGTTGCGAACCACCCTGTAATCTTCACATGAAGGGCAGTATACAAATTTAGTAAATAAAATAAAAATAAATAGAACAAGTTGCCTTTGCTTCCTCTTTCCTGCATCCTGTAGTTACACTCTGTGGGATGTATAGTGGTTGTATTTTCTATTCATGCACTGACGTGTATGCCCTTAAACCAAATTGAGTCATTTTCCTGAGCCTTACAAAATTGACAAATGTACTAGTAGCAGGCTACTTATATGCAGAATTTTTAATCCCTTTCCTTTTCTGCTGCCTTTGAGATAATTCAGCACAAGAACTTCTTTTAAATGTAAGTTGATTTGTGGGATTGCCAGATAGATTAAATCCTATTAAAATCATAGCTTTGCTTCTAAATGAAGCTTTCAAACACTACAGAAATAGCTCTTGTATTTCCATACAAATAACAGGTCTGATATCCCAGAGCAATTATAAAGTTAGAATGGCAATATGTGTTGGAGTTGGCACATTCTACATCAGCAAGGTACTGTTGGACACCTGACATTAGCTCCTTTGCTAGCTTTTTTGAGTGGGTGGAAACAGATTGTCAGCAGGGAATCCCTTTGGACAGACAGGTCTTTGCTTCCAATGTGCATTAAGCAGATTCTATTTTTTGAGAATGCAAACTGCTTTTAAGAGCAGATTAGCTAGATATTTTTAAAAGAAACTGAAGACTTTTTAGTGTTTCTACTTCATTGTAGTATGCTTTAGGCATCACCCTTCCTCTTCTACCCCAAATGCTATTAAAGAAGAAAAAAATGGCTGCTCCTGCTTAACCCGCTTTCCAGGTACACTTTTGACATGTTGGCTTCCATACAAGCCCATTTTTTCAGTCATGAGTATTCATTGCTGTTCTGCTGCTTGTTTTCTATCTATACCAATGGGTGAAGCTTCGTGGAACGTGTCCATTTTCATGCATTTTGTTTTCTGAGAAAATAATATGGATGTCTTGCACAAGGGTGATATTTACTTTGAAAGGCTGCAATCCTAAACCTTATTAAATTCAGTAGGACTTTCTTCTGAGTAGATATAGTTAGGATTGCAGTGTAAGGCTTGCACAAGGGCTCCAGCTTACTTTTTCTTTTTTTAATTAAAAGCCCAATATGTGTCAAGGCTGGAGTCAGATGCATGTCAGAATGAAGAGGCAGAGGCAGTTGTCAGTGAAGTTAGCTATTTATTCAAGGAAATAGTATGCAACTCAGAACACTTCCCAGCAGCTCTTGCCACCATAGAGCAGTTGCCAGGACTGACGGTTTTACCTCCCTCTGCACTGTTCTAAGTCTCCACCCCTAGATGTTGCACAAGCTGTCTCAAACTATGCCTACGCACCTCTGGTCACTGTTCTGTTCTTATTATCCTGTGTGTTCTTGGAGATCGGAGGGGAGGGGAGCTTGTTGCAGTAGGAGAGGGAGAGTCCCAGCATTCTTCAGCAAGCTCTTCACACACACACACACACACACACACACACACCTGCTTCAACCTCTGAGTCTGAACTGCTTCCTGCTACCGGCTCTCTTTGCTCACTAAACCCTGTTGCCCCTTCAACATCTGACACCTCCCCACAATCTTTTCCCTCTGACTTCTCTGTGTTTCACCACCAATCTTCTGGCTCTGAGCTGTCCTCTTCTGGGGTTTCCCTTTGGGGTTCCCCAGGTGGTACCTACCACCACTCTTCTTCATTCAGCCAGACCCTGACAATTTGTGTACTGTGATGAGGCTCCAAGGTAATCCAGTAGGGAGAGTGGATGGTTGGGTACAGCTGCCTGAAGGCATCACAGGCAGATTGAACAGCAGTGTTCAACTCTTGCTTGCCCATTTCTCCTGCTATGGAGCAAAAAAGACCTACAAGGAGAATTTTTTTTTGGTGTTTTGGCCCTGTGGTCTTACCTTCTCCTTCCCAATCCCCCTTTTCTTTTGTTATGTCTTTCTGTTAGACTTCTCTATTCCACAAGCTCAGAGCAGATTAGTGTAATTTTCCCCAATGCATTGCTCAGGTTGCTGAAGATTTAGAAAGGTGCTTTCATACAAAAAACATGGGATTAAATGTTATTTTTTTCTTTGTTTTATTAGCCTGTCTTTTCATCATATTTCAGTGTTTGGGGAAGCAATATGTTTGCTATGCAAAAGAGTTGGGCCCCTCATGTTGTTCATTTCTTTACAGTTCCATTTTTAACGTAGTGAATTCATGGATTTGGGTTTCTTATTTCCAGCATATGCAGATGACAATCCAAGCTCTTCAAGATGAGCTTAGGATCCAGAGGGACCTGAACCAGCTTTTCCAGCAAGACAGCAGCAGTCGATCCAGTGAGCACTTTGTGACAGAGCTTACAGAGGAGAACTTCCAACGGCTTCATGCAGAACATGAGCGCCAGGCCAAGGAACTTTTCTTGCTCCGCAAAACCTTGGAAGAAATGGAGCTGCGCATTGAGACACAAAAGCAGACCTTAAATGCTCGTGATGAGTCCATCAAAAAGTTGTTGGAAATGTTGCAGAGCAAGGGGCTGTCAGCAAAAGCAACAGAGGAGGATCATGAGCGGACTAGACGGTTGGCCGAGGCAGAGATGCATGTGCACCACTTGGAAACCTTGCTGGAGCAGAAGGAAAAGGAGAACAATTTGCTAAGGGAGGTGAGTTGGGATTCACCCATAGAGATTCTGTTCTACTGTCTAACCTTATTACTTGCAGTTCAGACTTCTCTCTTGTCAGCCCATGTTTACTTGAAATAATTAGCTCTTAATAGTTTTGATTTTAATTAATTTCTATTAAATTAATTTTTATTTTTTTAGAAAAATATTTTTATTAAAGGTTTTATTTGGTTACAAAAGTACATACATAGTCTCTATTTCCAGATCATAAAATCCTTTCTGCAGATTAGTTCTATTTGATGTGAGATGTTGACGTATACAGTATAAGCTTGGGGGGAAGGGTCTATTTAATTTAAAAGGATAAAAAAGGAAGAACAACAGACAATTTAAAATATTATGAAAATACACAGTAACATCAAAAAATTGCATTAATGCAAAGTTACTAATATATATATCAATTTCAGTTCATTTCCCTTCTGACACACCCTCCCTCTCAGCCTCCTGGTTCTCACCTGAGGGTCCAAACTCTCAGCTCACCCACAAGTGTCTCACAACAAGAAGAGTTCATGGAAACAGCAGGCATCACCCTAGTCTCTTACTCTAGACTTGCTTTTTCTAGGCAGTCCCAAGGTGAATGCTAATTCCTCAGGCTGCTCCCAGCTATGTCCCATTCAGCTGCACTCTCTTCACCCAATTCCAGGTGCAGCAGATTTATTGAGTGTCCCTGGGGTTCCAGTGGATGGGAAAAGAGCCCCCCCCTCCACTCACAACCCTTTCTTCACCCTATTTTGTATCCTACCTCTCCAGATGCTTTACTGCTCCATAGCAGGGCTTGCTAGTTCACTTTCCATCCTTGGCATAAGCTGTGTAATTAAAAATTATAATGGTTTTGGATGTTCCTTATGCCCCTCTGTTAAAGCATAAGGGGCATAAGCATAATGAAGCATAAGCATCATTACAATTGATGATGCTGTATAAAATGTATAGAAACTGGCAATTACTTAATTGCAGATTTGCTTTCTGTATATGTTAGGGGTGGCTGAGCTGTGACCCTCCAGAAGTTTTTGGATTCCCATTTCCCATCAGCCCCAGTCAATATGGCCAGTGGTTGGGAATGTTAGGAGTTGTAGTCTAGCTACACATAATTCCATTTGGACCAAAGTGTGCTCAGTACAAGATCCAGTATATTCTTCATGTTTGGATGTATGTGTGCAAACGACTTGGGTGTTTCTGGCAGTAATATAAAAATAGTAAAGCTCCTTCCACAACAGCTAGAAAGCTAACATTTGAAATGTTGGGCTTTGGAGATCCACACACTTCTAGACCTGGACTTCAGGAGAGTAGATTTGTAGTAGCACCCAAGAACATAAGTCTAGATCAGACATACATGGTTGGAACTTGGTCTTCATGTACCTTACAATCCTCTGATGGGGGAGGGAGAATCACCAGTGGCAGCCAGGAACTTGTGCTTGCAGAATGGCAAGCTGTATTTATTCTCTCTCTGTGTGTGTAAATACTACTTGTGTAACCATCTGAGGATGCTGCTATATATTAGTCCTGTGTGTTTGTGTGTAGTTTCATTACAAAGCTGTAAATGAGCATCTACCTGTGTATAGAAGAATAAGGAGAAATCTTGGCAGCAGTAATGGATGGTTGCTCTGCCATTTCCATGGAAACAGCCACTTTGCTATGAAGGTTATTTGAAGAAATCATTTGCTGCCTTGGTTGCATAGTCCAAAACACACTATTTAAAGTGAAGAAGTATTGCACTTTATAGTATTGTATTCTTTATAATTTTTTGATGTAAATAATTCATAAAGCAATAGCTAAATGTAGCTGAATAACTTTGGGCAATAAGCACTCCTGCTAAACAAAGAAGCGTAATATCGACTAGACAGTCACTGCCAGAAAGTAAGGTAGAAAGCGATGTGTGTGGTCTGATGAAGGAATAAAGGACTAGTTTGATACACTAGTGTTCACACATTCAGATTCAACTGAAAATTGAGCACAATAGAAAGTTTTTTTCATCCTAATATTTGTTAAACATAACTGTTGTTGTGTCCTATGATGCTCAGAGCTCCGCTGCATGCGTGCAAATTTTAGGTAGCTTGGTGAAGGAAATTTCAAGTAGGGCCTTTTGAGGAGGTATTGAAGGGTGGGTGGTAGGGACAATATATGAAGAAGGGCACTTCATATTAGCAGAATGCATGCACCTTGAATTAGACCCAGCAAACAGGTGGTCAGTACAACTGTCACAAAACCAAGCGGATGTTTCGTTGTTGCCTTGTGTGTCTCAGCAGCTGAGCTTCCATGACAGAAGTTCTGAACACTTTTCAAGGGCAGCACAGGCATTAATTAAATCTGCGGAAAACAATTATCAGTATATTAATGACACCACATTACTAACAATTTTGGAAGCTCCAAATAAATATTGAACTTATTTTAGTAAGTTTTCTCTTCCAGTTAACTCTTCTTTTGTGGGGGGTAGAGGGGGAGATACTTTGGTACAACCAGCATTAAGTCCAAAGAGCATCAGGTTTGTCTTTCCTGCACACATTTTCAGTGTCCAGAAGATGGTGGTGTATTTCCTACAGACTCCCACCTTGTTGCTGTTGTTATAGAGGAATAATGTTTGACCTTGCTTAAGGCAAATGCAGGTTTAGTGGGAAACTATCCTGTAGAATATGATTATATGCCCTCCAAATATGCCCTCCAAATATGCCCTCCAAATATTTCAATGATTACTTTTATAATAAGGATCTATTTAATTTTACTGGCTCTTCTTTGTTGCTTGAAATTCTTTTAGAAGCTGTTCTTCTCAAGACAATTAATTACACTTTTAATTAGAGCTTTAATTATGGCTTAGCTCCTTCAATGTGAAGTCTGTTATCAAATCACAGGATTTTAATCTAGATTTTCTTTGTTCTGCAGTGCACATAGGAACCTTTGGGTTAGCTAGAAGTTCCTCACACATGGAATTTTGCAGCCTGAAAACAGAGCCTATTAATTATATGGTAGATACCAAAGCCTTCCATTTTTTATTCTTCTTCAAGTTCGACATTATTGCTGCTTCCTTTACTCTGATTAATAAATACAGTACACATCATGAACTCCTATTTGCTCACATTCAGCCAAGCTTACTGAAATGGGATGAGGACATCTCAGTATTTGTTTATATGTATTTGAAATCTGTAGAAATTTTATATTGATAACCATTGTTAGATTGCCACGTAAGAAAGAAGGGACATCATGGAACTTCAATGCTTGTTCCAAGAATTTAAAAAGGAGATAGGGCTTTCTGAAATAAGGGGCATGATTAAATTGCTGTGGATTGGGTGCTTCCTGACATTCCTCTCTCCCTTAAAATAAGCTGCTATTTAGTCTCTTCAAGCTACCTGCAAATTGCTAAATTGAAATACTGTAATACTTGGAATTGAAATGCTGCAGCTGGAGGAGGAGAGGACAGAGGGTGAAGAAAGAGCTGTGAGTGGAGGGGGGTCTCTGGGAAACCCCCTGAGTTTGTTGGACCCTCCCTGAGGCTGAGAGGGAGGGTGTGCCAGAAGGAAAATGAACAGATACTGATTTGTATCTACATTAGTAACTTTGTATTAATGTAACATTTTTATATGTAACTGTGCATTTTGTAATATTTTGTTTAACTTCTCTGTTGTTGCTCCAGTTTTGTGTACACCAGAGATATTTTTAATATATTAAGTGGTATAGAAATTACATAATTGATATTATAATTGTTCTCTACTGAATGTAATGGCTTTGTTCATCTTACAGCAAGACTGGACCAAAAAGGGGTTTGGCAAAGTTTAGGATCATTGGTATAGTTGCTTTACACCTCTTACACCATTTGTTTTGACAGTCTAATTGACCTGTGAGCTGGAAAGAAAGATATAACTGATTTCAGAATAACTCCAGTTTAGCATAAAGCAAATTTTATTACTATTGCATTCCAAAAATATATTTTAACACTGTATCAAAAACTTAGTTTTACCTTAATCTTTTTAATGAAAACATTTGGATTAATCAGACTCCACATTTAAATACATAAATTACATTTATGTATAGATAGACATTTTTCAAATGACAATTGACCACTTGAACAGTAAAAGAAAAGCACTTTCAGAATTCCATCATTCTACAATATAATGCTGAGGACACATATATTCTCCAGCTACCGTCTTTCCCCGAAAGTAAGACATCCCCCGAAAATAAGACCTCCTTCCAGTTTTGCCTCTCGTTGTAATATAAGGTATCCCCCCCGAAAATAAGACCTCCCCAATAATAAGGCCTCCCCGGAATATAAGGCCCCCAAAACTACCGTAAGGCGTCTGACTCCTCTGGACCGTAGCAGCGGGCGCCACTGTGCAGCTCACTGATTGGCCGCAGCACAGCTGGAGCTGTTCAGGCAATGCGAGGTCTCTTTAAATCAGAGAGCCTTCGCCGCCGCCAGGACAAGCTGCCGCCTGCTGCTCGCTCTGCCCTGACGGAGTCTGGCTTACTCACGATTAGACAATAAATGTGTACCGTATTCTTCTTCATGGAAAAATAAGGCATCCCCTGAAAATAAGACCTAGCGCATCTTTGGGAGCAAAAATTTATATAAGACACTGTCTTATTTTCCGGGAAACAGGGTAACTACTAAAAGCTTTCAATGATGGCATTGCTGCCATGATTTGTTATCATCATTTCTACAGCAGATAGGACATCTGTCCATTTCTTTGTGTCTAGCTGAATAACCAGTGTGTGCTGAGCAACTCTTGAGTCTCTAGCTGTGTACAGCTGGGTATCTGGTTGTTTTGTTAGGGGCAAACAGAACTGCCATTGGGGAAAATATACATCCCACCAATTAGGCAAACCTTATTTGGCTATCAGCAAGCGCTGGAGGAGAAAACAGAAGGGAAAGCAAACAAATGAAAAAATGTCGACATGAAATGCTTGTGGTAAATAATGGAAGGGGTCCAATGTACCTCAGTAGTCTAGTAAGCATTTCCCCCAAAAAGAACACTGTAAATAAGAAATCAATGTTGCAAGATTGCACTATGAAAGTGTTTCTTCCTATATCAAGATAAAGCCACTAAGGTAAAATTTACTTCTGGAGTACATGAACCCCTGTAGTGTTATGTAAAGTTTGGAGGGTTTTTTAACACGCAGGAATGAACAGAAGCAGTATAAAAGCAGTATAAAAAGTTACTCCAGTGCTCTTGAAATGTTGTAGCCATACATACACAAAATGAAATTTATGGTACTGACAAAATGCTGAGTTATTTTCCACATCCTATTTTGAGAAGTTGCTGGGGAGAGAATTGACCCCATCTAGTCTGGGCTTTCAGTAGTTTCAGCATCTCATTCATTTCTTTAAGGATATGTCAGACTGCTGATAGGGCTTAAAAGTCAACACAAATCAGCTGGTGATAACTTCAAGACATGCTAGGATCAACTGCACTCTAGATTTTCCAATAAAATGTTTTCATACTGGAAACACTAGTTATTTCACAGTTACAAAATCTAACAATAAAAACAAAAGCCAAAATAAAGGAATGTAGCAGAACAGACAGATTACATGGAAGGGTGCTTCCTGATTCCTGCTGTTGCCAGGTTGGTGTCATGGGCGATCATAGGTGATGTCTTTTGCCACTGATGACATCTTCGTGTTCTGCTTCTGTTTGGAGACTCCTTTTAGTCATTGCAGGTAGCAAATGGGGGGGGGGGGCTTTGCTATGCTGCTCAGTTTGACCCAACTGCTGCAGGATTGCAGGCTAACAGGCCACATTCCTGCGCTTGCTAATAAATGTCACACGGCCCCTATAGAGCTAGTAGCTGGTGTGCTGCTCCCTAGCCATCTGTGGCAATGGTGCCAACAATAAGGTGTGTGGGCCTAGTTGCTAGAATTTCTGACACCTTGCACTGTCTTAATCCCTTGTTTCCTTAACTCCTGTGCATTATGTGTGGAAGCTAATTACAAAAAACTGAAGGAAATACAGTATAGTTGGCTTGTACTCTGTAAAATACAAAGAAGAATTGGTTCTCTGGCACCATGCAGCCTTGCATTCAGCTTTTTTATGCTAGAAGTGCTTATTCTGCGATACTTACAGAAATATAGGTGTTCACTTTTACACCCATTGCATGTTGACTGTTTTGATGAACAACCTAGTGAACGTTCTCTCATCCCTTGCTGTCTCTCTGGAGAAAGCTGTCGTCATCCGTAACTAGGTGGTTGCTACTCTGGGCGTGTAGGAGTATTATTGGCACAGATGCTTTATCAGCTTGTTAAGTACATACCAGATTGTTGCTGTTATTTATTAATCCTCTTTTTAAAAAGTATTTTTATCCTCCCACCAGAAGATAAAGTTTGAAAAGACCATATAAGGAATCATCTAGCTGAAAGGTATTGGGGTTTTTAAGTTGCTTCAGCTGCCTGCTGTTGAGTGTTAGTTGTTGGAAAGGCAGATGATTATAACCATTTCACTTGTGTGTAGATTTATTTCAGTGGACTGTAGATGTCTGTTGTTTGATGTGAAAGGTCATCCAAAATAGTTGGATAATGTTGCTCATACTCTTTTGAGTAAAGTCTGTTGTGCTTAGCCTTCTTGTATTTCTTTCTGTACAGGAAATGCATCGTCGTTTTGAAAATGCACCCGATTCTGCCAAGACTAAAGCTTTGCAGACTGTTATAGAGATGAAGGTAAGAATTCTACAGTTACATGAAAGAGGAGATGCCTATTCAGAGCAAAGGGCATAATATTTCTTGTTCTTTTGCTATTCGGGTTTTTAAATTTAACCATAAGCAGCACACTGTGGTATATTAAACCACAGACATTCATTGACTACACAGGAGATAGGATTTTTACAAAGATGTTAATGAGCAGAATGTGTTGAGGACCCCTGTCCTTTCCATCTCGCTTGAGAGCAAAGCTGCAACACCTTTTCATCCAACCAGATTACGGAAAATGCTCTTTGCTTTTCCTACTACTGCTGGAATATTTTCAGGGTGTTGGGGCTTCAAGTTTCAACACATGGAAGATTCTCCCTTCTTGTCTTTCTTCACTGACTGACAGTGTTCCTGTAGGAGGGCCTGTTTTTTGTTTTGCCATATTAGGGTGCTTTCACAATTTATGAAGAAGACTAATTTGCCCATTGTTCACTGTGTCTGAAGGATTCTAAGATCTCTTCCATGGAGCGTGGACTCCGAGATTTGGAAGAAGAGATCCAGATGCTGAAGTCAAATGGAGCCCTCAGTACAGAGGAACGAGAGGAGGAAATGAAACAAATGGAGGTGTATCGTAGCCATTCCAAATTCATGAAAAACAAGGTAATGAGTGAACACTATCTGTTAGGCAATGATATACTCCTCTAAGAAACTAATTAAACCAACTAATCACAAAGCAGATGAGGCGCTTGCATTCCACCCTCTCTACTAGTATATGTAGGTAAAGGTAAAGGGACCCCTGACCGTTAGGTCCAGTCGCGGACGACTCTGGGGTTGTGGCGCTCATCTCACTTTATGGCGGAGGGAGCTGACGTACAGTTTCCGGGTCATATGGCCAGCATGACTAAGCCGCTTCTGGCAAACCAGAGCAGCGCACAGAAACGCCGTTTACCTTCCCGCCAGAGGAAGCTTTTGACGGGCTTTTGAACGGCTAGGTTAGCAGGAGCAGGGACCGAGCAACGGGAGCTCACCCCGTTGCAGGGCTTCGAACCGCAGACCTTCTGATCAGCAAGCCCTAGGCTCTGTGGTTTAGACCACAGCGCCACCCGCGTCCTAGTAGTGTATATACACACACTCAAATGGTTGAAATGGAGTTCCCTCATGATAATGAAATACAGTTAACTCTTTTTCATAATTTGAGTAATGCTTTTCAAACAGTAGTAATTTTTATTTCATAAACTGATGCAGAAGCACTATCCAGTCTGTTCTTGGGGAAATTAATCACAATTAAGTGCAACACAAAAGGGCAGTAGACCTCAAAAGGGCTGATTATTATTTTTAAAGGAGATCCAGTTAGTGATCTACTGCATAATAATCAAATTAAAAACATTCTGCATAGTCGTCTTTCAAATTTATGTATTTTATTTTCAGCAGTGTTTGATACTTGGCTCTTTAAGCCAGTAATTTTTTTCTCAAATTGTTCTCAATTACAACAGTTTGTCTCATTACCAAAGAACCAGTGGTGTGTTCTAGATAATGACATGCCATCTTTGTTGTTATATGTGCAATATTTCCTGTATGCAGCTTAGGAAGAAGTGTTTTATTTTAGAGATCCTACATTTTTGCCAGGGTGGAGGGTTTGGCAAGTGTTGAATCTGCTGGCTGTTTTTTTGTGTGTTTTTTTGCTACGATTTGCCTCCGTGCAGACTGAGGACATTTGACAGGAAAACATTCTAATATAAAAGTAAGAGAATAATAATGTCGTGGCAGGTAGAGCAACTGAAGGAAGAGCTAAATGCCAAAGAGGCCCAAGGAGAGGAGCTGAAAAAGAGAGTGACTTCTCTCCAGACTGAGGTCTCTGCCGTAAGATTGACTTCTCTGTGTGCAGTGCCGCTTACTTGGGCTCTGCTGGCTTTCCGGGTAGCTTACTTTGCTTACCTTGCACTCTGCGGCTGTGAAAAGCACTATAACTAACTATAAATCTGCATCTGTCTTTAGCTTACTTATGGTTGATATAAGTAACATCACAATCTATAATCTACTTCAAACACCCAATTTTCATGACTTGGGCTAAGGTGTCATGCTATATTTTTAGATTCTTTCAAAGTGCTTCAGATGTGTCTGAGATGCATGTACTGAGCTCTTGAAAATGCACAATAAAATGTTATGACTTTGATTGTATTCCACACTATATTTTGTCAGGCTGTGTATTTTGATAAACATTGTGTGAGATTAGGAGCAGAAATGTAGACCTTGCTATGTCCTCATTTCCTGTCCTGCCTTGAAGTATGTGCTGCACATTTAATCTTAAAACATGTCTGGATTGCAAGTTTTTCGACTTGTTGATGTATTTGGCTTCAGTTTCTAGGATGAAATGAAATAATATCTCTATGATAGATTCAACAGAGAAAATATTTTTCTACATGAAAACTGAGCTGTGATCTTACCCTGATTACAGGAGATTGTTTCTCTATTTAAATAAATCTGATTTGAAGATTGTATAAATGCATACATTTTTTTTAATGGGCTACCATGGTGTACCAGTGTATGAAAATATTTTGCAGTTAATGAAAAAATAATGTAAGAGAACAGGGAGGGGACCCAACCCATTTTTGGCAAAAGTACACAGCTCCCAATGTCCCTCTAAATCTATGCTGTAGGGTCCCACAGGGGGCGAGGAAACACTTGAAAATTGCTTCCCTTCATGTTTTATTCATGGAAGTCTCACAGTCATCTGAGCGACACTGTTTACTACAATCTTAGGCCCTTGTACTAAAGTTAAAAGAATACAAGCTTTGCCTGCAGGTTCATAATCTAATACAGACAATGACCTGGATTTTACTTAACACTAAGTCATAGTTTGTTCAACAAATCATAGCTTGGTTTGCAAAGTTTGGTTTGTTTGCTAATTGCTCTTGTGTCATGCCTTTGGAGCTTGGTGAGTGTCTGAGGTGGCCAAACAAACCATGGTTAAGAAGGGTACTGGGTTCACATGCCATACCAATGGTTAAAACAAACCAAGCTTCATGAGCTGACAACAAACCATGGCTTCAGAACATGGTTAGTTGGTGGAAAACAAACCATAGTTCCACAGAACTAAATGACCATCTCTGTTTCCGTTGAGACATGGCAGGCACTCACTATCTGTGCTTTCTGGAAACAAATACATGTTTGGTTCATCCCTCTAGAAAAGTCTGTTGAAACAATCTCTGTTTGAAGTGTTGTTTTAAAAACGGTACAAATCTTCAGTTGTTTTTATACTGTTTGAAAAATTATCGTTAGGTTTTTATGATGTGTCTGTCAATTGCCTTGAGACATATGTAAACATGATTAATTAATTAATAGTTAAGCTGCTGGGCAGAGTATGGATGATCAAACAAATCATAACTAAATCATAGATTCTTCATGGTTTAAAGTTATGTGCAAACCAAACCTATAATTAATATAAATAATGTTTATAAGACAAAATGGGGGAGGAAGGGAGCCTTGCCATTACTATTGGAACAAAGGATTTATAATTTGCTGAAAGCACTCATACTCAAGAGTGATGTCAATATAGTTACTAGTTAATGTTTAAAGTACTACCTGGGAAATACATTGAAGTTCCCTCAATTTTTAAATGCATATTTTTTTCACATCTTTGCTAAAATATTTTCCTCAGTCATACATAATTGCAACACAGAGAAACACAGGTATTAAGTAGTAGGAATGTAGGCCAGAAACAAAATGATATTGGCAGTCTTCAACAAAGCAGAACAGCTCCTTTTTAAAATCAATGTTTTTTGCTTCTGCAATTCACTACCAAGTGCTTTAAAAAGCTTAGACAATAACTGATTGGCTTACTATTTGGCCTATTAGTTGTTCTTTCAGTTCTTGGTTCATCAGCAATTGTTGGGCCTCTGCCTGAAGTTGAATGTAGTAGTGGAATAATATGCATATTGGCTACAGTCCAGTTCTATTTTCATTTTACAACATTATTTTAAGACTGTACTTGCACAGGCGCATGCGCTCAGTGAAGTTTACTGTCCTTTCCGATTTCCTGAGCCAGCTTGGTGCCATGCCTTTGTGATAGCTGGAAATATTTCCGTAAATAGTTCTATTTCCTTTGACAGATTAATGTACAGTTTGATAACCTGTATTTTTCTCTTTGGTTCCTCCTTTAGATTGGTCAGGTGAAACAGGAACTGTCACGCAAAGACACAGAGCTGTTGGCCTTACAGACAAAATTGGAAACCCTCACAAACCAATTTTCCGATAGCAAGCAACACATTGATGTTCTCAAGGAGTCCCTCACAGCTAAAGAGCAGAGAGCTGCCATCCTGCAAACAGAGGTGAAGGGCACAATCTTGAATTATTGCTGTTTGTTAACTATAAGGGGGCCTTTTGAATTCAGGGATAAAATACAGAAATGTAATGCTATGGAGCTCTTGAACATGGTATGACAACTTTGCTCTGTTTAGAGAAGTCTAAGCCTGATTTCTGTGTATCAGAAATCAGAGTGTGACAGTTAAGTTTTTCACCTTAATTTCCGCTGTAACAACTGCTGCATTAAAGAGGTAAGTTAATTCCCCTTCTTATAAGCGCATAGAAAACTTAATGTTCAAGGATATCTTCAGGCACGTAGCAAATATATTTCTTTTACTTAACAGAACTTAAGCATTGGAGAAAAGGACATAAATGAGGTTAATAGCATAATAAACTTTATAAATTGCTGCTATTACAATTCTCAAATATTGATTATTGATGTTGAACTGAGAAACCCCAATTAGTTCATAATTGTCTGAATCGGCAAGGCTAAAATTGGGCAGCAAATAAAAGGTTAGCTGGACCTCCCAAAATGAAAGGGGCTCAAAGGAAGGGATATTTACTCCCAATTTTTCCTTTCTAACCTTTCACAATTATCAAAGATTTCACCATTTTGAATACTGTGGTGTCATCCACAAACTTGTGAAGTCCTGACTAGGTCATTTGTGAATACATAAGCCCGCAACTTATGCACATTTAACTTGTGCACATTCAGCTTTACATGCTTAGAATTTTTTTTAACGGAAAGCGGGCAGGAATCGGGGGGGGGAGGACTTTGGCAATCCCACCCACATTTGCACCCAATGTGTTTTGACTATACACAGTTTTGGCTTTAGGCATGATCCCCAGAACATAACCCCAGCATAAGTTATAAGCTTACCGTAAAAACCCCCCAAAATCCTGGTTCTGTTACAGCTCCTTGGAAAAACTCAGCTGCCACTCTCCAATGTGCCCATTTCCTGTTCTTTAACTAAATACAAATCCATAAAATATGTCCTGTTATCAGACTTGATTAACTGAGTCCCCAGTTGACAAGGGTTTGCTAAGCAGCTTCAGAGTCTATTTTCAAATCCTGGTAGAAAGTTATAGTTACAAACAGAAGGGAAAAGCTAGCATTCCAGTGGCTTTTAGTTTGGTTACATTATTGTTATCTGCTCGTATTGGTGCATTTGTATATATTTGTTATGCTTACAGCCTAAATGTATGTTCTGCAGACCATACTTTCTGAAAATAGCAGTCCTGTTCTATAGACCACACCTTCTGAAATGCATATATTTAAAGGTGTGATAACTTCTTAAAATGTTGAACTATGCAACTCCTTTTGTTCAATCACAATTAACATAGTCTGGAAGGTTTTCGAGTGTAAGCATATGGAGCTGTTTTGTATGAACACGTAGTTCATACAAACTACGTATTGCTTCTATTTGGATAAATAAATATGTTAGCCATAAGAGGGCGCCAGTGTATTGGTTATTATAACACAGTACTTCACATTAGTTCCTAATGTTCATCAGAATGAACTAACTAGTTAGTGGCAGATGTTTATATTAAGAGGAAGATGAAAAAGTATGGCATAATTTATATGAATATTTCAAGCTTCATCAGAAAGCCTTTTATTAGTGAGTATTTTCTTAACCATGCACAATAAAATTGGTGTTAACTTTGTGCACTGTATTAACAAAATTGTTGAGTGATATGGCTTCCTCAATAACTCTTCTATTTTGCATTTGTTACAGAAGAGTTGTTAAAAGTATAAACATTAGAGTGCTTCTATAAATTTTGTTTTATACCCTGTCTCAAAATACCACAATGCTTGCTTCATGTGGGATTACCGTATTTTTTGCACCATAACACTCACTTTTTTCCTCCTAGAAAGTAAGGGGAAATGTCTGTGCGTGTTATGGAGTGAATGCCTACGGATGGTGGGGGGATCTGCTGCAGTCGTGAGAGGATCCATGGTTCCCCTTCCTTCCCTCCTCTGTGGCTCGCTTTGAAAAAGCAAAGCAGGAGAAGAGCCACTGAGTGAGGAGGAGAGAGGGACAGAGACCCTGCTTGCTTTAAAGGAGCAAAGCGGGAGAGGAGAGGAGCCTTCTCCTCTTATACCCCTCTTCTGCATTATTAACAGCATCCTTCTCCACCCACCCCACGCATGTTCCTTGTCCCTTGAGTGCTTTTCCTTCCCTCCCCACTTAAAACGTGGTTACAAAGCATGGATCCACATGGATCCTCAGGATTTTTGCACTGGGTCACCCCAAATTCACCATCAGATCACATAGCATGTCCATGGCTACAGCTTGCACCCAAAAATATCATGCACCCACTGTTGCCTGGGGCCGCAGTGGTGCAAAAATGTGGTTACAAAGCATGGATTCACATGGATCCTCAGGATTTTTGCATTGGGCTACCCCAAACTCACTGTCAGATCACATGTCTGTGGCCACAGCATGAACCACAAAAATCATACATCCACTGTTTCGTTTAGAATATTTTTTTTCTTGTTTTCCTCCTCTAAAAACTATGTGCGTGTTATGGTCAGGTGCGTGTTATAGAGCGAAAAATACGGTAATTTGACTTGCAGTACTCAGTGCATTGCCCTTATAAATATTTGACTGACATAACCCTCAGTAATATTACAATAGACTGTTCTACTGGATTACAATTTAGCATCCTTTTCTGGATTGCTTTGGAGAGAAGGCAGGGCAATTTTTAGGCAATGCTTTACTGCAGGAGTGAGGAACTGGCAATCCACAGACCAGTCCTGTGCACAAAAACCTTTCAGACGCAATTGCCAACCTCTGAGCTCTCCGCCACTCTTCTCAGCCAATGGCAGGCCAGCAAAGATGTCCTCTTCTAAAACAGCTGCTTGGACCAGTAGTAGATAAAGCAGGTTAGAAGCACCTGTCTGAACCTTCCCATTTCCCAGTGCTTACAGTGCTCCATCCACCTCACCTTTCAGGTACTGCTTAAAATGTTGGTTCAAAGGCTTCTCTCCTCTTGCCTTTCCCATTTCCCCAGTGTAGTAAGTAGTAGTAAGTAGTAAGGACACCTGCAAAATGCAGTACAGTTATGAAACTTCTGTGAATGTGCTTGTTCAGTGTGCATCCTGTGTACTGAATTTCGTTTCTCTAAATTTAGTTGTGTGCACAGTGAAAACATTACAGAATATAATGGTAAGACTGCAAATGTTTCTGCTTCTATTAGCCTAGTTTTGTTAATGAGCTGAATGTATCGCTTCAGTGTCAATAAAACTGTACCCTGAAAGTTAGAAGGAAGTTAGAGCAGAAGAAAAGAATCTAACCCAAAACACCATCTGACAGTATTAACAAATGCTCATGTTAAATCATTTAAAAGAATAATCCATGTATACATTCACTGAACATTTTTTTTAGTCTGAAATGCAATAACATTGTAGCAGGACACTTTTTTTTTATTACTAGAGTGCATGAATAACAGATAGTATTAATAAGTGATGCATACTCTTTGCCAAGGAAACCAAATGTATGTGCTGTGTGTGTGTGTGTGTGTGTGTGTGTGCGCACGCACGCACGCACGCACACACACACAATATGCTGCTGAATGTGTTTAGTTTAATCAATCCGCAAGCAAGCAAGCTCTAGATTTTGCCAAAAGTTCCAATTACTGTAAGGACTGGAGTGAATGAAAATCAGAAAGTAGAAAGTCGAAGGTTCCCAATTTATAACACATTACCAGTAGACTGGTAGTTGGTATCAAATAGGAATTGTTTCCTAGTAGCCAAAACCCAGGGTTGACAGGTCTGGAGACTGAAAAAGGCCCAAAGAGCTGCTTTTGAGAAGTTATTTATTTTTTATATGGTTTTATATGTTCAGTAATAACCTGCCATGCATCAGCTTTCTTACTTCTTAAGCTCCATAATAGAAAAGTCATCACACAGGACAGTCACATTTTTTTTCAAAATGAAAGAATTGAATGTCTATTGAGCACATACCTAGTCTATAAGCCTATTTAAATTGTTATAGCAATAGTCATTCAGGGCATAGAACTGACCACAAGTCATACATGGTGGTATCCCAATCAATAATTTCATGGGGTCTGAAAATATAAAGAGGGGTCAGCTGTACACCATTGCTAAATGGTACCCCAGGATCCTGCCACCTTGATCTTTATTTATAAAGCTGTTGTAGGAACATTAATGTTGGGAGTTAGGAGGGAGAAGCCTCACTCTTGCCAGAATAACTCTCCAAATTCCAAGCTCTTTTAAAAATGATGTGCCTGTATCTTTCAGCCTTTTCTCTACAATTATGCAGGCATGAAATATTTGTTTCCTTCATTGAAAAGTGTAACATATTTGAGGCAACTGTTCTACTCTGATGCATGTAACAAATAACTGTGGGTTTTTAGTTTTTAGTAAAAGCATGAAGCTAGGGAGATAACCACTCTCTCTTTTTAATTGTCCACAGACATGTTGATATAAGAAATTTGCTTTAAAACTGTTCAGTTATTTTAAAGATGTACCATGGAAACCTGGTACATCTATCTTCTCTATTTAAAGCATCTGAATCCAAGGCTTGGCAGTTGACATCTGTAATACTGGGTCTGAAATGCAAAATGACCTTGTTTATCCTAAGGGCAGGTAGGTGGAGAGGATGTTGAGGTTAGTTTCAATATGTAAAGGAATCTTTATAAATAGTTGTAGAAACTTAAAATATTTTTGTAAATAAAGCAAAATAAAAAGCAACATTTATTTTGGAATAAAATGCTTCATCCATATACAATTTTATTACTATCCCACTGAGTCCTTTTGCTTGGCTCAGCGTTGGCAAGCTTATGGCTAATTCAGTCTCTTGAAATATGGGTCTCCACCACCACCGTAATGTCTAAGTTACTTGGTCCTTTGACCTTCCCTGTACCAACCCAGTGCCAAATGAGGAAATTTGTATGCAATAGAGAACTGAATCCAACACCCAAGAGGTTTGTTATTTACCTTGACTTTACTAAGCTATTTGAGGCTCTTGCCATGTAAGAATTTATATGTATTCCACATGATTTTCATATTTTCCAGTTCTGATCCTCTGTACACCTAGTATGGGAACAGTTTTCAGAGCCCTACTAGGAACATTTTGACATGCATTGCTTGTCTTATTGAAAACTCAGAGCACAGATTTATCAACAAATGTTTTTTGCCTGAAATAGTCGTTAGAGCACACAAAAAGGACAAAGTGAGACAAACAACAATCTGACTTTTCTCCTGAACTGAGCTCTCTAGTTGCCTGAACTGCAACAATGGCACATAAGCTTAGAGGTCAGAACAGACAGAACTCTGGGTTTAGTTTATTAATATTAGCTTATATGATTTCTCAATATTCTCACTTGAAGCACACCAGGATAGCGTTGAGGAGAGGGAGTTGGAATGCTGACTGGTGAGGAAACTGATTAATTGTGGGAGAGACAAACTAAATCAGCGAAGAGGGATGATCTCACAGCAGCTGTTGTGACCAGAGTGCTCTTTGTGGCCCTTTTTCAGGCATCCAGCCCCACAGCACCGGGGAAAGGAGCAGAAAGAGGGATATTGTCCTGGTCACACCCAGACCCATGAGGATGAGGGACTGGATTTTTAGTTCTTTATTGGCAAAGCACTCGGGTACATCAGCTCCTAAGGTGCATGGGATATGCACACCACTCGCCACTAACTTGCTGTCTAGGCAAGCTCCCTCCGTGGCCCTGTGCCCTGTCTCGGACAGTGGGAGCAGCAGCAGGGCCTCACCCCTCTCTGCTTTCTTAAGCCCCCTTGTCTGATGTGGTGCATGCAAACACCTGATGGCTCCTCCTTAATGGCAACTCCAACTGCTCTCATCCTTCATACCCCTCTTTGAGCATGGAGACAGCAGAGGGGCAAATGGAGGAGTTTGCAAAGGCCTGACTCTCCCTGGGGCTGTTGCTGGCTTTCCAGACTCTGAGACCTCCTGCAACTGCTTCTCCACATCCTTTCCCCTTGTGTCTTGCCACCCAGTCTCCTCCTCTGCTGGCGACTGCCTTACAGGTGGCTCCGAACCCCACAAATCACTGGCCCGTTTCCCTGGATCCTCTTCCTCCCCACTTGCCTCCTCTGCCCATTCCTCAGGTTCCTGCCCATCCCTGGCAGATATAAACAAACAGCTCTGTCCTTCCTTGGTCAGTGGAGGATCCTGGAGGAGTTCCATCAGCCATAAATATTTTTAGGCCATGCTGCTGCTCTGTAATTAAACATAAATCAATATCATAAAAGAAAGAAGGCCAGCTTTTGGTTAAAATAACTTTCCTAGTCAAAACTAGGAAGGCTGTTTCTTTGGAATAGCTTTTTGAGTACTGAGAAAGTTACACAATGACTTTGTTGAAGTTGGCACTAACCTGCTTGCCACAGAACTTGAGTGTTGGCATTCTGTGTGAGGCATCCATAAAATGTGTTGCTATGTATAAGCAAGTGCATAATTTCTGCCCGCAAGAACAGGGTTAACATGATGTCTCTGAGCCTTGCCAGGTCTTAACAAACTTTGCTGAAAGCACATTCTGTAGTTTCTAAGATGAGACCTCACACAAAAATAAAACCAGGAGTTTTAGCCACCCCAAATATTAAATCAAAGGGACTCACCAACTAGAAAGTAGTGGATTATATTGCCATTGCAGATATGGGTGTTTATTCATATACTTAAATTGACTTCTTTGTTTCGAATTAGGTATAAATTAAAATGCTGGTTTAGGGGGAGAGGGGAAATAATTCCTAACAATGGAAATGATTTTTTTCCTAGGATCCAAAGTATGCTTGATATAAAGTTCTGGGCATTCCCTCTGTATTGCACCAGGTGTCTCAAACCCGAGGCTCTGGTAGCAGGGCTCTGGCATCTAACTCCCTAGACACTAAGGGCAATTTGGAGATTAACTGTTGTTCTGCATCACAGCTGTTGCAGGTGGTTAGAGGGTGTGCTACAACTTTCAGGGCCAACAGTTCCAAGAAACCACAGGAGGGCAGAGTGTTCCATCCTGCTCACAGGCATCTGGGTGGCCACTATGGGAACAAGATGCTGGATTACATGGGCCCTTGGCCTGATCCAGGAGGCTTTCCTTATGTAAGTGACAGTGTTGCAAGTTGCCCAGCTTTCTTCATATGCCTGCTTTATTTACCATGGCTCCTTACTTTGAGCAACTCGTCACTCAGTGCTGGTTTGACTGCTGCAGAATGTCCAGAAGCCAGCATGGATGTGTAGGACAGCTGACACACCTTAATTTTTTAAATTATTTTTTGAGAAGATAAATGGTAGCTGTTAATCATGTTCCATTCTCCTGGACAGATGGTCCACCTTGATAGGTGAGTTTTTCAGGAAGCTGGATCAGCATCTTAATTTCTCAAGGCGTCAACCAACCTTGAGTGCCTTTGAAGTAGGTTTTTAAAAATCAGATATTACTTAGGTTTGGCCCTCAGACCAGCCTTCAGATCAGCTGGGAACAGGCTGAAGAATACGGTGGTGGAGAAATACATGTTTTTCATAGCCAGGAAAGAACCTGCTCTCCATTTGGGCAAATTGATTATTTGTAATTATGGCTGATGCCTCCTAATATTTATAACAAAGGAAGTTTTATTTCCAGACCTGGTCTCATTTCTTAAGGCAAATTTATGCTTGATTTGGCCAATTAGGATCCTTAAAAAAAAAAGGGAGGAACAGCTCATTAAACGAAAAACCTAGAGCATCAGCTGCAGTTAACTCATTGTCTGATTAAACAGCTTTTCTGTATTTTGAATTGACCAAGTTTCCTTTAACATCTTGAGCTTGCACAGAGGGAGCCAAAGATTCAGAATGCAGCCAGCTTACTCACCGTGACTGATGGCCTTGTAATGAATTCAGCTAATAAGCACCAAATCTGATACTGTCAAATAGGATTAACAGCCACGTTAGCTAGCTTGAACTGTTTCTGAAAGCCAAACCGATAAGGGTCAGTGGGTTTCTTTTGGGATCGTGAATGGCCTGGTGTTGTCACTCTTACTCTGCAGTGGTCTTCCAGGTTGTTCTTTTCTTTCTGGTGGCCATCTTGCCTAGTCGGAATTAGTGTTCAAACTGTTCTCATTCCTGCTACCATCCCCCCTTTGACTTTGGAACATACATAGGCTGAGAAAACGGAACAAAATATTCTGCAAATTATCAGAGCTGCTAGAGACTTTGTGAACTCTACATTATGTCACTTCAATTCTGCTGTTTGCTTTAATCGGTGTTCTCTAAAATGTCAACACAAACTTGGTGAGAGGGCATACTGAGTACTAGATAGGGATGCACAGTAGTGTCGTCTTTTTTTCCTTTTTTGTGGTGGGGTGTTGCATTTCCTTCTTGGACTTGATACAGTAATATCATTTGCCCACACTCATTCCATGCTAGCCTTGTCTCTCCCATTCATTTTTCCCACTGTCAAAATGCAACCTGCAAGCTTCTTGGATCAGGGACTTAGATTTTGCTTAGGTTGTAAAGCACTATGTACAGTGGTGGACACCTATGTGAATTTATGTGGGATTATGTTCTCTCGTGGTTTTTTTAATGATATTTTTTTAAAAAATAAAAAGCCTACTTGCCAGCTGCTTTGAGTGTTTAGAATTAATTTAGAGTAGAGTATTGAGGTCCATTATTAGTAATGGCATGTTCATTTATTAAAATCGTTGATGGCCATACTCCCCCCCCCCCGAATCCTAATACTTCAAACATCCCTTTCAGTATGAGTCTGACCCAGATGCTCACTCAGCTGTGGGGTTAGAACTTGTGTAATGTAGCAGCCTACAGAGATATCTATGTATCTATATAGATACACATTTTGCTGAACTTGTACAACAGCTTGCCACATAGGTGATGTTTGGAGAGACAAAAGGGAGGGAACATGTATTATTTATTTATTTATCTTTAATCTCCCAGGAAAATGTACACAGATCAAAGGGGGGCGGGAATCACAGGAGTTAAAGTTGTGAAACACAGAACACCAGGTGGTTCAAAAAACACAGGAGTAACAGTCTATGGAGCTGCTTCTCGCATTACCTTTTTTACACCAGGATATATACCATAGTGCAAGATATCTGTGTTTGGATTATGTTAATGGCATATTAACATTTTTTACCTCTTTTTTTACCTTTTTAATAGCATATTTAGATTTAAATTGCCAGCAAAATACAGGGAAGCATAGGACTTGTCCTTTTCAGATTAGCCTTTGAAAAGTGGCAGATTAAGCATACATTTACCAGGCCCAATGTATTCAAAGCTTGCATATATGTTGTATTTGGTAGTCCATGATGAAATACAAAAAGTTAGATGAAACATATCCCTAAAGCTATTTATTATTTATTATTATTATTATTTATTGTATTTCATGCCTGCCCTTCACCAGAAGGTTCCAGGGCAGGTTACAGATGATAAAAACACAATTAAAACAGTAAAAAAAACACCCCACCTATAAACCACAAATCAGTAATTCATACAACATGTTACAGAAAAGCCGCCTAAATCAGTTTTTCAATTTATAAAGACTAGGGTAAAGAGCTGTGTCTTCAGCTACCAACTGCTTAATCAACCAGATAACAGGTCAGCTATTTTATTGGAAAGTGGAAATCTGCCTTTTCAACTGCTTTCTTGTGTACTGCTTTTTTAATTTTAAAAATTGGTTCAGTGCTCTTACTATTTACTTTTACAGTTCAGCATCTACTTTCTACTATCAATTTAGCATTTTTGATGCAAGATTTATGTTTGATGGGAAGTAGAGAGAAATAAACTTGTGAGTTGAATCTGGTAATAGAGTTCAATTCTTTGTCAGCAGAGTTTTTCCTTTTTTAAAGGCTGTCTTGCTTGAAGGTAATCGGAAGTCTTGTTTCTTTTGACTGATTTCAGGTGGATGCTCTCCGGTTACGTCTAGAAGAGAAAGAGACCATGTTGAATAAAAAGACTAAGCAAATTCAGGAGATGGCTGAAGAGAAAGGAACTCAAGCTGGAGAGATTCATGATCTCAAAGATATGCTGGATGTGAAAGAACGCAAAGTGAATGTTCTTCAGAAAAAGGTAGGCCAGCCAGGTATACAAAGTTCTGCGCTCCAACTCTTTTTGTCCGAAAGTGGTAATACCGATAGCTACAAAAGTCGCATTTAGTGAGGATTGTGGTTCAGCGTTCTGTTGCAGTGGGAGGATTGGTAATGATAAACCTGAACAGAGTTTTATAATTAGCAGAAAAGCTAGACTGTGTTGCTCAAAAGATCTTTCACCGTGTTTCTAATGCTACATTAGTCTTTGCAATGACTGGAATGTTAAATCTCATATTTAACATTGTATTGTATTTAATATTGTATTGCGAGTGGTGGAGTCTGCATAAGTTCCTGGAACGACTGTGTGATTGATACGAACAAATAATAAGATAGTCAGGGAAGTGAGCGTTGGTGATTAAGCCTGTATGTCATACACTTGTGCAATCACACACCTGGGTTCTGTAACTATGCAGAACAATTTTTGGCTACATTCTAGATCTTTAGCTATGGAAGTGTTGGCCCATAACTCCTATTCTTGAGCCTCCCCCTCAATCTGGATGTGCCTGAAGGGGCAGGGTGAATACTTTCCTGCTCAGATCTGTCATAACCATCATGACTGGAGCAGATTTGAGAAGGTTGGTTTCTTTTTCCTCCTGGAAAAATGAGTCCTCATTATTAAGAATGCCTTTAGTTTACTCTCATTTCAAAATAGATTGGCTTTACCCAACATTTTTCTTTTTTGATAACTTAAGTTTCACACACTACAAATGATGACAATCAGTGCCATCTGGGTGAGGAGCACAAGTAGACTCATTCATGTGTGGCCAGAAGTTTGCATAACAGTAATATGACCCTTCCCAACTTGATGCCTTCCTTCTGTTTTAGACTGGAACTCCCAGCAGCTCAGAATGGCAGACTTTTGTGTATTACTCAGAACTTTATTGGTGTGCACCTTGAAGGGGTGGCAGTGGACTTTTCTGAGCCCCTGTAGAGAAGCACCTCTAATATTTAGAGTGGTGCAAAGCTGCTTGTAGGATGCATTCCCACAGTTGCTTGTGAATTTCTATGTCCATAGGCTGCTATTGACATAGGGTGCCATGCTTGTAAGGAACATCAATGTAAGCATTGGGCCAGATCAAATTGCATGCTGCCTCATAGAAGATGCTCTGTGGGAATGTATGATTTGGAGTGTCCCAAGGCTTTTTGTGGAGTGACCATCTTTATCTCAAAGCAGGCAGAACTTTGGAGAAGTCACCCATCTATCTTTATTCAATTTAATTACAAGATAGTTACAAAATGGCTACATTAAAAATGCTTAAACCCATCAATTTTCCATATTAATCCACACACAACATTCTTGCAGTAAAAGCAATTTTAAAGAAGTTTTTATTACAACTTTTGAACAATAAAATTAAAGTAATAGGTGAATGGCATCTACGCCTGGTGACATGTCAGTTTTTAATCTATAAGACCTGGAAGATTACTTTATATATATAGAGAGAGAGAGAGAGAGAGATTGATTCCATGCAGTTTGCACTAGTCAAAGTTAAAATGATCATTCTCTTCGCAGAAAAGAGCTCGGAATGGTCTTTAATATTCGTAATTCAGTGGACAGTGTAATATATGTGCTTTTAAAGGTTCAGTGCTTGTTATACTAGGATTGATGTCTCCCCCCTCACCCACCCTCTCTCCCAGCACACATAAACACTTATGTGTTTTTCAGCTTAATTTCCTGTATAAGATAAATTAAACGGGACAATAGTAGCTGGCTGGACATTCCTTGCATGAAATTAGCATAAAAGCCATCCTCTCAAGGGTTCCCCTGAGGTTTCATGTTACAGTGTATTTCTTGACTTTGTAACAAGTTACTGACTTGGAAAATGTAATTGAATGTTTGAATTAAAGCCTCTTTGAGAACCTGTGTTAAAGTTGTACAGCTTCCTGCTTGACTGACTTGCTGCTGCAGATGCCAGGATCATTCCCTTTCTATCTGGCTCCAAAGACACTTCAAATTAATTTTTATTCTCCCTTGGCAATATCTGTAATGTAGGCCATCTGATTAAAGATGTACAGCCTAAAGTAAATCTTGTTGAATTCACTGTAACTTAGTAACATGTGCATGTAGCTACAAATTAGCTACAAGTTGGTTAACTATTAACCTATTTTAATTAATAAATAAAATACTGCAGTATTTTATCAGGCTTAAGTGCCACACTTACATAACACACTGTGTTTACTGAAATACTGTTCATGGTGCTCTTGAAGCTGCAAGGATGATACTTGATGAGTTTGCAATTGATGTGTGTGCTGCAACCAGAGCAGATATTCATATAAACTTTTGAACACTTGATGCAGAGATGTGGAAGAATGGAAATGATTTGTAGTATAGATTAGAAGGGTAAATGCAATTTTATTAGCATATTTCCTTACGATACTGTATGTACAGATTTCTGCTAGGGGTGCCTACTTTGAATTGTTTTAAAATTTACTGGATGTCATTTTCTGTGTTCTTCTGAATGGTACATTGCCTTCCACACATATCTCAAGAGAATCATTCAATAATGCAGGGTAACATAAAAAATGATGGGGAACTAGAGAACTGGGAGCAGCACAGAGATTTAGAAGCATCCATGGAAGAAAGAGGTAGTCTCAGTGAATTAGGTGGGAAGGCACAGCTGACTGGGCTTCCATCCTAACATCAATTTTATATAAAATTGGCTATGTAAGCCTGGAACTTCCTTCATCCTCAGCTAATGATTTTCCAACTTAATCTCTAATATGCATTTTATTCTTATTAATATTACTATTAAATCATGATCTTGAATAAACAATTTACAAAACTTCTTGTAGCCCTATTAGCGATGTCAGTTGTTTACAGTTGTCTTTCAAGTACAACATAAATTTATTCCAGTCTTTCAAGAAATTCTGGTCCTGCTGGTTCTGAATTTTCCCAGTCAATTTTCCAATTTGGCATATTGACTGGGCACCTCTAGTAAGGAATAGAATGCTGTGCAATCTTTCTAAAAACATGTTGCCCATCTGTTTCATGTTAATCTGATTCTTTCATTGATCTTGCTTTATTTAAGATTGAGAATCTTCAGGAACAGTTAAGAGACAAGGAGAAACAGATGAGCAGTTTGAAAGAAAGGGTAAAATCCCTGCAGGCTGATACCACCAACACCGATACTGCCTTGACCACACTGGAGGAAGCACTTGCGGAGAAGGTGAATATGAAAGAAAGACGACCTTGTCTAAACCCTGCCCCCCCCCAAGCCACAACAATGTATTCTCCTTGTGAAGAGTTTGTCCTATCTCAGGCAGGAAGATCCCATTTTCATTGGATGCTATCAGTTTAGCTTAATCAGGTGCTGCAGTTTAAAACACTTCCGATTGCATTTGGTATGTGTATTAATCAAGCACATACTGACTTAAAATCTTCTGAAAACTGTTCAACTCTGAGCTTGGATATACGGCTTGAGAAATATATGAATTAGATAAGGAAGCTGGAAATGACTTCTAACCTGTGACGCTATGATAGTTGTGCAGCTCATCTGAGAGATGCTGTTTCTGTGTCATTTTTGAGATTCATAATAATAATAATAATAATAATAATAATAATAATAATAATAATAAATTTTTTATTTGTATCCCGCCCTCCCCAGCTGAGGCTGGGCTCAGAGCAGCTAACATCATAAAAACAACACAATATGCATAAAAACAGACATCAGTTAATTAAAATACATCTTAAAATTAATTCAGACAAGTTAAAATCTGGGCAGGTGGCAATTATCAGGTTGGAATTGAGAGTGGTTAGTTTCTGGCTGTAGTTTAGAATTAAACTGTAAGCTTGGTCCAGTGCTGCATTTGTTTATTGTAAATAATACAGCATGACAGCTTTATATTTTTAATCACTGTATGGCAACGGTTACCTCATAGTCACTTAGAGTGCTGGGCGGCGAAGTAAATTTTGCTGTGTGTTGAGTAACTTGTGTTTGCGAGCATCTCCTGGGCATAGTAAAATTATCCTTGCCACCTAGGAGGACACCACAGATCACAGGATTTCAGCATTGGTAGTCACCCCAAAATGAATTTATAAGTTTGCTTCTGAATTTAATCAGAGATTCTGTGTTTCAAAATGTCTTGCCTCTAATGTCTTTCCATATTTGTAGATTGCATTTTTGATTCTGGTCTATTTTATTTCTGATTAACAGCCCATATAGATTAGTGTAGCCGATGGGGTCCCTTCAGATGTTGCTAGTCTGTAGCTCTCATTATCCCTGACAATTAGCTACCCTGTCTGGGGCTGATGAGGGCTGGAGTCCAACAATATCTGGAGGATACTGTGTTGGCTACCCTGGCACTAGTGTCATCCTGGTGCAGCAATTGCACAAACTTCTTTATTTGGTGCTCTGCAGAAGTTCTATTGGGAGGGGGACAGTGATGACAAGGGATCTGTTTAGCTTTATACTGCATGCTTGTGAAAACTACATCAGAAGCAGCATTTCTGCTCTCTCACTTCTTCAATTTCTATGAAAGTGTTGTCTTTGTGACATGATTGGTGTAGATCTTGTTCTACCAGGGAAACGGTTTAGCGAAGACCTATCATGTGTTTAATTTGTATAACAACTATGTGAGTGAAAGGTTACAGAAATTTATTTAAGTCTGCAACACTATGTACCCTTGGGAACAAGACTCATTTGAGCTCAGTGGGGCTTGTGTCGATGAGTAAACATGCATAGACGTTCTCAGAATTAAGCATTTGTCCAGCCAAATGGATTTCTTTTGACAGAGTGCTCTGTTTTTGTCAGGAACGTACAATTGAGCGCCTGAAGGAGCAGCGCGACAGAGATGAGCGAGAAAAACAGGAGGAGATTGACAACTATAAAAAAGATGTTAAAGACCTGAAAGAGAAAGTCAGCGCCTTGCAAGGAGATCTTTCTGAGAAAGAGGTTAACCAATATATATTATAGGCATATAACATAAAGAATCTTCGTGTTAAGAAGGGTAGTTTTCTTGATTCTCTCAGCAATTTTATCCACTAAAAACTGAAATGTACAACACAGACATTCAAATGAATATGCATGGAAAATCAGATGAAGTTTAATATTGCTGATACCTAGAATGTGTTTGTTGATCTAGGAGTCTTGGTTGACCACAAACTTGACATGAGCCAACAGTGTGACGCGGCAGCTAAAAAAGCCAATGCAATTCTGGGCTGCATCAATAGGAGTATAGCATCTAGATCAAGGGAAGTAATAGTGCCACTGTATTCTGCTCTGGTCAGACCTCACCTGGAGTACTGTGTCCAGTTCTGGGCACCACAGTTCAAGAAGGACATTGACAAACTGGAACGTGTCCAGAGGAGGGCAACCAAAATGGTCAAAGGCCTGGAAACGATGCCTTATGAGGAACGGCTAAGGGAGCTGGGCATGTTTAGCCTGGAGAAGAGGAGGTTAAGGGGTGATATGATAGCCATGTTCAAATATATAAAAGGATGTCACATAGAGGAGGGAGAAAGGTTGTTTTCTGCTGCTCCAGAGAAGCGGACACGGAGCAATGGATCCAAACTACAAGAAAGAAGATTCCACCTAAACATTAGGAAGAACTTCCTGACAGTAAGAGCTGTTCGACAGTGGAATTTGCTGCCAAGGAGTGTGGTGGAGTCTCCTTCTTTGGAGGTCTTTAAGCAGAGGCTTGACAACCATATGTCAGGAGTGCTCTGATGGTGTTTCCTGCTTGGCAGGGGGTTGGACTCGATGGCCCTTGTGGTCTCTTCCAACTCTATGATTCTATGATTCTATGATTCTATGATATTGGTGAAAACTGCAATTTACGGCTTATTTTCAACATTTGACATTATCTTATTGCCTGGATTGGTCACTAGACATAGACATCAATGGATACTAAAACATTGAAAAATTTAATGTAACTGGGATTGAGCATAAGTGTGCCCGTCAGCAGAAAAGGGAAATTGGGGGTATTGGGAAACAGAACAGAGGGGGGAAACCTGAAACAGGTGATTGATGAGTGCAAATCCTCAGTGGGGACACATTTGCAATCATTGCCATGCTGACTAACTGCTGCTGGGGTATGTGTGTGTGTACATGCTGGAATTTTGAAGAGAAACACTTCGCACCATAACATTTTGTTGCAGGACCCTACTTATCATTGACACTTGAATGCTGCTTCTGGTCTTCCCATGCTGATACTTATAAATCCAAAATCGAAAACCAAGCATGAGGGAGATACATTGCCAACTTGGGTTAACTCAGAGATATGTACGTGTGTGTGTGTGTGTGTGTGTGTGTGTGTGTGTGTATAGATATGCAGATAGATAGATAGATAGATAGATAGATAGATAGATAGATAGATATGCATGCAGATAAATGTATAAATATAAAAATATAAATATAAATATACACATCCAAAAGAGACCCATCTAGTGGCATGGAACACTGAGAATTTGGGGTGGTGGTGAATAATTGGGGAAAACTGACAGCTGAATAGGAGGGGGAATAGAATGGAGCAGTTGAAACAGGAGAACAGAGCTACAAACCAATGATTGGGAGTGATGGGAGTTACAGTCCAACAACAACTGGAGGGCCACAGGTATCCTATCCCTGGACTACAGCAGTCTAGGAAGTGACTGTAGGCTACAATTGCACTTTTATTCAATTGAGAGAGAAAAAAAGTCAGATTTTATGAGTGGGGGAACAGTGAAGCTGAATTTGGGTGGGGGATGAGAGGGGAATGTTGTGATAAGTAAGTGAACAAAGCACAGCTATTCCATAGTAAATGGATGATGTGAAAGTAGTCTTTCTGTTTTATGCCCATAGACATTAATGGCAAAATTTAATAATGAAATGTAACTGGGATTGGGCATTGTCCCTTTCCCCATCCCCAAAAATAATAACCCAAATGGAGGGGGGGATGAAAGCAAGCCAGTGATTTCTGCACATGCTCAGTGGGCACAGAATGCTAACTGTAGGGGAGGAGGAATGGAATAGTAATAGCCGGACTCCTGAACAGAAGCACTGAAAAGGGGAAAGGGTGGAAGGGCTGAAGAGTATTGTGGTGCCTTAAAGGGTGGAATAAGAGTCCAGTTCAACAGATCATAATGTGCTTTTACACTTGGCATATGGATTAAATAAAAAAATAATGCAGTCAGCTGGAAATGAAATCTTGTTATGTAAAATGGAAATGGGAAAAAAAACCTCTGGCAATTGTGTTAAAAAAATCAATATATATACTTCATTGGTTTCTAAGGGCCCAAGACTCCTTGTTGTTTTTGATTCAGCATAGCTATCCCTTTTGGGACTGAGCTCAGTGACAGTGTGAAGTTAATAGCTGATTATTTTTCTTCAAATAAGACATAATTTCATCTAACACATTTAGAAGTACTCCCTTCCATTGAAAAAAAGAGGTTTTCATATATGATTCTTATAAGCCTCTAAAGAAATGTATTGATCCAGAGCAGAAAACAAAGTGTAATTGATATATAGACTGGGAACAAAATATTGGTGCTAGAGCTGAAAAGTATAGTTTTGTTCTTCATGCTGCTGCATGTGTTACCTTTGTTGTAGACTTCATTACTGGATTTGAAGGAGCATGCATCATCTTTAGCATCATCAGGACTGAAGAAAGACTCTAGGTTAAAGACATTAGAAATTGCCTTGGAACAGAAAAAGGAAGAATGCCTGAAACTAGACTCTCAGCTGAAAAAGGTAAACACTAGAAACCTTTATCCTTTCAAATGGAAATTGCTGGTCTTTCTCAGACTTACCCTTCTTTTTTATCATTCCCTGCAAATATCCTCCTGCAAATTTTAGATAATAAATTATTACTTTGGGATCAACAAAGCATTGTCGTTCAAAAAGAGTGTGTAGGATGATTGCATTAGTGATTGAGGTTCATTTCAAGCCACTTTTGCACACAGCAAGAAAGTGACAATAGAGAATACATGTGTGACTCATGTCCTTTTTCCATGTTTTTGGGCATAGTATGACATAGCTCACACATTTTCCCTTGATGAGATGAAGAGAGATGCCAGTTCTCTCACACATCATATCCAGAAGTTTGTATCTTCCTCTCCCTGTTTCCTTGTATCATGCAAAGCAATACAGAAAGTAAATAGACTGATAAATTCTGTCAGCAAAATTCTAATAACTAACTAGGAAAACATTAGTTATTTGAATGGCTGCAAAGGCATTTATAACAGAGCTAGTTCATAAAGTGTTGAGATGGGGAGGGGCTAAAATTCTACTGCAAAAGAGCATCTTAACAGGCATCAAAGTAATAAAACAGTTAAACTTCCTAAACTAAGGAGATGAGAGTTGTGGAATAAGGGAATGCATTCACATTGTAATTAAGTTAGGAAAAAAGCAGTTGAAATAACCATTAATTGGAGAAGAAGCATAGTGGAAGAGTAATCTTAATTAATAGAAAATATTTAATATTCATTTTTGCAGCTACTCACTGTGGAGATGCTTTTAAATATTTGTTTTCCGTTCCACAAGTCTTGGAATAAGTTTCATCTGAGATTTGTCTTCAGTTCTTAGTCCTGTTGTAAATCCTGTTTTAGTTTTTTAGTTTTTGAAGCATTTCCCATGCCTGGGCCTATTCCAGTTGCTTTAACAAAAAGAGATGCAAATAACCTGCTGGAGCTCTTCATGTACTCCTGGTCTGAAATGCAAACCTTTCCCCCGCTTTTGGCTACATGAAATAATTAATTACCATCAGAGAGGAACGGAGATCAGCCTGATTCTTTCCACCTGCCAGAGTCTTCCAGCAACTAAGTCTGCCTCACTTCCCACCAACCAGTAGAATGCCATTTTAAATGCCAGGGCACAGTGATTGTGAGAAGGAAAGAGACTGATTTGGCTCTACCGATGGATCAAAAACTTTGACTGTGCCCAGCCAGTAAATCTCAAATCTTTATGCACTAGCCATTTGGAGAGCGTTTGAGGTAAGATAGATTTCAGCCATTTGCTGGAATTGTCTTGGAGCCATTAGCAATAGTGATTGAGTTTCTCTTGGCCTGCTGTGATTCCCACAAAGTAAGCCACAAAGCATTCAGATGAAATTGTCAAGACAAGAATCTAAACTTCTGGAGATACTCAAACAAAAGCAAATGAAGCTGGCAGCAGTTATGGAAAGAAGAAACTCTCTAAAAAGGAGAAGCACCAGCAGATAAACTATGAAGAGTTTCAACATATCATCTTACAGTAGAATTGTGGGTGGTTGTAGTTGTTTTTTGCATTACGTTGTAAGCTTTCACATGGGGGGGGGGACAGATTTATAAAGCTTGCATGTTGGGGATAAATTTCTAGCCTGGTCTTCTCACTCACTAACTTTGTGCAGTCAGCATTCAGAGCTACTGATCATGTGTGTTACCTTTCATTGACAGATTAGCTGTTACATTTTATATTTATAGTGCAGAGAATATGTACTCAGTGCTAGATAGAGCACATGCAAGAGTTCCTAGATTCAATCCTTAGTATTCCCAGGTTTGGCTGCAATCCTGGAATGCTACTTTCAGTCATTGTAGACTGAGATACATGGACCAATAACCTCGCTCAAGATGTTACAACTTTCTGCGTTCAATGTCATTGTAGGAAGATTCATGTTCCACTATCACATTTGAAGTATGTCATGAGAGTGTTGCTCCCAGTGTATAGCTGCACTAGGTTTGCCTGGTCAATGAACCCTGTTGCTCTGTACGTTAAACGTTAATATGTGTATATGTTCTAAATACAGCTGTTGCAACATTGAAATATTCATACATTCAGATACTGAGTAGATCCATCAAGTTATCTTTTACAGCATTTTTGAGGTTTAGTACACTCGCATATTTAGGTTGCTGAACTTACTCAGTAGAGCTGGCATTTTTAAATTGAGTGGGGGGGACAAGCCCATCAGGAGGTGAAACCTTTCATCCTATATTTATTTAAATGTTCAATAAAATCATAGCTCGGTGCTGCCTTAGTCAGCTTAAGGCTTTTTTCTCTAAGGAGCTTTCCAGCTGTTAATTGGTTTAAGTATGTAATGTATTGTACAGCCAATGGTTATCCAGACTTCTGCTCACTACTCGAAAGAGACATATCCGAAGACTGAAGCAGAAAAATCCATTAAAGGGAAAATAAAGACTGGATTTGGTTAAAATCTCTACTTCAGATTAAATCCTAAATCTACAATCAGCTCCTTTTCTCCTACAATGAATGTCTCTACATCGTTCTGTAGATTGTTTGTGTTACATTTTTCTCTCTCTCTTGCACTGTTCCTTTCCCCAATTCTTCCCCTCTTTTCCTGTCTTTCTCCTTAGCATCCTGAAGTCTTATTGAGTCACCCATCCAAGCCAGTAAGTGTTATGACAAACTGGAAGGCCATAGCCAACCCCATTTGATTGTGCCGTTTCTGCATGTGTAGTCTCTTGTGTCTTTGTATTCCGTTCCCAGGAGACAGTGAAAAATTTCAAGGCTGTCATGCCTAGGTCAGACAATGGATGTGGACTTTCCTTGTTGCTTTGTTTTAGTTTTTTTATTTAATCAGCTTATAGTTTTGCTACCTTTCTGCTTCTCTGCTTAGTTGCTTTTCTAATCTGTATTTCTCAGATCCTATTTTTTATATGTCAAGTATAGCAGTGCTGTAACAAATTTGAAGGTGGTAGACTCTACTTCATTGAAGGTTTTTAAACAGAGGATCTGTCAGGGATTCTTCAGCTGTGATTCCTGCATTGCAGGGTATTGGAATAGATGACCTTTGGGGTCCTTTCCAACCCTACAATTCTATGTGTCTATGAAATCCAAAATCCTTGGGAGTGTATATTGCAGATCAGGAAACGTAACATGAGGGTGCTGGCATGCTTAATGAGCAGAGTTAAAGAAGCTATCAGAGGCAAGAAGAGTTCCTTCAAGAATTGGAAACCTTGCCCTAATGAAGAGAACAAAGGAACACAAACTTTGGCAAAATAAATGTGGGCAGACAGTAAGGGATGCTAAAAAATAATTTGCACAGCACAATGCTAAAAAGACTAAGATCATCAACAAGTTCTTTCAATATATTGGTAGCAGGAAACCATCCAGGGAGTAAGTTGGACTCTTGGATGTGTGCTAAAGGAGGGTAAGGAGATTGCTGAGAAGCTGAATTAATTATTTTTACCTGTCCTCACAGGGTAAGATATAGGGCAGATCCCAGTGCCTGAACTAACTTTTGCAGGAAGGGAGTCTGAGGAACTGAAGCAGATAGTGGTGATAAGAGATTAAGTTCTAGACTTAATATACAAAAAGAAAACTGACACACTACTGGGTCTGGAGGGCATCCACCTGAGAATTCAACTCAAATGTGAGAATGGTAATCCTATAACAAAAATATGTTGTGCCTCAGACCAGCCTTCTCCATACCTGAGGACTGGAAAGTTGCCAATGCGACACTAGTTTTTAAAAAGGAATTCAAGGAGGATCCTGGAAATTACAGACCAATAGGCTTAACTTTTTTGATAGGAAAACGTGGAAAATATTGTTAAAGATAAAATAACTAAGCATATAGAAGAACAAGCCTTGCTGAAGTGTAGGCAGCATGGTTTCTGCAAGGGCAAGTCTGGTTTCATAAACCTACCTTTAAGGGTGTCAGTAAGCATATAGATAGAGGTGATCCAGTTGACATAATGTACTTGGACTTTCAAAAAGCATTCAACAAGGTAACTGAACCAAGGCTTCTATGTAAATGTAACAGTCATGGAATACAATGAGAGGTCCTGTTGTGGATCAGGAACTGGTTAAGTAACAGAATAAAAGAGAGTAGGAATAAATGGACAGTTCTCTGAATGGAGTGATGTAGAAAGTGGAGCCCAGAAGAATCATCACTGAGACTTTAGGGGTGAACAGTGAGGTGGCCAAGCTTGTTGACAATACTGAATTGTTCAGTTGTTAAAACAAAAAGAGATTGTGAAGAGCTCCTGAAGGACCTCTCCAAATTGAGTGGGCAGTAAAATGGCAAATGCAGTTCACTGTAAACAATGTTAGAGTGGTGTATGCCAGGGTGAAAGAAAATCTTAATTTTATATATACGCTCATGGCTTCTAAACTGACAGTAACTGACCAAGAATGTGACCTTTGGATCCTCGTGGATAACTCTAAGTAGATGTTGACTCAGTGTGTGGCAGCTGTGAGAACAGCAAAGGGGGAAGTAGGGGAAGGCGCAAGTGGGCAAGTTGATATTAATTTCCATTGAGAGCAAAATTTATACATTAAAAAGGATAAGAGAAGAGAAACTGGTGTAGATAAAAACAATACATTGAATTTTAGATTATGGAAAGAAAATCACCCACATTTAGTTTATATTTCCCTTTTAATAGTAATAAGTAATTTGCAACAGATGTGAACAGACTTCAGGCTAGTGAAATCTACTTTGGGTTTTTTTAAATGTACAGCTTCACAGCCCTCCAGAGAAATTCCAAAGCCACTGTCCCCTACCCCAAGAGAAGTCAATAAATGCATGAGCTAGTAGCAAAAGATATGGGTTCGCATCTGTGATCAGTGATGAACGTAACTTGGTGACCTTGGGCCAGTCACTGCCAGGGCCTAGCCTCCCCAAGACAGTGATCATGTCCAAAGATAGACCTGTCCTCTAATGCCTGAAGCTTGCAACACTGGCAAGTGCCACTTCCAACTTTTTCCTGCTGTGAAAAAGTATCAAAACTCTGCTCTCCTCCCACTATCCTGCTCCACTGCATCATTTCTTAGGATCATTGGGAAGTGACAGATTGGGACAGGAGGCCTTCCTGGATTTTTTATTTTATTTTATCAGGTAGGTCATGAGTAACAGCAAAGGGTCTGGGGCTCAGTGGAGTGAGTTGCCTGACTGAGGTGTAGATTGCACATAGAGAGAAATGTTGATTAACAATAAGAAGGCAAGAAGTGGGAAAGGATGCCTGTCCCTCCCCATTAAGCCTGTGCATTTGAGATGATTCTTGGAATGTGCCCTGGTAAAGTTCCTGGCAAGAACATCTCAGTCATTGGCACTAGATAGAGAAGCAATAAGGTAAGAGATTCCAGGGTTAGCATGTTCTTCACAAGCTGACTGGTCAGAGTTGGATACAAGATGGTGGACTAGATGGAGCTTTGGTTTGATATAACAGGACTCTTGTGTCGTGTCTTGGGAACAGAATGTTTTCTGTTACAAATGTGAATATGGATACAAAGAATAACTCTTGGGATACTTTTTTGTGCAGGCTCATGAAGCAACATTGGAGGCTAGGGCCAGTCCAGAGATGAGTGACCGATTTCAGCAATTGGAAAGAGATGTGGCTCGCTACCGGGAAGAATCCAGTAAGGCTCAAGCTGAACTGGACCGTCTGCTAGAAATCCTGAAAGAGATGGAGAATGAGAAGAATGATAAAGACAAGAAGATAGCAGAACTAGAAAGGTGAGAAGGGTATGGGAGAGAAGCCCGTTATCAGGTTTTCAACTTGTTGCCATTCAAAATACGGCATTGGGGGAGTTTCTAAAAGTTAGTTAAGGGTTTTTGCTCCCCCCCCCTGCCCATTTCAAAAGGTATGCTGATGTTTCTGGGATCTCTTTTAAATAGTAGGAGCAAAAGTGCAATTGTAGGAAACGATGGTAGCTCAGTGAAGCTGGCTTTCATTTCATGTACTGTACATGCATACTTGAACCTGACAAATTTATATGATTTACTATAGTACAAGTACCACAGATAATACTAAGCATTTTTAATATGCAACTTGATGGGAGGACTAATTCTGCCTATATGAGAACATGTTCTGCAGCCATATGAAATTAAACAGGAGAATGCCACTTAGTAGCTTTGAAACAGGATTTCCACTTCTTATATTATTATTATTACATATTTATTTTCAACTCTCCTTTTTCCCTGACAAAGACTCAAGGCATCTTACAGCTAAAAATGCTCTTCTTGGCAATACTTTCTTAGTAATGTGGCTTCCCCAAGCCCATCTTTTTCTGTGGAGAGAAATTAGGTAGGACTTAATATCCCCACTAGATTTGAACAGCTAGCAGTTGGGTCACTGGAGAAGTCATGGGAACAACACCTCAGATGGAAAATGGAACAAAACTATTAGCCATTTATTAGGCTTTTAAAATTTCTCCTGAACTGCAGCTGTAAACTCTTAGTCTGTTTTAAAACAGTGACATACAATTATTATTTACAGTTTGACCAACAGTTGCCTTGAAAGGTACAATATGGAGGTTCATTTCTTGGCGGTGCATTAACTTTTCCTCTTTTGCCAGAATGGGTTTCCTTAACATTATTTCATATGGATTCAACTGCATTTTGTCAAGTGCCAGGAAAATCACATAGATTAAGACCACCACCTGAGTAGAATTTTCCTTGGTGAATATATTAATTCTTGAAACGCAGTAGCTGCTTGGCGTTCCCTCATTGCCCAAAATTTGTTCATCTGACTTAATATTTCAATGTTGAGTTAGATGTTGAATGTGTTTAATAGTTATGGGTGGCATTTGTATAAAGAAATCTTCTCAGAACTCCAGAAAATATAATTAAGAGAATTTATTGTAGGGAGAATTTACACATCTGTAAATACTTGGTGTTACTGCTCCACATTTTTATCTTCTTTGATATGCAGAATCTACTCAAAGGCGCCAAAACAATATTCTCAATTCATTAGGAACACACAGATAATTAATTTGCATGAAGCCTCTCAGTTGGATTACCAGTTCAAGTTTGTTACCTTGGATGGTATCTCTGCCTGTTTCATTGAAACAGTAGAGAGCTTTGAAAATCAATATTCATTATTTTTCAACGAAACTTTGAACATTTCCATGAATGGTGTTCTGTTGGCCACAGGGGAAAAATATGTCATTTCCTTTATTTTTGAATTCCAAAATGTCTGTTAGGACAGTTGAAATAGAATTGCAGAAGTTTTACATAATATTCTTGAAATTTAATTTGTCATTCTTATATAGATATCTCGCAAATTTAACTTTCTCCACCAGTATTTGATTTTGGTCCAATTTTGCATTTCTCTGTATCCTACCAACATGCATGTTTGGATGTTCCTTCAACCTCAAAATCTGTGCAGAATTCTCTATCACTGATGAAAATATTGTTACCTTCCTTATCATAGAGGTTTAAAACCTTGGAATAATATTTTGAGTTTTTCCTGTCATGTTTTTACATTTAAAATGTTTCTAAATCCCACCATCTTTCTTTTCAACTTCTTCCAAGGTCAGTCATTATGGAGAGCTTTGTTAGTCTTCTCTCAGAATTTCTGCTGTACTATAACTGTAAATGGATTGTTCATTTTTCTGAGTGTAACCTACAGTCTTGAAGGATGAATTCTCAATAGAGTTTATTACTCTCCAGTTGAAACTGAAGATAATATGGTTCCATTTCAAATTGGAGGAAACATGTACAGTATTTGAGATCTTCCTTTGTTACCACATTCTTCCAATCTGTAAGAGATAACAAGAAAAATCACTTTTTTAAAGCATAGTTGATTATTCTGAAACATATGTTTTTAATTTGTACAGGAGACACCACTAGATTAACTAACTAGCTGAGACACACCACATTTGTAGCATTAGCTTCCCCTGCAGCTTGTACTTATACACCTAGTACCTTACCATGGGGAAGTTGGCTGATAAAAATAGCTTTTCAAGCTGGAGCCAGGCTAGCGACTGCCTCTACATCAGGGAGCCACTCCATAAATGAGGGAAAAAGAAGAAATGAGTTGATGATGTTATAAAGGAGTTCTTCCATAGCTGCTTCCTAGAAATAAAATAAAATACAGTATATGGCAAAAAGAGTGATGGAAGCACTACATTGAAAGAGTGATGGAAGACCTACATTGGCTCCCAGTACATTTCTGGGCACAACTGAAGGTGACCCAGAAACTACAACTAATACAGAATGCGGCAGCTAGACTGGTGACTGGGAGTGGCTGCCGAGACCACATAACACCGGTCTTGAAAGACCTACACTGGCTCCCAGTACATTTCCGAGCACAATTCAAAGTGTTGGTGCTGACCTTTAAAACCCTAAACGGCCTTGGCCCAGTATACCTGAAGGAGTGTCTCCACCCCCATCGTTCTGCCCGGACACTGAGGTCCAGCGCCGAGGGCCTTCTGGTGGTTCCCTCGCTGCGAAAAGCAAAGTTACAGGGAACCAGGCAGAGAGCCTTCTCGGTAGTGGCACCTGCCCTGTGGAACACCCTCTCATCAGATGTCAAAGAAATAAACAACTATCAGACTTATAGAAGACATCTGAAGGCAGCCCTGTTTAAGGAAGCTTTTAATTTTTGATGAATCATTGTATTCTAATATTCTGCTGGAAGCCGCCCAGAGTGGCTAGGGAAGCCCAGCCAGATGGGCGGGGTATAAATAATAATTATTATTATTATTATTATTATTATTATTATTATTATTATTATTATTATTATTATTATATTATACACCACGTCATGCAATGCGTTGATCACATCACCACTCAATATTGAGGGAGCCTGGCCCTCTCCTTAAGAACTTCAAGGCCCCCAAAGTGCCTGCAATCCTGCAAGTGTTCCACTATGTTCAATGGGGCTACTCCCTGTTCAATGTGTTTAGGATTGCATCATCAGAGGCTGGTTCTTAGCTCTTTTTGAACAGGTGAAAACACTTCAATAGATTAAGTTGAAAAACAAATGAAGAACGCATCCAATTTGTGAATGGCTTTGTTTTTACGCAGTTCTGTTCACGTATCAAATGTCTGGCTTTCTAGTTCGTTTTACTAATTACTTGCTCTCTTTATGTATTGTCATCCCACAATCATCTAATGTTTCATTGATGTTTCTTTTGTGTTCTCCCTCTCTGTCTTTCCTGGTTCCCTTGGGTTGTTTTGTGCCTGTGTTTTTTTGGCCATGCCTTTTCTCAGAAGGCACGCTTCGCACAGAATATGCTCCCCCTACCAGGTGTCTGTCTCTCCACCCCAGCCTGTAGGGGGTTTTGTATGGGACTTTTTAGGAAAGTGAGTTTCTTACAAGGCTATTGTTTCTTGCTGGCGGAATGCTGCTTTCTGCTAACTGGCTGCAATTCTACTGGGGTTTGCTGTAGTCAGTGTGTATATGTCTGCCAATGTGCCACATTAATTGGATTTATGCAACATTTTTAGAACCTGGAATACAACTTAGAGCACTAGTTCTGCTGGTATCATATTATCAGCATTTTTGAATGACTTGTGTTTTGACCTCCTCTTCTTTTGGTCGTTGTATTTCGGTGAATTCCTTCACTATAGCTCCATTACTTTCAGAACATTTCAGTTTCAAGCTGTTTGGCTCAATTGTGCTTTCAAACCTATATAAAACCTGTTTGGTGTGTTTTTAAATTAGAATGAGAAAACTGAAAGATAACACACAACTCTGAAACTTCTTGCTTATTTATTTAAATATTTATTTAATTTGTCTTTGAAGGCACACTGCCCCCATAAGATGGTTTACAGCACCATTTATATATATATTTTCTAGTACAGCACAATCCAGCTGAACAGGAACTAAAATAAAAAATATATTTTATAGGGTTTTATTCTAATTAAAAGAAAAACACATAGTTGTGATAATACGCTGTGTCTCTTCATGGGGTATGGGGTCACCATTGAGTGAGCCCTTTTAACCCAACAGCTCTTGCTGGCAGGTCAGAGAACAGGGCCTTTGATACTGATCCCTACACAAATGCAGGCACATAAACCTGTATGAGCGTACTTTTCAATCTCTTCAGGGTGCCCATCATTCACCTTTCCTTAATAAGCTGTTTATAACTAGTTTTGGGCCCGGGTGCAAGTGAAGCCATGAGGGGTGGAGGGTGAACAGGCAGTTAAGATATAAAATAAGACACAAGGCACCAGTGCTGGGATCAGATAAGGCCACAACTTTATTGATTACAGATTTATGCAGGTTTGGCCATAGGCGTTGTGTATGTATCTTGTAATCAACCAGCCTGCCTGCTGGTTTATGGATAAGAAGTAGGGTTTGGCCACTGTCACGGGTCACCTATTGACATGCTTCATATCCAGAGACCCTCCGTCCCCCGATCACTAGTAAGGATACAGAGTCCTTTCTGCCCCTTTTGGGTATTTGGACAGGAAGCACCCCCCAGGCTCCCTTGGGGATACCCAAACCCCTGCCCAACTGGTCTAAGAATCCAACCCTCATCCGCCACATGAGATGGACCCAATACTGACTCTGCCCATGTAACTGTGACAAACTGCAGCTCCAGTGATGTTCTGTTCAGGGAATCCAGTGAAGACTGCTTGTCTTAAGCACACTGACTTAAATAGCCAGGGAGGGGACTGGAGGCAAGACTTTCCCAAAATAAACAGAATTTTTAAAATGCTAGTTTGAGGATTGTGTCATGTTTAAGCCATATGCTTAGCTCATATTGAAGTAGTGAAATGACCTGAAATTATTGAACTTCGCTCAAACTTTATTTAGAAATGCATCACTTCACCCTATGTACCATTTTCCTTCAATTTTGTAACACATTGTATCAAAGGTATACACTTAAAGTTTGGAGGCTGCTTCTCAACGTTGTAAGGAATGCGGGTAGCATGTGTGCTTGGAGGAAAATGTTGCTTGCAATAATGGTTGCATTATTTTGTAATTTGAGTTGCCTCATTCTAACTGATCTTGCTTGCTCAGGCCTGCTTTGTTTGGCGAAATTGCTTGCTGTTTTGTATTAAGTCAATTTCACTGATGTAGGTTTTTTAAAGGATGTTGCACATTTAAACAGTGTTTCCAAGCTGCTCTGCAATTCTAGGCATGTTCTAAATGTATAAAGCAACCAGCAGGGCTTTTGGCTAGTTGATGAACTGCCAGGTCACAAGCTTCCAGTGCCTGCTATATTTTTGTTGCCCGGTATTAAATTGGTATCAATACAAAGTCTTGTAGAAAACAAACTAGGTAATGTTTATTTTTTCTCTCTGAGGTCTTTGACATTTAACTGAATAAAGCACATCTCATCAGTCATTTCTGGCCCTGTCCTTGATGTTGGCAAATGAAAAAAGGACATTTCTACAGTGGAAAAATAAATTTGGTCATAAATAATCTGAAGTAGACGTTTCATTGTCCTTTCCTGACTTCTATACTTTCCTTACCCCAATCCCTCTGAGATATTAGAGTAAATTGTAAGTAGCTGCAGTGTAATACAGACCCAAAATCAGTAGGTTCTAAGCTGCTAACTTTTTTTGAAACACAGCTGTTTTAAAATCTGTTTTCTTGTTGTAAATGTATCTAAAGATGACAACTTGCAGTTGAAAGTTAACTTTCAGAGCAGCAGGTAACTTTTTAGCTGAATTGACTGGCATCATTAGTGGTGGTCTGTCAAGTATCAGATCCACTTTGTTTCTAATCACATTTCTTTTGAAGTGGCAGTCTTCAGTTTTTAGCAATTTGTATAGTTGGTATATTTAATCCATTGAAATGACTTTGAAATGAGGCAGTGCATCGATTTGAAAAAAATGTGCATTACACCCAAATCAACCTGATGGTTTTGGATATAACCTTTTTAAAGTAGCCTTAAACTGGCTTACAGTTATATGTAGCAGGAAGCTCTTGAGTAAAACTGAGTAAGAGAGCAAATAAGAATTTAACTTTTACTCAAGACATATTTTTGCTAGTAAGTCAAAATTCTGGTGGTCACTTCTGGATCCGAATATTTGTACTGCATTTCCTAGAGTACGTTTAAGATAGGTTACCACGACTGTTTCTTGAACATTTATATGTTATTTAGTGATCTGTTTCTCACATGCATGATTGTCTTGGACAGGAGGAACAGTATATTGTTCCTGATGAGGAAGAGCATGATCTGTGTTGAATGATTGTCCTAAATAGCCATAATTTTAGCTTGTAAAAACAACACAAAACTTTCTTTGCAACTTGCTAAATCAAGAAGATGAAGAATAATGCTGCTTTGATTTTGTCTGTCAATCTCATATTTATCAGTGAAATTGACCATAGATAACTCTGAAAACAGGGTGTTATAATTAAAGCAAAAAAGGCAATAATGAACTCCTGAGGCCCATGGCTATGCAGTAACCTCCAACAGGTAGTCTTTAGCATGCCTACCAGTCCATAGTGTTGGAGGGAACTGACTAGAAGTAGCGTGTTCATTATTGTTTTTTAGATTGCACCTCATTATATAGACTTAAAATATAGCTGACTTGACAGCAAGCTTGAAAATGTTCTTAGGTGTTTAAAGAGTTCATACAAAATGATAAGTAGTTCCTGGATTTTCTTAAAGTTTTATGAGCAGCACATGAAAGCTTGTGGTATATTGATTCGCTTAATTTTGGCCTTCTTGTTGAGATAAATTAAGATATTTTCTTGGAATAAATTTTAAATCTGAGAGGGAGGCAGCCTGAAGAAAATTGTCTGATTTCCCAGAACTGTCATCTTGCTAACATCTATGTTCCATAAAATATTCTCGCAAGCAGTAGACAGTTGCTTTCCAGTTTGATCCATGCAAACTTTGGCGTTTTCTTTACACTATTGCTCCAAGAAAGGAAACAAAATAATCAAAAAGAAGGCATTTTCTGGAGCACTCCTTATGTGTTGAATGGTGTAATCTAATTGGGTGGTTTGAACCGCCCTGAGACCTTCGGGTATAGGGCAGCATAGAAATTAAATAAATACAAAATTATAATTAATTCTTTTTGTTGCTGGGAAGTTTACCAGAATGGAGGATTTTGGTTGAAAAAGCCTTGCCTTTCTTTCTTGTCTTGCTTTCTGATGCTGTGCTGCTCCTTTGTCACTTTTCTTGATGTCTTAACTTTGGAGTGTATCCTCATTAACCTTTTCTCTAACTTTCTCTTTCACATTTCCTACCCTGGATTTGCTGCTTGGTTCAGCCTCACTTCAAGGTCAGTATATATTAATTTAAGGATTTTATTAGAGAGGTACATCTACAGCTGAGGTGGTGAAACACTGAAACTCAATTTTCTTCTGTAGAAGACGGGATCGCTCTATATAGGAGAGCTGGACTACAGAGTAGTTTATAGCACAAAACTTGGATGTGCTGGCAGTAGTTACTGTTGTTTGTTCAGACATTAGCAAATTCTTATCAAAATGATGAGCAGGGGAGAGTGGGACAGTCAGCACATTGGCTGGCTTCCTCTAGTCCTGCGCTGAGTATCTGCATTGTGGCCTCTGTGTCACCTCATCCAAGTTCAGATTCTCCATCTTCTGCCTGGTGAGGGAGAGGCCAATGAGGCGTGAGTACATTGTATCAACAGTGGCTATGGGCCATCTTGAATCCGTACTGTCTGCGTGTTGCCACATCTTTCAAGAATTCACTTGTTCTACACCTTATTGATTTATCTGTGTGCACGGGCAGACATTTTGACCTGACATTAAAACTTTAGTCAATTTTATCATTTTGAGCCAGTACCTGAAAATAAGAGAGTCCTGAGTGGTACTTCTCTTTGTAATTGGAAAATCAATTGAAAGGCCTACTATTAGAAGACCCAGGAGTTTTGGGCGTGCGTCTTAATCATTGTGTGTGTGTGTGTGTGTGTGTGTGTGTGTTTTATGTCTTCGATGCGAAGATTTAAATCTGCCCTATACTTACGGGTTGTGGCTGTTTGCAAAATAATCCCATTGTAAGAGAGTAATAAATTAGCTGATCAGTACACATATTTTTCAAATAAGGATTGTATAGGACATTGTTTTCAATGCTTATGCAAATATAGAGGGCTGCTTTGAGGGGGAAGTATACCATTTAGAGGCTAGTTTTGAACTTGTGCATACTTGTTTTATGTATGTTTGAACACTTGAAAATTTTTGAGTTTGCGGGATGCATTTCTAATTTAGGATATTATGGTGTGCTGTGCTGTTGTCAGAAAGAGCACTCTGGTTGTTATGCCAAAGTTACACATGTTTCTTTTTTGGAAGTTGCAAGAATAATCAAAAGGAAGTTATTAAAGTTCCAAAAATATTTGTATAACCAAACTTACAACAAAAGCCTGTGTTGAGCTATTGATCAGCATCCCCACTGGTAATAACTCCACTTACCCATATATAGAGGAGGATAAACTTGGGAAGCAAGAATAACAGTAACACTACCTGATTTCATCGCCTCTAGTGGGAGAAAAATTAAAAACACATTGTTACAGTAATTCATATCCTGAGTGTGCCATAGAACCCCAGAAAATTTAGCATGTGGCTTTATTAATGCCATATGGGGGAAGATGGTGAAACATGGAAGACAGGGCTGGCAAATCCCAGTGTTCTTCTAGCCAGGTATGTTTCCAGTCAGGTCTGAAATAGTTTGGAGCAAAAGACCATAAAGGATAATTAAAAAAAAAAAATCCAAGCAAAACAGTGCTTTAATTTCTAGTTGGGTAAGAAGCCAGCAGGAAAGAGATCTTATCGCATTTCACCAGCTAGACATGAGCAATACTGAACATATGTTCGCCCTAAAGGCATGTGCCAGAAGTTTGCAATGAAATGGCATAATTGTCAAGGAGTTTTATAAAAAAGGAAATGGTGTAAAGGCTCTAATTTAAAAAGTCATCTCTATTCTCCAGAGAAAAAATGTTCAGCTGGTTTTTCTAAGTACAAATAGTTGCAGTTTCTAACTCTGAAATGCATATAGCAGAATTAGAGTAACTTCTTATATCTTAAGGACAGCTACTGTACTGGCCTACTGATAATCAGCATTTGAAAGCCAAAGTCCTCTTAAATATTTTGATTTTTAGTTCATATTGCAGAAATGGTCTCCGTGTAACACTAATAAACTCACCATGCTGAGTTTATAATGAAATAATTGTCTTGCAGCTAACTGGCCAAGTAAGCAGTCTTGCACACATGTGCAAATGCACATATGCACAAATTTTTCACAAGGTTTGAATATTCTGGTTCTGTGCTATCCTCAAATTCAACTGCTTCATAAGTCTTCTACCAGCTCTTAAAACTGAGTTGTAAGAAGTGGGTCATTAAATTGGAAATTGGCCCCAAATTTTCTGCACATTTTCCAGGAGGTATGGGTCTTGCCATGACTGATTCCTCAACTCAAGCTATTCAGGCACATGTCACCTAGCATACTAAACACTTGGAAAGTAATAATTCAAAATATTTCAGCAAAGAGCAAAGTCTCTTTGATGTATGTATGTATGTATGTATGTATGTATGTATGTACGTACATACGTATGTACGTATGTAGGTATGTAACTGCTCAAAAGCTCAGGGGCAAAAAAGCCTTCACAGTTCTCCCCTCCACCATATTGGTAACAAGACCAGTGAGTGTAGTATGACCTCTTTGTCATTCTGCCATTACATCAATATATCACCATACCCCACCATCCACCCATGCCTGCATCCCATGGGTGGTAGTAAGCCTATTGAAATTAATGGACTGACCTTAGTCATGTTCATTAATTTCAGTGGGCTCACCCTGAGTGAATACTGTCCCATGTTTCTTTAGGAGAAGGGAAATGAGCCCTCATTCCTCCTCCCATCCAAAGACTTCCCCCTAAATGTCTGAAACAGGCCCCAGATTCACACTTGGAGGCATTTCCACAACTACATTTAAATATGCCAACTCTAAGAACATAGATATGTCAATTTGTTTCAGTACATGCCCATGTTGCCAACAGTTTATTAAAGTCTTCAAGTGCAAATCAATGATAAGATTATTGTATATACCCCATACCTTCTCTTATGTATCCTCTATTTCCTCACTCTGCCTCAAACTATTTTTAAAATATGTAATGGTAGGGGTTGACTGAGCCCCCTCTGGAAATAATAACAAATTAAACATACAAGCAAGACCAATAGCAGGGGTTGTGGATATATAGAGTACCATAACTGCTTTTCTCTTCAATCAGCTTATAGCACGATATTAATTGCCTTATATGTCTGTATCGGGTGGCCTTCCAAATATTGCATGGATCAGCCAGATATAGGACATACTTAGATGCATGCTTGTGCAGTCTTCAAATTCCAGCCAAAAGGTTAGCAGCATAGGACAACCTCAAATTCCACCCGTATATCCCAAACATTTTAGAACACTCATCTTGGGACAATATGAATTTTATTTCTATCTTTCTAGACTTTCTAAACAGTTCAGCAGTAGTTTAAAATGAAACATTCAGCCTACAACACTCACCCAAACACCATTACAAAGAGATGTTTAAGTCTTCTTCAAGTCATCATTAACCTGGCTTTTGACACTTGAGATGTATATTTGTAGGAACTACCTTATTTTAATAAGTTGTTTTAGACTGTTTTTAACATTGTGCAATATTGTATTTTAAGATAATGTTGTGTTTTAAATGTTGTAACTCACCTCGGGACCTTAGAGTGAAGGGTAGGTACTAAATTGTAATAATAATAATCAGCAGCATCAGTGAGGAACATTGTCGTATCTCCAGAGGAAGGATGTTCTGTACAGAGAAGGCCCTATCCTGTGTCACTATGTATCAGGTTATGCACATCAACACACCCACAAAAAGGACCTTCCACACAGAACATAGGGTTCAACCAAGCAGCTATAAAAGTATTCAGCTCAAAGTCATTTATTGTTTTACACGCTAAAGTTAACACCTTAAATTAGACCAAACAGCAAATGAGCAACCATTGCAATTCTAGTCTAGCAGTGGCATCCTGCACTAGCTGCAGCTTCTAGACTGTCTTCAAGGGTAGCCACATACAATGCAATACAATAGTTCAATCTACAGTGCAGTAGTACAGTATACAGAGTAGATTTCACATTCTTTATGTGCCCAAATGAGTATAATATTTGTACTATTATTTTAAAATCATTTTCAGATATTGTAGGGTTCAGCACACGTATGCACATTCATTCTCTCCCCGTGTTGTTGACTGCTCTCAATGCTTTTGAAAGCACCACATGGGAAATTATTTAGGGACAGGAGAGGTTGTTTTTTAGGGAAATTGATGGAGCACAGTGTTTTCATTTACCATTATGTAAAATGTTTAAATTACAATATATCGTCATGTTAACATATCCCAAAGTAAACAAATTATCCAGTGTGACATCATTAGAAAGATAATTGAGGTTATTATTCAAACTTAATTTATGTGCATCAGATTATTCCAGCAAATACAGCCTCCAGAGGGTGTTTTTTAAAAAAAGACTAATAACAAATGATTTATGTGCACCTATTAGTGACAAAGTAGACAGTCATTATATAGCTTATAGAGTCCCCCTACCCCACTATAAACCATGTATGTTTTATGGTTTACCAAAACTAAACCAAAATGAGTTCCAGTGAATAGCACTTACTTATTTATTTCATTTTATTTATTTTCTCGCATTTCAATCTCACTTTCCTTCCATCATGGAATCCAAGTTGATGTATGTGTGGTTCCCAAGAGGTCACCACCCAAGCAGTAACTCGACCCAGACCTGCTTGGCTTCCACAAGGTGGTGACCTCGTCTACCTTCAGACCTTCAGGAACTTGGGTTCCTGTTATCGATCTCTGTGCCACTAATGCAAGAGGAGCATTTGCCAGCTTTTGGGCCCATTTGCTATCTTTAGGCATTATTAAAAGAAGAGGTTGCACAAGTACTCTAACCCATCAGCAGAGAAATTGTATTGCTCTTTGTAGCACCACTTTGTAGTCTATCTCACTCAGGGGCACAAGTGCCTCTGTAGTTTTCTCTCCACTCAAGAAATGTGTAATGCAGCCACAAGTTCATACCTTTTACAAGGCATTATAAAAGTCTTCCACACTTACATGGGGTCAGCAAAGTATGTGACTGTAAGGGATTCATTGTCCCCCTCAGATGTTCTATGTTAGAGACTCCAGCAATGACTGGCCTACTGCCATTTGAACAGTGAAGAGGTGTGCTCTAGTGAACAAGGATTCAAACTGTGGGCAGAGGCACATATACAAACCCCTCTCCCAACACATCATGCCCTTCTCAGCCCTTGACTGCATAGTGAAGGTCTGTGGGAGACTTCTGCTTGCATTTTCTTGAGCATAGTCACACAGAGAAGTGTGAACAAACCCCACTGCAGACCCACATAACATGGGGGGGGCGGGAGAGGGAGAGCATATTGTGTAAATATGTTTGAGGTGCAGTTTGTGTGCACCTCCCTGTCCCCATCCATATTTGGAGGCTTTGCATGTTCAGGGAAATGCCTAAATAATTTTTTGCTTGATGAATTTCTCTTCTTATAGGGAGAGACTGTTCTGCTCACCCTGCATACTGATTCGCATATTTGTTAAGAGTGGAAATGCAGTCTTTTCCACACTGTTTAACACTGAAAAAACTGGGCTCTACTCTGTTGTGTTGCTTTGGTAGAAATTCAACCTAGCTTTCTGAATTGCTTTTGCTGGATTTAGGCCAACTCTTCCACAGGTTTTTTGGTTGTGATTTCTCACTGTTTAATTGCTTAAAAAATTGTCCAGTAGCACCTTAGAGACCAACTAAGTTGTCCTGGGTATAGGCTTTCGTGTGCATGTACACTTCTTCAGATACACGAAGTAGTGTATCTGAAGAAGTATGCATGCACACGAAAGCTTATACCCAGAACAACTTAGTTGGTCTCTAAGGTGCTACTGGGCAATTTTTTAATTTATTTATTTTGATTGTGTCAGACCAACACGGCTACCTACCTGAATGTTTAATTGCTTATCGAGCCTGCAGATGGGTTGGAACCTTCACCTTCCAGGAAGAGGATTTTAGCCTTTCCTTCCTGCCTCTTGAAGTAGGAACTGACCCAATACTGAGTGACCTGCTCATAATTACAATAAAAATTACCAAGGGAATGATTTCCTTATATATTCCCCAGTGGTCCTTCAGTGCTTGGTATGTTTTACTAGTATAGCTTTTTAATGTCCATATTTGATGTCCATTAATTTCAAAGAGTCTACTACTAACGCTTCTAAAAAAAATTATTCTAAATAATCCTTTAAAAATGAACCACATGTAGAACACATTTGTGTTTCTCAAATGGCTGGCCTCCCAAAGGAAGGAGTTTTTTTGGAAAGAATATGGAGGAAGGGACAGAAACAATTTGTCTAATTTTGGAAAAATAGTTAAGAATCAGGATTTTCCAAAGGATAGATTGTAACCCTTCTAGAATCATTAAAAGGGGAAGTGGGGAGTTGCAAATCCCTGATTACTGTAGAGAGTAGGTGCTGGGGGGAAGGTATAGGATCTGATTAGGTAGCCCCCAGGAAACTTTTCAGATGAAGATGTATAGACACAGAAACTCTAGTAAGTTTAGAAGATGATATAATTTTGTGAAGTTTGCAAAATACTGAGATTGAAATAATGAGAAAATAAGTACTGGGTAGAGTGGCAAGAATTAATCTGCTTCTTGAGCTTACCTACACCTTTGAACTCTCTTGAGACCTATTTTAATGGTTAGGTACAAAGTTGGCTTCTCCTATCCACCCATCTCAATTTTCAATTCTACTTCCCTTCCCCTTCCTCTATACTTATCTGTACATAGAATTTGTTTTTAAAACCTGGGTTTCCTGGTTTCAGGATATAAAATCCACCCACCCCTCTCTGAAAACCCATTTGGGGCTTCTTGCTGGCATACATACAACAGGCTAGTTATATTTTCATGACTTCTAGCAACAAGCACTGTTTTCATTGGCATTGGTTGCCTTGTCTTATAAATGCCATGGAAAAGTGAAGAGCAGTGTAAGAAAATGACGAGGACTTGTGGCAAGAAGCTCGCAAACAGAACTCCTAATGGACTGTTTGAACTTGCTAGCGTTCGTTTTAACAGTGCTACATTAACTCCTTTCAAAAGCATAATGATTTTTTTTAGCTGTTGAATTGTGTCTGAGGCATAAATGATGAGAGGAATTCATCTTCTCTTTAAATGACATCGCAGGTTGGGTCTGCTTCTTATTTACTTTATAGGGGGGTTGCCTTTAAAAATGCCTGTTTTAATTTATTTTAACATAAATATTGTATTTATAAAAAGCATCCAATTAATGCTTTAGACACTGTTGCCTGTTCTTCCCAAAAGATACAGGAATGATTCCAAAATGCCATTTAGCCCTGGCACTAATGTTGAAAGGGACTGCACAGGTAGCTTTTATCAGCTGAAAAGAAGCTTCTTGTTCAGAGGGACAGAACTTTTGCAGGCCACTCAGCTGAGTTTGCTCCCCCACTATTTCCCTGCTTCGCATGTTACCATAGAAATGGGCACTGTAGCAGTTAGTGCGTAGCCGCATATGCCCTGAAATGTGAGGTGATGTGCACCTCACATGTGTTACCTGTGATCTTTACAACTATTCAAGAGTAAGTCTAATATGTGGAAAGGAATCTTTAAGCACATTTTATTTGTAGCAGTTAATTTACTATTACAATACATTAGTGGTGTGGTGCATTAAAAAGTCTATAAACTGGAAAATAATGCAAATAAAAATGTATTGCAAGTTAACATATATACACATTTTGTAAAGAAGTAAAACCAAAGAACAGTGAACTATTGAAATAACAGTACAGTTGAACCTCGGGTTGCAGACGTAATCTGTGACAGAGGCACGTCCGCAACCTGCAGCGTTCACATCCTGAAGCGCTGCGTCTGCGCCAGCGTGATTTGGTGTTTCTGCGCATGCGCGAGCAGTGAAACCCGGAAGTAAACCGTTCCGGTACTTCCAGGTTTCCCACAGTCCGCAATCCGAAAACACATAACCTGAAGCGTCCATAACATGGGGTGTGACTGTATGAAACAATAGCTCTTATGACAATGAGTCAGAATTTGAGTCGTAACCTGCTCTCTAACCTCTAAAGGTGGCCATTCTCCCTGAGAGTGTGTGTTGCAAACTACTTAATCTAGATCATATATACTGAAATATAAACATTGGGATACATTGATTCTCTGGCCACATAGGAGTCTTTTTTAGGTGGAAAAAGAGTGTGATATAAATCTGACATTACACCTCCACTTTTCTTCCATAGATGGCATACTTGCAAAGAGAACGCTCCTCAGCCTCTTAAATGTCAAAAAGGCCTCTTAGGTTAACTGTTAGCAGAACAGATGGGATGCAGGCATGGCCTAATCTTCTTTGGGTCATCTACTGGAGCAAACAAGGTCAAAAGACTATCTAATCAAAGAGTATCCAAACGTCTAATATTCAACATAACTAAATAGTCATTCTTTGGCTAACAGTTTTAAAGCCTCTCTTATCTTAAAACAGCAGTTTGCTAAATTGCAGGCTACTGTTCTGTTTTGCTCATTCTTCATCTCGGGGGTGGGAGCCATTCAGAAAGCTTTTGCACGGTGGTTGAGCCACATAGTGCCCGAGTGTAGCACATAAGAGGAGCCTCTTACATTCCTACACAAGAGACAGGATGTCAAGGCCACTAAACACAATTCCTGGGGCCTCCCCTGTGGGAACAATAATATAAAAATAGATTCTGAATAACAATGCCAAGGTGAAACATCTTTGAGACACTGAGCATGTGCAAACCCCGCAACACTACCCACTACCAAGGAATTCTCCTTTGCCTTAACACTATGAATTCTGTGGGTTGAAGAATAGCTTGAGGCTCTGGAGACAACTTCTAAGTGTAAAACAGCACTAAAACATTTATTTCCATGCACCTTAAAAATTACAGCAGGGACTGAGCTTGAAATGTACATCTGACCATGCTTATTTAGTGGTGGTATTATTATCATCAACAACAAAAGATTTGCAGGCCACTTCATAATATAAAGGTAATCAAAGCGGTTTACAGAATCAAAACAATAACAATATCCTTCAAAAAAAAAAGTAAACAATTTCTTTAGATATACAGTTGTTCCATAAACGACTGGGTCACTGCTGTGCACAGAGTGGGCAAACAGTTCTCTTGTCTGGCTACTCCTCCACGCCAGAATACGCCTGGTCAGTTCAGGGTTTTGTATTCTGTGGCCATCATCGCCTTCCCTGCTAAGGCCTTTTTAGGGGAAAATGGCAACCCAAATACCATACATACACAAGAAAAGCCTGCTGCTGGATCAAGCCAGTGGCCCATCTAGCCCAGCATCCTGTTCTCACAGTGACCAACCAGATGCCCCTTTTGGGAAACCTGCAAGCAGGATCTGAGCACAGGAGCAGCCCTTTTCCTTCCTGCGGTTCCCAGCAACTGTCATTCAGAAGCATCACAGAGCAGAGCCATCCTGGCTGGTAGCCATTGGTAACAATCCTCTCCATGAATGTGTCTTGTCTTCTTATAAAGCCATGTGGATTGGTGCCCACACATTTTGTTTGGCCTGAGACATTTTTTCTGCCTGTGGCAACAGAGCATCCTAGAACTGCAGGACTGAAGGGACCCCAAGGGTCATCTAGCCCACATACCCCCCTGAAATGGAAGAAGGCAGCACACACATTCACTGGTTCCATGGACAGAGTCCAGCTGGAGGGGTGGCTGGGTTTTATTCTAGCTCCACCGACTCTGGGAGTTGATGTGATTTCAAAATTTGCAGAGAACAAAGTTAGGAAAAATGGGTTTTAAGTGCTTATTCTCACAATGTTAAGTAAATAAACCAGAAAATAACACTTGCAACTGTATCTTATTTTTCCTACTTTAATAATTTCAATGTGTGTGGGGGGGGGTTTGACAAAAAAAATCTGCACTGGGTACCACCTAGCTTTGCTATGCCACTGGGTCAACAACTCTGGGAAACGGGGGGGACGCCGCCGGAGGGATCTTTGCACCACGGTGCCGGATATTCTTAAGACGGCCCTGGAATTAACACTGTAGGCTTCATCTTAACATGTTCTCATCTTGTCTTTAAAAAAAGTCACCATAGTGCATATTCCGTTTTTGAACTCAAGTACAGCCTTGGGGCCAGTTCTAGAACGCCATTGTTTAATTTATTGTGTGCAGAAGTATTTCATTTCATAAGATTTTGTCGACTTTGGTCACTTAACCGAAAATGGGTTGCTGCAGTGAATAACTTGGCCAAATCTACGCCATTGCTGAAAATACAGAAGAATTGTTCTACCCTGCATTTCATAACTTCTGCTTTCAAATGTAGATTTGCACAAGCATTTGAATACTTGCTTTCCCCTTTACAGGCAAATTAAAGATCAGAATAAAAAGGTAGCAAATCTGAAGCATAAAGAACAAGTGGAGAAGAAAAAGAGTGCACAGATGCTAGAAGAAGCTAGACGGCGGGAAGACAATCTTAATGACAGTTCCCAGCAATTGCAGGTAACGTGAATCTGTATGTCTGACACAGGGCCATCTTCCTTGAGATTTCTGCCTCAGTTGCTTCCTCGCTTTCAGACTTATTCCTAATAAAGGAGTTGCTTTGTGATTAAAGGAGGAGCTTTACCCTCACAGCATTCTGAGATTCTGGAAGTGTGTGGCCTATTAAGCTTCAACAGTTTGATCCCTTTTATGGTAAGTGAGCAAATAGGACTTTGTTTCAGCCGTAAGTTACTGGAACAACATTATAAACTCGCCATCGATTTCAAGTTGGTTACAGAGTCTGGCTTCCGGTGCTTCTAAAGATCTTGCTTAATTGTTTTGAGATACTTGGACTTAGCTTTTGTTCAGTAAAGAAAACCTGAGAAGCACACATGTATCAGTAAGTATCCTTGGCGTTACAAAATTACGTTTCTGTTTATTTGGGCACGGATCATTTTCTTCAATTTCACACCTATTCACTGCATATTTCCCTCCATCTGTAAAGCCACTGACACAGTGCCATGTTGTCATAAGTGACTCCTCACGGAATATTTCACAGCATAAAGTAGGCATATTGTGACAGTCATCTGCAATACCAAGTTAATTTGCAATGGAAGCTGTGTTCTGATGAACATACTTTAGTTGAACAAAGTTCTCTGAGGGGTTAGCAGGTGAAATGTATTTACTGTTTTATTAATTTGAAACATGTTTTGTAGTAACAGAGTGATTCTCATTTCAAAGTGGACTATCCACATGGAATCATAGAATTGTAGAGGTGGAAGGGACCGAGGGTCATGTAGTCCAACCTCCTTCAGTGCAGGAATCCTGCCCACAGTCATTTCTGGGTGGGCTCAAACCAGCAACCTTCTGGTTAACAGAGATACATGGAGAGAGGGTGCAGGGAAAGGGAGACTGTGCAGTTTCTCAAGGCCCAGTACAGATTACATTCACTATACTATCTGGAGCCTGATTGTGGGAGGCAGGAAGGGAAAGAGGCATGGTTCTGGTGTGTACATGTGTAAATAACTCCTCAAGCATTAGGGAAGCTGTTGCAAGCTAACGTGGAACAGGTAGAAGATATAAGAAAGGCTGATGAACTGCTCATTATACCAGGACTTGTGCATCCATCATCCATAGCTTATACAAATTCCCAGTGTTCATTGGGCCTCTTGCCAATGTAGGTAAAGTGAAGAATTCAAGGGACATACTTTATAGGTCAGTTTTAAGTGTTGCTACTTGTAAGCTTTGCAAAGTAAGTGGAGATGTGGCTTTAAATGTCCTGCTCCATTTCAGCATTAATCTAATAATGGCCATATGCTTTACATATAGGTATGTAATGGCATTCAAATGTCAGTTTTCTCAAATATATAACAATTCACTTGAAGGTGAAATAAGTCCTCTTTGGTGGTCTTATTTTGGACATGTCTCTTCTCCATTTAGTAGCAGGTCCAGTTTAATTATATCAGTAGTTTAGTGTGAGTGTGTGAGTATGGGCATGTAGATATATATAGATATGTAATTTTAAAACATCAAATCAGCTTGCTCTGAATCCCATAAGGATGCAGTTAATCATAAAATCATATTTATTACAGTGACTAGGGGGATATTTGTCATGCCCTCAAGCTCAGTGAAGGAGCCAGCTTAGTCTCTGGCTCTGTACCACCACCTGGGGAATTGGAGCAGCCTCCTGATGCTGGTATTTCAGAGCCAACAGAATCTAAGGCTAGTGGCTCAGAATCCATGGAACCTGAGGCTGGTTGCCTAGAACCTGAGTTAGGACCCTCCCCTAAGCCTGACTTGTAAGAGAATCAAATGCTCCATATGCTACCACACCTCCCCAAAGATGCAGGGAGCAGGCCACCAGAGAAAGGTGAACCATTTTTTGTCTGCAGGGTTGGCTCTTTAAGACACACAGTCTTTAGTCCAAGAGCTTAGACCTTGGGAAAGGTGGCCCAGAGGAAGAGATTTGTAAGGCCTAAGTTCACTTCCAATGGTGAGCTAATAAAGTTGCTCACTCAGAATATTTTCGTTAAAATTCTGTCCCCACTCTTCTCCAGCAAGAATCCAGTCAGCTTATCCAACACAACTAGTTTTCCTTTATTCTCCTGGGAGCTAATTAGTTAAATAAAAAAGTAAGCACAGGGAGAAATAGATATACTGTAAGCAACCATTGCCGGTTTTGGGGTTAGTACACAGAAGCACCAATTTTAAATAATTTTGGCTTTTGTGGTTTTGGCTGGAATTAATAATTCATTATGTAGTGCTTAAAAATATGATCCCTATTTTCTTAAACTAGCCATCTGCAATCCAGCCAAATAAACAAGCTTCCAAGCTCTTACTGCACTGTCTGTAATAGGCATGTGGTTTGTCTCTTCCGAGTCAAATATCAAAGTGTTCATTTATACGGGAGTTTCTGATGATGGAAGCTTGACATTTGGAAAGAACAATAAGAGGATTGGAGGAATAAAACCAGCAATAATGACAATTAACTCAATTTACCTGGACTAAAAATGAACCAATTAAAATGGATTTATAATATTGTCCATCTTTAGTTCTCTTATAAGAGCTTTATACATGAGAGTTTGCTTCTCTAACAGGAAGATAAAAAACTAATCCCCTCTCTTTTTTCCTTCTCATGGCTTCTAGTAGGTACGTAGACAGTAGCATTTAGAATGAGATGTCACCTAATATGAATCAGTAGCTCATAATGCTTATCATAAATATGAGGCAAACTCCAATAGCCCCCCCTCTGGTTTTGAGTACAAAACAAGCTTCTTAATGTGCTTAATAATGTGCCTTTTAATTTTCATTTAATCCAAACCCAGATACCAATTAGGGTTCACAAAATGATCATACTGACTCCTTCTGTTCCCACATAGTCTATTGGCTGCAAGGAATAGAATCTGGCACTTTAAAAATCACTAGTCTTTCATCCAGAGTTGCATCTGAATTCTATGAAAAAATATGTGGGAGCTTCCTCCGCTGACATTGCCACTACCATTGAATAATCATAGGTTTCATTTTTAATAATAGGATGCAAAGAAAGTGGGACACGTTCTCAGGCTCTGTTAAGCAAGGTGCTCTTTGTTACTAAGAAAACATCATCCAGCATCATGAGTATGCATTGTACACCTTTCTCTTTGTTAGAGGCCAGTGTGGAACAGTCTTGGAATTGGAAGTTAGGGAAAATTTCATGTTCTACCCACCCACCCACCCACCTCCAAAAAGGCGTATCCTGGAAAAATAATGTATCACCAAGTTAAAACTTAGGCGCAGGAATGGCTTTTGTTTGGTGATGATTTATTAATAGTTGCTTGTTTTGCTATACACATCTGTTTTGTTTACTATCTGCATTTGCTTAGCCTTTTCAGATTCATTGAATGTTTATTTAAGTGATAATATATGAGTAACATTAATATTCAAAATATATTGCTACATTTCCATATTGATTACATTACAGTATTAAGATGGAATTGATTGTTGCACTACTTGATCATTTTCTGGATTTTCAGTAGAATTAGAGTGTCCCACAGAGTTAATACTTTTGAATAGGGAAACTTACTACATGTACTTGAATTGCAAATGCTTGCCGCTTATCTCAGATGAAAAACACAGCTATACCTCCATTATACTATGCTTCCTTCTATGCAGTTGCTCAGCTTTAACCAGACACACATTCTTCTATAGAGTAGAAGTGGAGACACCACTGAAGATTCTGAATATGACAGTCTGGATTCTGACATAACATAGACAACCTAATGAGTATTTTCCATGTCTGCTGCAATTAGAACTGCACACTATAATTTTCGAGGACTGTCTGTTGCAGACTGGGTAGGGTAATTCTAACTCTAAGCACCTGTAACAACATTAGAAGGGTTTAATCAACACTGCTTCAGAAGATATAGAAAGTAAGCACAATGTTCTTGATGCTGGAGTAGCCAGTGTATGAAGATCATCTTCTTTGTTGAGACGTTCACTTGAGTAGCATCTGGACAATTTTTCCTGTGTTAGATGATGTTGCTTTCTCCTTTTTCTCTATTCCACTATGTGTGTATTAGTACAAACATCAAGATTTTCCTGTCCTCTCATCACAACACAAGGCTTGTGTTCTTCTCTCATAAGTCAAGAACCTCTCTGTACAGAAAGAGTCTGAGAGAACTGTGTACATTTGGCAGTACTTGTAGTAGTTTGCTGAGGTGCACCATCCTCACGAATACAAGATCTTGCAAATATCATGACCATTTAAATATTTTTAGCGATTAACAAAGTGAATGGTGCCAAACCAGTCCTCTTTCCAGACAGACAGCACCACCATTCCTCAGAGTTGAAATGACAAATCAGAAACCGTGGGAGGATTCTTAGAGGATGCTAACTTGCTGCTGCTTTATTTCTTAGTGCTTATTAGTTGCTATATGATATGCTAGTTGTGAACTTCAGAGAAGCCTGGCAGACCCTTCCTGATAATCATACATTCATGGTGGATGAGATCAATGAAGTAGTGTGAAACTGGAAAGAAGACAATGTTCTGTCATTTAGTTGAACCTAAAACACTCCTTGGATAACAAGCAAGCAGTGGCAACTCATGTTTGTGTCTGAGTTACAGTTTCAGAAGCTGACAACATTCATATATTTGTGTAAAAACATTTCCTAGTCTATAGCCTAAAGATCTCTTGTTTTTGTACTAGATGTTTCAAACATTAAATAAGCATCTGATGTAGCATTTTGGTCTATGACAACATGGTTTACATATGTAAGAGATTTCATTCTGAAGAGAATCAGTTCCTAATGTTTCAAATACTGCTTATTTGACACTCTGGCCTTCGTCTTTCCATCTCACATAGACCCTTTGCCATGTTGATTTAATCGGATGGTGCTTTGTATCACTCTCCATATAGAAAAAAAAGGAGCTCTAGTCTCCAAGCAAATCACTAACTGCAAGTTGCACTCCTTCCAGTTTTCTATGCCTTGCCTGTCAGGTTGCGCGTGCCTGAGAAGAGATTCTGAATGCTTGCTGCTATACCACAACATCTGCGTACTAACCTGCTATGGAGCTGCATGTGAATCTGCATCTTTTGCACATAATCTGTCAACTGCTCTAGCTGTTCTTTACACAAACGGCACTTCTAGCACTGATCTCTTGGTTTGCTATCTTTCTCCTTTGCTGTGATGCTTACCTTCTCCAGCTCTGCCTTCACTTACAACTTCTCCCTTCCTCTATGCGAAGATTTGTGCTTGTGGAATTACATCACGGGAGAGTAACTTATGGTTGACGTAGCACTTGGCTTGCTGGCTTTTTAAATCCAAGCTACTTTATCTGGTCTCCTATCATTTTCCAGGACAGTCTGCATAAGAAGGATGATCGAATTGAGGAGCTAGAAGAGGCACTCAGGGAGAGTGTGCAAATAACGGCAGAGCGTGAAATGGTGTTAGCTCAAGAAGAATCAGCCAGGATACAGTCTGAAAAACAGGTCTGCGTAATTATAGTCACTGCTGTTGCTATCTAGGCAACATTGTTAGGTATTGTAACTTGATTTGTTTAGCATTGTATCAGAGAATCCTAAAGCCCTTGGTAGACTTTTTTATTTAGTTCATTTTCAAGTAATTTCCCACCAGATATTTTAAGCTTCTTTGAAATCTGAAAATGAATCCTCTAAATAGTGCCTTCAAGTTCCACTCAGTAAAATATACCAGTATGAGAACAGCTATCATTAAACAGGTTTTTGTATCTTGCATTTAAGCCCTTTTAGAAACATATTCTGATAACTGCTGCTTCCCTCACCCATAACCTCCCCTTTCCATTGAAACAATGCTGACATCAGAAAAAAGACTGAAGTCACTTTTTTCATTCTGAAGATTTTCTCAGCTAAATTCTTTAACATTTTAGTGCCTTTTGCACAATAGCCATAGACACTTTTTGAAAGTAAATAAAAGGATTTTGGATTCAAAATTATCAAAGATTCATACAAAGCAGTGGGTGAACTGGATAAAATCTAATATGAGATTATCTTTCTTTGAAAAGTAAGTATTGAAGAAACCTCATGTGGACTGTTTCTATATAACCACAATTGGTAGTGGAAAATTATTCCTTAATCTCTTTTGGGAAAACATTTCATCATTAGAAATGGCAGTGCTACTTATACTTATTTTAAAAGGATATTATTTTATTACCAATCTATGAGCTAGTTTCTTACTCAACATAGGGTGCTCAAAGCAGCATACAACAAAGAAAAAGAACAATAAAAGGAAACACCAAAAAAGTGATTAAATAAAATAACCATGTAGCAGAGAAAGCATGAACAGAATTGACAACAAAACCAAGCAGCTTAAAAACCAAACAATGGGAGAAGATCAAACAATATCGAAGGCATAAAGGAAAAGGGTGGTCCTTACCACTTGGCAAAAGGATAATAAAGAAGGAATCTGATGAGCCTTCTGAGGGAAGGGCGTTCCACAGTGAGTGTGCAACCAAGAAGACTCTGTCCTGCATTCCCACCAACCACAGCACAGCATAAGACAGCATCCTGTGTCAGTAATATTGGACTGATCTCTGCCACCTTGTTAAATATTGCACAAGACGAACTCAAGGTTGCCCATTTCTCCACATCAGATAGCGGCAGCCAATCTGACTCTTCTCAGGATGACTCATCTATTCATAGTTGATATAATTTCATGGTCTTCTGTCATGGTGGTGGTGATCATCACCATTTGTGCCCTTTCAACAGGCACTGTACAGCATATAACGAGTTTCTGTACATTAGAGCAATGAGCAACAACGTCCATGTGCTTCCATGTTACTTCAGCAGACATATGCAGCATTCTGCCGCGGCTTCCATGGCTGTCCTTCAGGATCTCACATGATGCAGCACCCTCCTCCTCTCTGCTGTTTCCACAAACCATTTTGATCTCAAGAGCTTGGAGTTCTGTGTTGGCCATTGCTCTTTTGGGGGATGGCACAAACAGCACAGGAACACTGTAGCACAGAAGGACTACCACTAGCATTTCAAGCGCTTGTGCTTTAAAATAGTGACTCGGACAGTTTGTGGAAAGGTACCCAAGCAAAAATATAATGTAGGACTTTCAAAACAGTGTTTGCTTCCTTCTGAAAGAGTACTAGAGCAGTTCTTCAGGGGAAACTGATAGTTTTGACAGCAATAAATACATAATTTCTTACTGGGGGGCGGGGGGGGCTATGCTCACTTCTGCGGTGACAAATTATATCAGAGGACAGATTTCCAAGGTGTGATGGCCAGTGTGCTAAGGCAACTGCTTCTTTTTTAGTGGTAAGTACTCAAGTACTCTCTGTTTTAAAAAATAATGCATGGTATTGACGTACCAATAGAGCAAATACTTTAATGTAACAGCAAGAGCAGGCAGTAAATGGTTTTCTTTATGCGCTTACTAGAGTGTTTCCCTCACTATTGATTCTCTAGTCCCTTGTCTCTATTGCGCCATATGTACTAGATTGCATTTCATCCACTAGTCAGGCTTAGTAAATGTTTCAGAATTTTTTTTTAGCACAGCAGGTGTAACATCATCTCATGGTTGCTCTTCAAGCACACTTGCACCACCACCATCACCTGCAATGAAATTCTCACATAGAACATAGGCAAGACTGTTCTTAACTATAGATTGTACTGTACAGCAGGGTTCATGTTTACATTGTCAAGTCAAGGTTCCTTGCCTGTAGATAAAGCTACAGATGGTGGGTACTCTCATTTTTGCCTTTCTCGGTCCAAACTCATGAAAGGTGGGTTCTAATGAAGCCATGCCCACAAATTATTATTATAATTCATATATGCAACAATGCGGGTGGCGCTGTGGGTTAAACCACAGAGCCTAGGGCTTGCCGATCAGAAGGTCAGCGGTTTGAATCCCCGCAACGGGGTGAGCTCCCATTGCTCGGTCCCTGCTCCTGCCAACCTAGCAGTTCAAAAGCAAGTCAAAGTGCAAGTAGATAAATAGGTACCGCTCCAGTGGGAAGGTAAACAGCATTTCTGTGTGCTGCTCTGGTTTGCCAGAAAGCAGCTTAGTCATGCTGGCCACATGACCCGGAAGCTGTACGCTGGCTCCCTCAGCCAGTAAAGCGAGATGAGCGCCCCAACCCTAGAGTCGTCCGCGACTCTAACGGTCAGGGTTCCCTTTACCTTTTTATTTGAGGCATGTTAAAGTTTTCCCTTTTGGGCTCCTAACAATTAGTAAATTATAATATATAATGAACAAATCTCTGACCTCTAGTCAGAGTAACACATTTTTCCAACTGATATGTTTGGTCCGGTGGTTGGGAAGACTTCCGATCCTGCCAACCATGGCAGGGGGAAATTGGTTAAAGGCTTACAAATATTCTAAACATTCTGCATATAATATAAAGCGGGGGGGGGGGGGGGTTATAAAGCATAATGTAAGAGTTAAAGATATCTGGGCTCTGCTGTCACCCACTTCACATTACAACTTGTTTGGTTTTGGCTGGAGAACGAATTTGGGAGATGTCCTTATTTCAGAATTAAAGGTGGTGGTGTAGTTTAATACGGTGCACTACAGCATAGTATGGCCTGAAGGATAGAAAAAAATGTAATTCCTTCCTTTGCAAGACATGGGCAGGGGGGTAGGGGAGAGCTGAATGGGGTGCAGAAGTGGGAGATAAGGGTTGGGATGTTAGGAAGGGGACTTGGGAGGAGTGGGCTGGGTGGATGAGAGTCAAGGAACTGGGGAAGGGTAAAGAAAGTGACGCGGGTGGCGCTGTGGTCTAAACCTCAGAGCCTAGGGCTTGCCGATCAGAAGGTTGACAGTTCAAATTCCCGCGACGGGGTGAGCTCCCGTTGTTCGGTCCCAGCTCCTGCCCACCTAGCAATTCAAAAGCACGTCAAGTGCAAGTAGATAAATAAGTACCACTCCGGCGGGAAGGTAAACGGCACTGCTCTGGTTCATTAGACGCAGCTTAGTCATGCTGGTGACATGACCCGGAAGCTGTACGCCAGCTCCCTCGGCCTATAGAGCAAGATGAGCGCGCAACCCCAGAGTCGTCCACGACTGGACCCAACGGTCAGGGGTACCTTTACCTTCTTGCAGTTTAATTGTGCAAGCACATAGATATTTTTTCCCCCAGTGTTTTGGAAGCCAGATCCCGCATCACCATAACCGGGCTGTTTTTATAAGTTATGGAGATAAGCCTCAGGTTAAGTTTTAAAGTATTTTTTAATAAGCTCCTTTATGATGGGCAGGCTATAAATATTATTATTATTATTTTACTTGTGCTGGAAATTATTTTCTTAAGATATTGTTACCATTTTCTTTCTCCAGCAAGGAAGAGGGTGGTGCTATCTTGGCTGTAGCCTGCATTAGTGCTTTGTTAAAGTGAGCCTTCTGTCTCGGGACATGAAGAATTGAGTGAAGTCTTTTGTTGTCACCTTTTCTGGATCTTTTTGTGTTACCCTCTCCTTTCTTAAAGCTTTGAGGGTTTGTTTGTTTTTAGATGGCAGGGGCTTTTGCTCTAAGCTATTTTTCTGGGCCTTGGAGCAAAGCTTAGAGTTTAAGCAGCCATCTTCTTTCCTTTGTGGCCATGCCTCCCATGTGTACATCTTTTCAAGCTGTTTTGGGGGAATTTCCTTAAAAAATAGGGATGGGTTGTAAGAGCAAAGTTGTGGTTCAGCTCTCCTCGATAAATATTCATATAATCACCTGTTTTCCCCTTTACATTTTTTTCTTCTTGAAAGTTTGTTGTGGAGCATTAGATAGGTGGGGAATGGGGCCTGTTGCCAGGAAGGGGAAGGGGCAGGTCTGGTAAGCACCAGCAAGAATCTCCTATCCTTGTGACCAATTTCGGATTCTAAGTGCTCTTGTTTCGTACCTCTGTAGCCAAGAGATCATATGGAGCAGAATACCAAAATGAACTCGGCTTAGATATAGCAGCAAGCAGTGACTAATGCAAGCCAGGACTCTCAAACCCCCTTCTTCGAGTAATGGTTTCAGTTGGAAGTTTGGGTGGCATGGGTCTGGACTGCAAACAAATCACAGTTAAGCTAAATCAATATTTAGTGTAGAGATGTGGATGACGATGTACTACAACTCCCATTATTGCTAACCGTTGGCCATGCTGCTTAAGCCTGGGAGGTGAGGAGAGTTGGGAGTCTGGCAACATCTGGAGGATCATAGGTTCCCTGTGTTTAGCCTTAATGCAGTCACTAGCACTGCTCAGTAATAGCTGTATCATGTTCTTTGTGTTGTAATTGCATCAAAAGTTTGCAAGTGAGGGGTTTGCTTGCTTGCTTGCTTGCTTTTAAGGATGCACTATTCCCATATTTTCACTGTAAGGGTTCTAATTTTTCCATGTGTTTAAAAGTTGTGTGAGAAACAGAAAATTGTGTGAGAAGCAAAAAGTGAAAATTGTGATGATGTGCACCTCTGTTTTTGTTTAGAGTCTGATGAATCCTTTAATGTATTAAAAGTGTTACCAGTCCTAGATTTGAATTGCTCTCTGCATGTTGGTACTACTTAAACTCTTTAATTGCTCTTTCTGATTTTAATTGCATGCTTTCCCCTCTTTCTTCAATTTACTGTTTTCCACCATTCTGCTTCTTGTTGCCTGTTGAAGCTATCAGATGAAAGAATGCACGAGACCAATCATTTAGACTGTAAATTGCTAAAGGTACGAAGAAGTCTCATTTCTGTTTACATTCCCCACTGTTCTGTCCAAAAATAATCTTTCTGCAAGCTAGCCCTGTGTAACCCTATGGCCTTGCTATCTTGACATCCCTGTTATTGTGACTGTTGGGAGGATATGTTGTGCTCTGATGCAGCAGCTTGGAGTGGCTCCAGTATTAAAATTCTACCTATCTCAAGCCATCAAAATGCAACTGAAATTGCTCTTGCATCAATTACGGCAAATGCTGTAACTTGAGCTTTCCATTGTTGAGGAGCCATCGCTAAGAATGACTCTTTATATTAATTTGCAGCCCAAACTTGTCACATAGATAGTAAATGGAAGACGATATGTAGGGTTAGTTTCAAAGGTTATGATGAGAAAATGAGGCCAGGGCTGAACACCAGAGCCTGTATAGCCTTTAAAAGTTTACAGCTGTGATATTAACTCTTGATTTTATCCATTATCAACTAAGATTTTGCCAAGTTGGGGCAGATCAGTTTCCAATGCAAATGAAGATTTTGTGTGATGTAGGTGTTGGAATAGGGCTTGGGAGACCAGGGTTCAAATCAGCCATGAAACTCATTGGGTAACCTTGGGCCAGTTGTCTCTCAGGCTAACCTACCTCACAGGGTCATTTACCTTTTTACCTTTTGTGAGGATAAAATGGGGAGGAAAAGAAACATGTGCAGTATTCCTTCTTTAGCTCCTTGGAGGAAATTTGGGATATAAATGTGATAAATAAAATGAATTAACAAAAAGCCAAGCAATTTAGAAAAGTGAGCATGGGATAGCGGTGGCAGCTCTTGCTCCTTTGTCCTTTCACAGGAACATAGGTCAGTGCCTTCTACCAACCAGGTCTTAATATGCATCCATCTAAACCAATATTGGCTACTGTGACATCACCTGCTACCTGTCTCTTTTAATTGGGAATGCCAAGGAATGAACCTGGGATGTTCTGCTGGTGAAATATGTGCTCTACCAAAGAGCAATGTCCCCTTCCCTAAAAGCATGGAGCAAGGCAGTTCCTAAAGCCTCTCCTGCATCCAGTGACTGTTCTGAATGCTAGTGGGGGAAATGGGGAGACCCCTCCCATTCAAGAATTCTGAATAAACAGAAGGGGCTTACCTTCTCTTCTTTGGAAGCCGTTTAAGCTGAGTTACTTCCTTATTGGAAATTGGCAAAATGAGCCAAAACATACTAGAAAACGGGGTTCAATACCTGGAATCAGCTTGCTTTTTTAAAGCAGGGATTCACTTTTGGAATACAGTACTGTGGCTTGACACATTTCTATTTTTCCAGTGCATTTTTACCAAGCATTTCTGAAGTTTGTACCCAGGAGCTAATGCAAGTTAATAGTGGGAAATGTTTTGAAGCTTTCCAGTGGGCTTTCAATTCGCCAGTTAAACTCGCCCACAAGTCAGGCAATCTACTTCATGTTGAGCTGCCATCTTCACACAGAGAAGTGATTATAACTTAAGTAAACATTTCACTGTTAAAGAGTAAAATAAGCTGCTGCTTTAGCCACAGGGCAGCTTCATCAAACTAGTGGTCCAGATGCCGGAAGGGATTGAAAACAGGTCTCCTACTGGTTACAATGTTTGGTGCCAATATGTAGGCCCTTGCAAAAGCCAGACATTCAGTTGTTTAGTTCCTCGTTTTCCCATGGCCTGGTTCAAATATCTCGTGGATTAGAAGACCACAGAACAACTCCTTTTCCTTCTCAGGAACACTTCTCCCATGCCAGCAAGGCTCTGTTTGTTATTTGCATGGCTTCCTTCATTTTTCTAGCACTCTTAACAAGCTACAGCTGCTAGTTCTCCTCTTCAGGTCTGGCAACTTAGGCAGAGTTGAAGAATGGTTTCCTCTTTTTATTCAGAAAAGGAATTTAGCTCCTTTATGGTTCACATAGGAGCAAGGGCATTCATATTGTCATATTATCCCACTCTGAAGTTTGCATTGATGGCATACTTCTCTGTGCATGAGAGAGTCTGTTTTAAAAAATGACCTATTTCTCCTTAAATAAAAAAAGATCTAATTATAAAGGAAATTGCCTTATTTGCCCTATTTAGATATTCTTTATTAGATATTCTGTATTTTATTCCATGTGTAGGCAGACATAATTTCTGTATCAACCAAATTATCACTTTGATCTTTCCATCCTGTGTTAATGAAATGTGAATTTCTCAGTGAATATTTCCTTCCTTATGAAGGACCTTCTCTTTGCCAAGTGATGGCCCATTAAACCTTAGGTCTGCCTAAATCACTTGTTCGTTCCTTGTACATTACTTCCAGCAGAGTGAATGTTCTGTGATGGGTCCTGGACCCTGGACCACATATATTTTGATGGTAAAAGACCAAACTGGTCATACTGTACTTCATGTACGTTAGAAAGGGTGAAACCTGAGGTAAAAGCTCTCATATCATGTATGTCTTGGTGATACATTCTGTATTACTGAAGTAAGGCACTTCTTTACTAAGCACCATGACCAGGAAGTATGCTTGTTTTAACATTTCCTTTTTATACCTTTTGTACATTTTACTTTATTGCTTTCTGCATGCCACTATTTTGCTGCTGAATGCCAGTCCTCCTCTCTCTATATTGTTTCCTATTTTTCTCTATGTTAATACTCCCAACGCCCTGTACTCTGGGGAAAATACAAAAAGTATTTCAGCTTCTGATTGGCTCTAGAGTGCCGTGCAGTGATCCATAAAATCAAAATTCTTTGGTCTAGTGTTACAAATATTTGCCTTCTGGTGTCTTTTCAACCATTGCTGATGCTTGAGCTGCTGTTATTTCTCTTACACAATCCAGTCAAGGAAGTGGGAGATATTGTACTGGGATTAGGCCACTCACTTGCTTATAATTTAATATTGGTAATAGAGCATCAATTAGCTAGAAATATTTGTGCTTATGGAAGGTGTTTTTCTTTTTTTCTTTTTTTAAAAAACCAACCCCTGCAGATTCTCTTTTCTGATTAAAACTGCTTGTCTGGTGTGTGTGTAGACACACACACACACTGTAGTTGACAGTCCAGTATATTTGCATTTTGAACTTATATGGTCAAAACACCTTAACCAATTTCCCTCCCCCTTCTTTCATTTGAATGTCACTTTAATTGTATTGTTCAAAATGTCTAATAAGAAACTTAAATATACCTTTTAAAATTGACTGAAGTTCTGCTCTGAATTACTCCTAATACTCTAGCCCAGGGTGGCCCACCTTTTCATAACAAGTGGGCCACAAGAGTCCTTCAACACAGAACCCACGGGCCACACACTGCCTTGCCACATGCAGGGTGGGGAGTGCAAGGCCATACTTTGATACAGAAACATACACAACCCTCTTGCTGCTTTCCCAAAGCCAGTAAGCGAGGCACTGAGCTTTTTGAAGAAGGCACTAGAGCGCTCTCGCCTCCTTCCCAAAGCTGGGAAAGCTCTAATTAGGCTTCGGAGAGGAGGCTGGAAGACTCTAGGACCCTGTCAGAGCCCTCATGCCTCCTTCTCAAAGCCCAGCACCTTGCTTACTCAAGGCAGCACAATAGCTGCAAGGAGGTGGGGCATCAAATGTTGCCAGGGACTGCTAAAAAAGGCCTCTAAAGGGTGTTGGACCATCCTGCTCTAGCCTGTCCCTGCTATTGCCCCAAGGTACCGAGTTACTATATGATCCTACAAGTGTTGACTGGAAGGAGCTGGAGAGTCCTGGGGTAACACAGGCATTGGTTTCTTTGTCTTGGTTCACACATCACATTAGTTAAAAACTATAGTTAAATGTGAATACGAAATGTACTAGTTCACACTACTGAAAATTATTGCTCCTCTCTTCCTCTGCCCTTACTGCTGCGACACTGCCAGGAAATAAACCAGAATCTGGCAAGTAGTAATGTCCAAACCTAGTCTTATGGTTTGTTTCTCTTCAAACCAACTGTGAGCTGTTACCAAGGTTTGTTCTTGGCTTACTTGTTCTTCAATAGTGATGTGGAAACTGGGTGTTCTGTATCTTAGGACAGAAGCAGTTGAAAACAAACGTATTGGCTGTAATATTTGACAGCATCTAAAGCATCCTAACACTTCCTTAGAAATACTGGACCTTCAGTGAAACTATAATCCTTTTTCCTTTTTCCTTTTTTGTTTCTCTGTAAAGATTTATTAGCTTGTGATTTTAAGGAAACCATCTGGATGTGCTGGGCACTTCACATAATGTACTTCTTCGCTGTGCTATGCAACTTGGGCAATTAAAGTACATATTTGATCCCCAGCTCCAGTTTGTACTTTCTGTCTCCAAACGAGATTCAGCTTTGTGTTCTACTTGGAAAGAATTCTCAGTAATTTATGGACACCTCCCTCCATCCCCCCCCAAAAAAGCTGTTCTGTTTTTCTTTTAAGAATTTTTTTTCTCAACTTGCAGAATGTCATTTGTTTTGGGGGACAAAGAGATTAAGGCAACACATCATGTAAAGGAATATATCAATATCTTCTGTACCTATAATTAAATAATACTATTAATATTGGACTTTGGGAGGAAGTTTGTTTTTGTGCTGCCCCAAAGTAATGCTGCTTTTAGTACAGGTAAGCAGGGTGTTAGTAACAGAGCTCTAGCTTTGAAGGCAGAAACTGGTTTATCAAATGGTACATAATAACTTCTACTTCAGCTATTCATGTGACTTAGACAAATCATGAGGAAAAGGGTTCTGTTCAAGTTCTTGTAATACATACTGAAAAGTTACTTGATGTATGCTGTCTTGTGATGTTTATTGCAATATTGTGATAATGTTGAAATTAAGAATTATTGGTCTATAGTTATATTTTTTGTGATGTACAACTAAACAGCAACAACAAAATGTGTAAATTCTCATACAAGCATAAAGACAGAACACAAATACTCACTACCAGCGCAGCTTAAGTTACAAGATGTGCTTGTCTCTACTTTGTAATAACAACATTAATTTTAGATCAAAACATGGAGTAGAACTCAAATTCAGGGAAATAGTAAATGCAAGGCTGAATGGATCACTTGAGAGATCCCCCCCAATTATTAAGTAGCTCTGGTGCATTGCAAAGATTATTATTTTTTAATTGCATGCATTCTGCTTCCTCTTTTTTCATTCACAAACTCCTTAGGTGGAAGAGTTGATGATGGCTATGGAGAAAGTAAAACAAGAGCTGGAATCTATGAAAGCAAAGCTGTCCTCTACCCAACAATCTCTGGCTGAGAAGGAAACCCACTTGACCAACTTGCGGGCTGAGAGGAGGAAACATTTGGAGGAGGTCCTGGAGATGAAGTATGTTGTAATATTTCTTTCAGGCCTTTACTCTGTCTTCCAGGTCTTATATAAAATTCTGTTTGAAAGTGTTCCTTTATCACAGGAGTCATTGCTTCTTTTCTCCACTTTAAAAGAATGGATGGTGTAGTCTAAATGTGAAATGTTTAGGAATATAGGAGAATCTTACAGAAACCTGGCTTCCTCCTCCCACCCCAGCCACCGCCATCACATAACACCTCATGCATTCAAGTGCATTCCTATAAATGGATTTTACTATTTGTATTGGCACTCAGGCACGTATGCACACCCCAGCCCCCAGCCCCCAGATTACAGTGGAAGATACTTGAATTAAATTATCAAATTGACGTGGAGACAAGGTAAATGCATTTAAGGCACAAACTCTAATTAGGAGGAGTGATGGGTTTTTGTGAATGGGGACGAACACCATATTGCAGCTAAGGAAGGAGAGAATGTAAGGTTCTATTGGATTTTCCATTTTAAATTTGCCCGTTAATTCCTAAATACTTATAAGCAAGTTCCACTGATTTACTTGGAAGTGAGTACTTAGCAGTCTTCAGAGAGGCAGTTATCTATTTAGAGCTGCATTGGCAAGCGCTGCCAGCAGATCATTAGAGGCACTTTTAGTTGTTTAGCCATCCCTGAAGAGAAGGAACATTTTTATTGGCAGAGTTAACAGTGATTTTGGTTTTGCAAGCCATTATTTATATTCAGCTTTCCTGTTAACATCATTGCCTTTTATTTTATTTTAGGGGTGGTGGGAGAGGGAGAGAAATTAAGATAGAAAAGAACAGTTTGTGCACCATGGAAAAAAGGTTTGGGGGCCTTAGAGATGGAGCATGAATTACTTTATATTATGAATATTATATTCAGCAACCTGATACCTGGCACTAGGACACTAAGAGTCTGCTTTTCTTTAAAAGTTTTTTTAATAACAAAGTACTGTTGCACTATAAATTTGCCTGCTTTGAGAGCTGGTTTGTGAGGGGGAAGGGGAGAGTAACTCCTAATGCAGGAATCCAAAGCAACATGAGATATGTCTTATAATCAGTCCTCTAGCAATGTATTTGTCTGCCAAACTGCTCTGCCAAACCTTCTCATTAAAATGTATACATATATGCATGCTGTGTTGTATATCCTGGAATGTTTTTGAACTTGGAGCTTTAGAGCATTCACTAAAACCATGTCTCTTCATTGAAAACCTGTTGTTAACTAGTTAGTTACTGTTGGGAAATAGCTGAAACTAAAAACTAAGTCTCAACACTTCCCAAAGCCTAAGCCAAAAACATCTCAGAAACGTTTAAATATTTCAGTCTGGGCTGGTACTCATTGTGGGTGCAACTGAACGTGGTTCTGTCGGTGAGAAATTATAAATGTGTGTTTTTCTGTTTCTTGGCTCTTTGCACTAGAATGTATTAAAAATGTTATGTATTTGAATGAGCAATAGCTATGGATGAGTTAGTTTCCTAACCTATACCAGTGAGAATGACACATTAAATACACTTACTGGGTTTCAACTTGATTCTTGTGTAGTATGGAAGTTTAGAGTAATCAGAGGTGCAGTTTGCTGGGGTGTTGCAGTCCATAAAAAAACACTTCTCTGACTTTGGGGTAGAAGGGTTGGCGTGGGTGTCAAGAACTGGCAGAACGCTGATGAGTGTGCACCAGGGGAAGGGGAGCTGGAGTCCAACTTGGGAGAGGGGGGCAGTGGTTTGTAGGGACCTGTACCAGCCAGGAGGCAATAGTCAGAGGAAGGGTCAGCCTCAGAGCTGGAGGGTGGAACACAGGATGGGTAATAACAACAACAACTATTATTATTATTATTTATACCCCGCCCTCCCCAGCCAAGACCGGGCTCAGGACGGCTAACAACCAATAATAAAAACAAGTTGATTAAAATACAATTTAAAAGATTAAGATACAACATTAAAACAATTATGGGACAATCGCTTCATAGGAGGAGAAAGGAAAAGAAAGAGGGGGAGGGAATCAAACTGATTCTGAGCCAAAGGCCAGGTGGAACAACTCTGTCCTACAGGCCCTGCGGAAAGATATCAGATCCCGCAGGGCCCTGGTCTCAAGAGACAGAGCATTCCACCAGGCCGGAGCCAGTGTTGAGAAGGCCCTGGCTCTGGTTGAGGCTAATCTAACTTCCTTAGGGCCCGGGAGCTCTAGGGTGTTGCTATATATGGACCTTACGGTCCTCTGTGGGGCATACCAGGAGAGGTGGTCCCTTAGGTACGAGGGTTCTAGGCCGTGAAGGGCTTTAAAAGTAAAAACCAGCACCTTAAATCTGACCCTGTACTCCACTGGGAGCCAATGCAGCTGTAAAAGCCATGGGTGAATATGCTCCCATGGCAGAGACCCCATGAGGCGCCTCGCTGCAGCATTCTGCACCCACTGGAGTTTCTGGGACAGCTTCAAGGGCAGCCCCATGTAGAGCGAATTACAGTAGTCAAGCCTGGAGGTGACCATCGCATGGATCACTGTGGCCAGGTTGGGGCAGGAAAGGTAAGGGACCAACTGCTTGATGCGGCGAAGGTGGAAAAATGTCGCCTTGGCTGTGGTTGGTAGAGAGAAGAGGAGGAAGAGACAAGTCAGGCAAATGAAGGGTCAGGTGCTCTCCCATCCTTTCCTGCACCACTGTCTCCCAGAACCAGAAGGTAATTGAAAAGTGATCAGCAGAGGAGGTTTCCATGCAGGTGCAGTCTCTGGCTGCATGCACATAGCCCGTCAGGGAAAGGTATATAAATTGGTGAAGGGGGAGTGGTCTCCTGTTGCTGCAACCGCTCCATAGAGCCTGGACCTGGGAATAACTGCCTAGCCATTAGATTGGTGTGTGTAGATAACCAGAGCTGGAGAAGCGATTCTAAGTGTTATCTTTGACAGTAAATAGTCATGTGCATTCCTTTGGCTGGGAAGCACCCTTGACAGTGGGTGGGAAGAATATATGTTTGGCTTCTTTTAATCAACCTTGAGCAAGAAGATAAAAATGCTGTATGGGTAGGGAATAAATGAATCAATTTTGTTTCAAACTAAAATTGGTAGTGGGTCTAGAATAACGGGTGAGGCTGTAATTGTTCTTGATGCAGTTACTTACACCCACCCTTCATTCTGGGGCCAGTGCTTAACTTGTAATTACTTTTAGTTTACCGCTTCCGCCCGCCCTGTACATAGGACCTCCTGGGTTAGTTTCTACCTGTCTCTTCGTTGTTATGGCTGGTTTCTTCATATGTTCCTTGTAAATTATTGTTCCCCTCTGTGCAAAAGGTGCAGTTTCTGCATTTTCTTTCAGACTGGGGGTCAAGAGATTGCATGTTTTTCTTGCTTGGTGGGAGAGACAAGCAGTCCCTTCTCCTGGCAAAGCTACAGATTCTTGTCCCTGCCTAATTGCTCCAGTGGGAAGCACCATCCAGTGGGATTGCTGACCAGCAATCAGAGAGTAAAGAAAGTAAGCATGGTGAATGGGTGGCTACTCATTAAGCCTTCCCCACTGTACCACAAGTATGATTTTTCATTGGTTGGAAAGGTACTGCCCCTTAAATTCACATCAACTTGTGTAGGTCATTTTTTGTATGTTGATTTGAAGAGATTCTGAATTACACTGTAGGAATGGGAAGTACTGCATACCTTTTGAAATAGATCTGAGTAGCCACAAGTGCCCACAGTACTCCAGTAACCACAACCACATTTGATTACATCAAAGCTTTTCTTGTTCATGCAAGTTAACCTGTAAAAGTCAGAAAATATATTGTCCACTTGCTCTTTGCACTTTTGCCTGCATTTCAAATCACTTCTTTTCTTGGAGTTACTTCTGTTCTCTTTGTTTTTACATTTCAAGCCTCTAGCTGCTGGATAGCTCGCTCAGTAGAACATGAGGCTCTGACTCTCATGGTTGTGTCTTTGAACCCCATGTTGGAAAAATGATTCCTGCATTGCAGGGATTGGGCTAGATGACCATGGCGGTCATTTCCAACTCTATGATCCTAAGCATTTTTTAATTTTTATTTTGCTGTCTAGAAATAATTTTAATACTTCACAAATGAAGACTTGGTCAATAAGGTATAAGTCTTAGCAAATGGATGGTTTGCACAGTTGCCAGTCTCTGTATCTTTATACTTTGCATATTATACTTTGCATACTAAGAGGATTACCATTTTAAAACATAGAAACTTTCACTTCTGATACATTATTTCTCAGTTTTAAAGAACTATGAAATACTGTATTGAAAACCCCAACTTTGTTCACACATTGCTTAATTTGAGAAGTGAATGCTGATGTGTGGTTTTCCCAGTTTAACACTTGCCTTTTGAAGCTACTTGCTGTTGCATTTCTCCAACAAAAAATTAATCATTAGAGTTCCATGCTGTTGAGATTCGGACATTATGAAATTGTTGGTGTTTTGTAATTAAAAAAAATAAAATACAATTGTATGCAACAGTGGCCCTGTTTACACATAACACTATGCCAAACTATGGCTTAGTGTGAATGTGTGGGCTTCTGAGAAGGAGACTGAGACTTCTTTGTTCGTCCCTGGTTCTTTTAGTTTTGTGCGACATGGCAGCTAAGCCATGGGTTGACTTGGTATGTTGTCTGAATGTGGGCTTGTGGTTACAGTCTCTGCTCCTTAACTGTGAGCTGTATCCCAGGTTTGTTCTTGGCTACAGCTTGTAGTTAAGGAGCAGAGATCTTTGCCACAAGCTCAGGTTTGGATGACATGCCAAGCCAAACCTTGGCTCAGCTGCCTTGCCATGCTGAGTTAACTTGCAAGCTCTTCTACAGGGGGCAGCATGATTGTGAGGTCCTGGTAAAAACATATTTTGGCTTGCCTTGTTGTACAAATCAGGCCAGTGACAATTTAACCAGCTATTATTATAGTTTAGGGCAGCTGCGCTGTGAATATGAAACTATGTAGCGTTAATGGTAAATATGGAGATGTGATTTTTAAATAAAGTGCCTGTAAATAAGACCTCCTTTCATCAACCTGGACAGATTTCTCTCCAACACATTTTTCTTTAGCTGTTAGTAATGTGTACATATTTAATCCAGATCATTTGTTTTTGTACTCCACCTAGTCCCCCCCCCAAAAAAAGATTTCTGTTCCAAGCAGCTCTCAAATACTAAACTCTTGAGTACTGTGGCTCACAGTTACGTTATACTACACTTCATGATAAAAATCTCTGTATCTCATTATGTTTTGAACTCCATGGTCCCTGAGAATAGTCCTATAGAGAGAATGCACTATACTATCTAAATGAGCCATGACAGGCTTGGGAGCAAGACCAACGGCTGAAAAAGTGCACCAGGTGGTGTTAAAGGGGTTTGTTCCACTCAGTAATTGCTCAGGCTGTTAATGTTGTAGGGAGGAGTGGGGAAAGGAGGTTCTTTCTGCCAATCACTTCCTGAGGATTTAACTACACTATATTCTTGTTTCCATACCATTTCAGGGGAGTCTCTCTCTCTCTCTCTCTCTCTCTCCCTCCCTCTCTCTCTCTCTCCCTCTCTCTCTCTCTCTCTCTCTCTCTCTCTTCCCCCCCTCTCTCTCTCCCGCCCTCTCTCTCTCTCTCTCTCTCTCTCCCTCTCTCTCTCTCTCTCTCCCTCTCCCTCTCTCTCTCTCCCGCTCTCCTTTCCCTCCCAGTCTCCTTTCAGGATCTATTTTCTACAAGGGTGTACATGAACAGTGGGGCGGTGCTGTTAAAACTGGGTTCTCACTTTAGAGCAATGCTGGAAAAAGCTGGCACATCAATTCCAGTCGCAGGTTGTTGAGAATAAAACCCCTCTTATAATGTTTTAATCTAGTTAAAAACTATAAATATTTAAAGTGGGATGGAGGACCCTAGTCAGGAAACATTTTAACCAGAACAGATGTCTGCATTCCAGTCAGGTTTATACAACTTCAGGGTCATTTTTCCTCTCATATTATTAGATTATAAAATGCTTACAGAAATCTACTTGAAAAATCCCATCTGCTTGGGAGCATTTATTTTTGCATTAGAGTGCTAGGATACTACGTTTGGTACTGTTGCTGGAGGTCTGAAGAGTTCACTCTGGGTGGGCACATGTTCTCCTCTTTATGCCAACCTTCGTATAGAAAGGAGCTTTTGGGAAAAAGTGATTCATTTGGGAGGCTGAAACTGTATTTGCATATACATTTTTAAACCTCAGCAATCAACCAGGTTCTTCCTTTTGCTTTACCTATTTCAGCTCAATCCTGAATAGTTACCTTCTCTAGCAGCTGGGTCATACCTCTTCTTCCCTTTCTCCCGCCCCCACCCAAGATGTGGAATATAAATTTTGCCTTTTAGCTGACAGAGGGAGGATGAGGATTGGGAAAGGGCAGGTCCAATTTCTGGAAAATAGTCCAGATACCTGTGCTCCAGTTAGGGGTGCCGTTTACCATCTTTGTCTGGTTTATTGGCTATGGCTGTATCTGAATCAGTTTATCTTGAACACAGTTGTCCATTCATTGGTAACCTCAAGACTGGATTACTGCAGTGCGCTCTGTAGGACTGTCCTTAGCCTAGTCCAGAAGTTAGATTGTTGATGTGGGCAGATGGCCCCAAACAACTGGGGTCCAGGATACACTTACATGCCACCTTGTTCACTGAGGGCTTGCGGAGTGCTGTTAGCCGTCTTACGTTGCTCTTTTGTTTATGGAGGGAAGGAAGCAACATCTACTTATTCTTCTCTCCAGTGCTTTTTTTTTAAAATGTTTACGGGTACTCTCATTTTGACTCAAGAAAATCCCAATTTTATAGTTCAAATCAGGAAAAATAAATACAGTAAATGGACAAAAGTACAAAGATTCACAAAATGTTTAGGGGTATCCTGCATACTCCCAGGGAAAAAACTGCTTCTTTCCATCCTCAGCCCCAATCATACAGGCAGCTGTACAAAGGTAAGAGACATACCTGTAGCTCTGCCAACTTTTGGCACTGGCTTCACCCACATTTTGCCTCTAGTTTCATGCACCACAGTATGCGGCCCCTGTAAGATGGCCCACAGGCTAAGGTGGCCCTCAGGCTCAATAGGGGTCCCCACACTTGTGCAAATTGTAAGCAAGGTCAGTTACATTTATAGTTTCTTCATCCTTCTCTCTCCTTTTGTGAAATTTCCTGACTCTTACATACCAGTCAGTCCAGTTTATTAAAGGGGGAGGACTATAAGTCACTTTTGATTTCTATCTGCATATGTTGTTAAGATGAATCAAATAAATTCACCTCCATTTCAAAGCTGTGTTCATTTATTCAATCTAAGATCAACACTTTATTTCCACAGATGTCATGTACAGATGCCTGTAATCATTACTGGCAAAATAAATAATTCGTCCCTTTAATTTGCAACTTTGGGGATCTTCATGGACCTTGTTTGGTTTCACCAAACTATGCATGTTTTGCTTTCTTTTGAAATAAAAAGCATCACCAGTTCCTCAGGGTGTCATTTCCCCGTTCATAAATGTTCATAGCAAAACATTGATGCATATAAATCATGTTAGTTTACTGCATATTTCATTAAGTATAGTCACTCTGTTGTTTAATAGAAGTTCCAAGTTAGAATAGTATTCTATCTTACTGCTCTATGTTGTGGATTTTATGTACTGTGAACAATAGTATCTTTGAGCAGTTCTAAATCCTACCCAGAAGACATTAACTTAGTTAAAAATGTAAAGAGGGAAATCCCAGCGGTTGTTCTGCTCATATAGTGCCCTGTGATATGTAAGTCATCATTATTTTTAAAGGGGTAATGTGACTTGGAGACGAGAATGAGGAGTTTATATACCATGTGCACTTTCAGAGTTCATTCCAAATTATTTTGTGAGTTAGACATTCTTTCTGGTGTTAATGTAGAAGTTCATTAGCTTTTGTTTGGGTTATTAAGGGTGTGTTGTGTACTATAATACTTTATGGTAGGTTGCATAACACAGCTGGGAAGATTAGACTGGCTTGCTACAAACTCCAATGCATTTTGCATGAAAATACAGTTTTATGAGCAGCAGCAGCAGCATGACAAGGCAAACATTAAAATATCATGCATGAGGGGGGAAATTAGAAACTCTACTTTTCAATGTATCTACTAGTCCAGTTTCCATTTTAGTAAAAAATACAGATTTATAATTTACAGTTTGCATTCTTTAAAATTGTAAATTGTGAAACTTAGTTTTTATGCAAGATAGCATCTTGTTGAGGAGTTGGTACTTTATTAGGGATCCAATATTTTATGGCTTCCTCCCCACCACAATCATCTCGAATTGCTGCACATTTGTTCAACTGCAGAAAGATGCATGGACCTTGTGAAGTATCAAGAAGGAAGTATCCTATTACAGGTTTCTATCCTGTGGCTTGTTGTATCTGCCCTTTCAGTGTCCCTCAGACTTAACCTCTGACTCTGCCAGCAGATACCTTGAAGCTAAGCAACCAGAGCAGCAGGAGGAAGTACTATGCTGACCTTGCAGCCTTTGGCTGCTAGAATTGGAAGCTATTGTTTGAGTCTAGACTGCACAGAGAGATACTTGGGCAGTTGTTTGCTGGAATGATTTGTAAATATTTATGGCTGAAAACTGTTGATACTACTTTTTCCAAAATATCTACACTGTGTTTGGGTTTTATAGGATCTTTTGTTTATGAATCAATTTGTTCTGAGAGGAACCTTGAAGTGAATACTAGTTAGGCAGAAAACCAACAAGCCATTTGCCTCATTCCTGGAATTATATGCTTCACTAACTCTTAAAAGCTTTGAAGTTTTTGGATTTCTATTTTATGAATGGCTGGGAGGAATTCATAGAATCATAGAATCATAGAGTTGGAAAAGACCACAAGGGCCATTGAGTCCAACCCCCTGCCAAGCAGGAAACACCATCAGAGCACTCCTGACATATGGTTGTCAAGCCTCTGCTTAAAGACCTCCAAAGAAGGAGACTCCACCACACTCCTTGGCAGCAAATTCCACTGTCAAACAGCTCTTACTGTCAGGAAGTTTTTCCTAATGTTTAGGTGGAATCTTCTTCATTCATTCATTCTGTTTCTGTTTTTTAAAAACTATAGAGTTTCTCAACTATCTCTTTCTTTGGATTGTGATTGAATTGGTTTATACAAAGATTTTTGTGTCATATTTACTTCTTTGTAGAATGCTTTGTAAGTTTTCAGCTTCAGTTTTATACATATATGGCTGCTTCCTATTTTGGAATGTCAAGTGTGCAAATTTAGCCTTGAAATTTAGCCTTCCAGACACTTGGCAGTAACAATTCCCAAGTTGATACCTGCTACTCCAAACAGCAGACAGAGAATGGCATAGTCTAAGTAACTGATGTAAAACCACAATGCTGTTGGGTATGACTCATAGTTCCTCGCCCTGCCCTAACCCTCCCTTCAGTTTAGCACCACAGAACTAAACAAACCATGGAGTAAACTGTTATCTGGACATGGTCTAGGAAACATATTCATCATTCCACTCATTTTTAATAAGCTTGAATATTAGCTCTTTGTTCCAAAGAGCAATAATCCTGTTTAGGAAGTATCATCCTAACTTTTCAATTCTGTTCTGTTCTGTTTTTTTTTACTTTTCTCCAAGCATGTTTTGTGCTGTATAATTCTTCTCCTTGTGCAGTAAAAATACTGAGGCTTATTGCTCATTTTGTTTGTAGACATGAATAGTTAAGATTGTCTAAAATCTTTTGCTCTGAATAGAGACCAGCAGTCTGCTATGTTTTCACAGAGGTGGTCTTGAGTACCTCCATTCTTTGGGTTGAGTTAGACATTACTGATGATCTTGAATTGAAAGATGCAGAAAGAGAAGCCTTCGGCTGATGGCATATTCATTTGAACTGCAAACAAAGCATACTAATCTGGGGACCTTGGCTTTGAAAAAATGTAGGCTGGTTTGCACTATAATTTCATAGCCTTTATGTCAAATGAAGCATGGCACAAACTGGCAAAAATCTATAGTGTTCTGAATGCAGACTGCTCTGTAATTCCCAGCCCACAAGATCCCAATGAAGGATGTAAATATAATACACATAATTTGAATTAATCAGAACTATATTCAAAATACAATAATTAAGCCTTTAATTGCCTACAAAGGAACAATTATGGTTTTGTCAGAGGGACACCAAGCAAGGCTTCTCTAAAGCACATGGGGAAATCAACAGCATGGGGTAAAAAAGAATGGAAGCGTAAGCTCCATCCTGCAGGTAAAGCTCAAAATCAGCAGTATTTAATGTAGAGCTGGAAGTCTTCTTCTGGAAGATTAAAGGTTGTTTGGTATAGAGCTACCAAATATATTTGGTTTGCATTTGTCCAAAAATGAAGTAGCCTGCCAATACTAATAATCGGTTAACTCTCTATTTACAGCGCAAATCACTTCAAGACACTTCACTCCAAGGCTTCACTTTAGTGGTCTTATAGCTTCTTTACAACATGGAATGTGTGACTAATATTTCTGCAATGGGAGAAATGGAATGTATAGTGATGTTTCCAAAGCTGTTTGGTCTGTTGCACTGTCTTCAGATGTTGTTTTGCTTGCTTTTTACCCTTGGAAGAAATTATAAGGTCAAAGAATCCCTTATGTAAATAGATGTAGCTCCATTGCTTGAATTTGACTTAATATTCTTGTTCATATAAGTGTGCTAATGCACCTGAAATATGGACTAAACTAAGATCAAGTCCTGCTTTATGTCCAACCCAGGTATACTGATACCCTGCAACTGCAGAGGGGGAAAAACTAATTCAGAGAGTTCTGTGTATTTTTTTTCATCTAAGAGTATTCATTTCATATTGTGTGTATCAAAAACAAGCCTTTTATAGTACATGATTTTTTATATATAAATATAATATATATATAAATAATATAAAATTTTTATATATATATATAAAACACTTTTTAGTCTTAACTATTTCTCATTTCTCCAAGTGGGTCTCCAAGTCTTGGTTAAAAGTTGTATTTTAAGAAGAATAGGTCAAAATCTATATGCGGAGATCACCCACACTGCCAGGGTGCTTGCTAGTACCACCTGCAGTGTCTAGGAAAGGTATCAGTAAATACCCCTCAAAAATCCACAATGCATGAGAGTCTGTTTATTCTTCCTGCTCAGTTCATCTTTACACTGGCTTGGCCACTCTTACATTGAACCCCTCCCCCCTTAATTAGGGCCATATTTCATTAGATACCAGAATTGGATACCCACCTTCCCTTCCGCTCTGAACAGAGAGATGCAAATAACTTACCTTTGTGAGCAAGCATGGCTGTGGCTAATATATGCCTCTTTTCTGTCGATGGGTGGGGCATGCCCACACCATTCTGGTTCCCCTGCTTCTTTTTCCGCTCTTGAAGTGAGATCCATTGTATTTTGTACAATACCTATGTCACAGGATTTGATATGAGATGGTTTGGTATAACAGTGTTCAAAATACCACAAGAATACTGATATTGTGGGAGCAGAATTACATTTGTTGTAATGTGAAACACTCAAGTTCTCCTAGATTAGTGGCTTCAGCAAAGTGTTGTAGATTTGGGTAAAGCTGCCAAATTTTTTGGAACAATGGAAGTTGACTGGCTAGAATGCACTTGTATACACTATTGGTTTTGATTCTGGCAGCAACCATTTGATGGATTTGTGATTATTTCTGTTTTAATATATATACATACTATCATTATTGTAGTTAACACCATCTATAAATTCTCATGGATCATATTCTGACCTTTTATTCTGTTGTAGCTTGAAAATGAAGGCTTCCACCTTCCCAAGAAAACAAAATGCTTTAGGGCAGAGTGTTTCACTGTAGCATGCAGCTCTTTGTTTTGCTTTGAAGCCGACAGGGTGCATTGCTCCTCTGCGTTTATTATAGCCAGTCTTTAAATTATAGCCCTCTCTTTTGAAGAAATGGAGTAGGGGAGTGTGAAAAAATAGGGTGATATTCTGGTAGTTCACAAATAAAAATGTGGGAAAGATATACTAATATGCAAAGTTAACTTTAGAGCAGAGTATAATTATTGATGAAGAAAGGAAAGAGGTTGAAACACATATTCAGAGCATTTAAGTAAGAAGTTATGATGGCCATTTGACTAGTCAGATGAGGAGCAGAGGAACAAACATCCAGGAGCTTTCCCTTCATCCAGTCTTCTGCCCCACCAAGGTGCCCGAGTTAGCCATATCAGTTCCCAATTGGGTCCACACATCTTGCTTTTGAATTACAGGTCAATTTCTCATGCAGGACTTGATCCCAGTTAATCACACTGATCTGGTTTGCATCACTGAGACACGGGTGGAAGAAGGAGCTGGTGTCTGTTTTGTACAGTTATGTCTACCAGGTTTCTCAGTGGTGTAGCAGCATAGACCAAGTGGTCAGGGAAGAGGGGTTGCCATTGTCTGTCATGAGCCCTTGCCAGGTGGCCTGTTCAACAGTCTACTAGAAATGAATAATTGCAGATATATTGTATCAGCAGCAGTACTGGTCTGCAGGCAGGAAGGAGAGAAAATAATAACTCTGCAGGAGCAGGAAGCCTAGTAGAATGGTCAGCCCCTCAAAGATTAATGGATCCTGGTGGATTTCTCCTGACTGAGGTGACAGGAGCTTCCAAGGGATAAGGCTGTGGTTCTGCCAACATCCTGGCCAATCTGTAGAATACAGAGGGCCCAGGTAATGGAGCCAACCTCTTTTAAGCATCCTCTTCCTTCTTGCAGAGCTCAGAAAACTCCTTGGTTCACTGGGGAGCTGGAAGCAATGAAATGAAAGGGAAAACAGCTAAAATTATGGTGGAGAAAGACTCACAAGTCTTTCTGGATGCAACTAAGACCTCATATTAAGCCTATTATGTATGTGGCAATGATAATGTCACAAAAAGTCTTACTTGTCCACTATTATTGTGTCTGCACCGTACTGTCCATTGAAGCTGTTTCATGTTGTGAGTGGCCTATTACACATTGGCCCTTGGAATGGGGACCAGTAGCATATATGTGCAGGAAGAATAGACCAAAAAAACCAACAACAAAAAACTTGGCAGCTAAACATTTCAGAAGTTTAGGAATACTTTGTTTTCCTCTCTCATTCTCTTGTGACTGAAGTTCCTGGATTTGGGCACCAGAAATATCGAAAAGGAGCAGGACCAAATTTCCCCCCAGAAAAAGCAAATAATACATCTTTGGAATCTGATTACCCGTTTTCAGTTACATCTTGGTGGAGCTGGCAGGCTGGAGTCAGGTTGACAACTCTGTTAGTAGCAATAGTGTTTTGAAAAAACTCCCATCAAAATCTAGTACAGTTGGCAAGAAACTTATGCCTGTTCTGCATTTCCCATTTTACTTAATTTCGTTTCTAGATTTTCAGTAATGTCCAGCTATTCTACTTCAATCCACTCTTCATCCTGTGAGTGATAAACTAACTGGTTCCTTTTGTAAATGTACAGGAATGTGCATGCTTGCTAGTTTTTTTTGTTTCTTTCTTTAAAAAAAAGCTTGTTTTAAGTAACAGTTCTTTTCTGATTTTCACAATTTTAGCCATCTTATAACAATGATTTACTTGTTTGTTTGGAAGATTTATATCCCACCTTTTGACTATAAGCGCCCACAGGCAGATCTTGGATTATTCCTCTCACTTAATTTTGAATAAATATTTTAAAAAGCACTAGGCACTGTGCAGTATATGATCTCTACACAAAAATACTCAAGTAAAAAACCAGCAGGAAAAAAGGAGCAGATGTAGAAAACAACAAAAGTTACACAATGCACAGCAAAAACGAACAAGCCTATAGGCTGCTCAGAAGAGTCAGGATTTACCCTGGCACCTGAATTCTTTGGGTAGGCTCTCCTCCTAGCAGCAACGTCTATGATTATAATGGAGTATATAGGGTGGCAATCTCCAGGTCTCAAGCCACCAATGATTTCATTTTCCTGTTCTAGTTCTAAAACTTAAAGCTCCCTAATGCCATTTTTAAAAAATGCCCTTTCCCACTGTGCCCCCCTCATTGTGGTGGCTGCATAAATGCTATGTGTTAGTCACCCTCTACCCTAACTGGCTTGATTGGCCTGATCAAAGCAGGCAATTGGGTGTAGAGGGTTAAACAGTGCCCATCTGTTCTGGATTTGCTGTTGCTGGAGGAGGCAGAAGAGCCAGGAATTAGTGAGTGGCTTAGTCTTTTTTCTCACCATTGGCAGCTGACAGAAATGCTGATGAGGTGATAATGAACTAAAAAGTCTGCCCCTTTGGCTGGGTGGGAAGGGAACCCAGACAGTGGGCAAGTCTCACTCTTGGCCTTGCCAAGATTTCCCCCTTTTTAATAGAATTTATCTAAGGCAAAAGTTAACAGGTATACTTTCCTGGATGCAGTCAGAAATGTAACTTGCCACCAACAGATACTTGAGGAAATGCATGAAAATATATATCCACTGTGTTCTGCATCCATCAGCTGGAGTTACCAGACAGCTTGATCAAGCGGAGGCAATGAGGGAAGTGAGGTCAGCATGTGTGTTTATAAAAGGCAGATGCATAATGTTACTTTAACTACTGAATATATTTTGCAGAGCATACAGTTTACGTTATCTGGATTTTCTGGAAGTAGTTGCAAGCAGTCCTTAATCTTTACATCCAATTGCCCCACATTTCCAATTTAATTTGCTGCGTTTCTACTGCTACTAACTTTTTCATGTTTACTTAGGCCACAGCATACTAGGTGATGTGTGAAAAAATTGTGGTTAACATTGGCGATGTCGTTCCCTCAAAACCATTTGGCTCTTTTCCTGTTGTGTAATTTTCTGCAGCCTCAAATCCTAGCACTTTAGATAACTCCTAAGAGGTACTCTGTGTGTGTACACTTAGATTTGTATCCTACACAGCCTTCAAGGAGCTGAGGGTCGCTTATAAGAGGTTATTGGATTTTATCTTCATAACAACCATGATAGGCTAGACGGAGATAGTGGTTTGCCAAAGGCCACCCAGTGAGTTCAGTGGCTCAACAGAGCTTTGACCCCGGGTTTTCCAAGTCGCAGCACTAATCATTGCATCATGCAGTATGACTCTGAATACCAGATGCCAGAGAGGACTCTTGTCTTCATGCCCTGCTTATAAGCTTTTTGGAGACACCATAGTTGGAATCAGTGAGATAGCCTAGATGGACCCATAGTAACTTAGGTCCAGGGTACCTTAAGCGCCACCATACCCTGTACATCCCAGTTATAGTGAAGTAGCGTTATTAGCGGTCTTCCATAGAAGCACAACTTATATCAATTAGAAGTTGTGCGGTATTGTGGGCCCAACTCTGTAGAACTCCCTCCCACTGGAATGCAGACAGGCACCATCTGTTGAGTTTCTGGTGTCTGTTTTTTGAGGTTTAATTTATGTTTTAAATTTTGTGCATTGTGCGTTTTTATTGTTGTAAGCTGCTTTGTGACCTAGATGTTTGAAAATCAGAATATAAAATTTTAAAGCGCATGAAAATAAAACACCTACTGGCCTATGGTAAACAGTCTTATATAACTCTTTAATTTTTTTGATTAGACAGTCATTTTAATGGTTTTCTTTTACTGTTCTTATGCTGTTTTATATTTTATATATTGTTGTATACTACCGTGTTATACTGTGTGAACTGGTGGTGTATAAATACTTTTATTTTATTATTTTAAAAAAAATAGCTCTGGTTGCTAAGATATGCAGCATAGTATTTTGATCATCTGTCTACTTCTCCTGGCAGTCTACTTCAGCCATGAAATCGTTAATGCCTGCACTTTGTTTTGGACATATTAGCTTCATTTTCCCCATCCCCTGTCACTTGATCTTTACTATGTTAATATGCTGCTTTGCTTCACATTAATCCCAAAATGTGGGATTAATGCTTGCACACTTTCATTTGTATGATTGTTGGTACGGTTTTCATCATAATAGCTTTATGACTGTCTGACTGACTGCCCAAAATGGAGGCTATTGATGTCCCCCTGTTGTTGACAATGAAGCCACATGGGAGACTTGCACATTACAGTATATGCATTTATTCCCCAGATGGCAAAAGCGGGCTTCCCAAATAGCAATATACAGTATAAGACCATGGAGCTGTCATCTGAAGAAGGCAGCTTTCATCTTCAGATTATGTCTTAACTGGTGTTTGACCCAAAAGAGTTGTCCGTATCCGGCACACATTTCTCTCTCCTTTCCAGTGCAAGGTAGATATGCAGTAAGCCAGTGAGGCCTGACTTGGGAAAGTAAGGAAAACTACATATTTAAGAAGAAGAATTAAGGAAAAACAGATGACTCTTAATTAAAAGTATTTGTCAGCACTCCAAGAGTTTATTTCGAAGAATATTGCCAAGCTTTCAGAGCCCCTTCATATTTTGCTTCCCGTGACATATTTCAAGGAAACCAAAGTGTGTTTTTAAACTTGATTATAGGTTAGAGAATGCCAAGTAATTATCTGCCCAGAAATCGCTTTTCTTTCTCTTCTGTTTTTTTTATAACTATGCGTGAGAGGAAAGTTTGGTCAGAGTTGCCGGTATAATTAACCATTTCAGTCTGGCCAAGTTTCTATTCACAAAACATTAGATTTCATCTTCAGTTGATTGCCCTCAGAGGGTACAGGATTGCATGTGTGGGCATGCTTTGCTTTGCATGTGTGTGTGTGTGTGTAGTTCTGGGCTCTCAGGGTGGCTTCTTGGAGTTCATTGAAACAGATGCTGTTATGACAAGTTTCTTAGTATTGCACTTCATTGTGAGTTGGCCCAGAACCCTGATCATTTGTATTTAAATTTTTATTTATTCATGTATTCATATAATATATGATATTTATTCATGTATTGGGACATATAGCCTGCTCTAGGCTATTAGGTTTAGTGAAAAACAAGCTAAAATATCCAGTAGCTGAACAAGCCCCACCCCACACCTATGTAGAATATTACGCAGTTCCCCCAATGTTTATCAAGACGTTAGAGCAGGCATAGCCAAACTTGGCCCTCCAGGTGTTTTGGGACTACAATACCCATCATCCCTGACCACTGGTCCTGTTAGCTAGGGATGATGGGAGGTGTAGTCCCAAAACAGCTGGAGGGCCAAGTTTGGCCATGCCTGCGTTAGAGGAACGAATCCCAGCAATACATGTATCTTTCCCATCGTTACATAACTTCATTGTAACACAGCCATTCCAAGCCAATCATACGGGCTATTCAGACATTACGTTTACCCAGAGCCGTAGCTGGGTGATCTTGTGCCCTTGGCAGAACCATCCAGATTGCGCCCCCTAGCCACGGACAAATTAGCTCTTATTTCTGCCTCTCCTCCAATCCTCCACCCATTCAATTCACCCTCTATTTAAAACCTTTTCTTATGAGGCAATGATCGATATTTTTATTTATAGACATATTTATGGACATATTTTTTAGCCGATTTTGCAGCGGGGGGGGGCGGACCTTGCCTGCAACCCTAGTGGGGGCCCACCTCACCACTCCCTAGCTCCGGCCCTGCTTTTAGCCCTGGGATTCCACAAGGGGGCAGATCTGGAAGCAGGCCATTCCCCGAATTATGTTCCTAGAGATTTGATCTTATTGACCCTCTTATGCATTTGTTTCTGTGCACCTTTGCAAAAGAGCATCTTCATTGCTTTTTAGTGCTCAGCCAATCCTGTTAATCGGTAACTGATTATCCTCCCAACGACTAGTTGAGACAGTGGGAAATAAAAATGCTGTTAAGTTGGTTGGAGGTACTGCCAAAGACCTCCAGCAGAGATTGAAACCTATTGGAGTAAGTGTTCTCTGATAATGCACAGCTAGTAGTCTGTCACAGGGGGGCAGGGGCGGGGATTATTCAAGCATTTAAAATGCAGCCATTAAGACACTGAGGTGAGAAAACTGAGTGGATGTTACACTTTCATATTTGTCTGTCAACGTTCTTAACTCTGCAGGATGATTTGTGATTTTGCAGGCTATGACATGAGGAAGGAAGGACCAGTTAATCCTTTAACAATCTCTCAATCTCTCTCTCTCTCATATATATATATATATATATATATATATATATATATATATATATATATATAAATATACTGCTTGGTTGTAGAAAAGACCTCAAAGCGGTTTACAAAAAAAAAGATAAAACAATAAAATCATTCCTTTAAAAATGTACAGCCATAATTTTAAAAATACAAAAAGTTTAAACCACAACAGAATAAACTAAAAATAAACAATAAAACGCATACAAATGTTCTAAACATCTGGGTAGGCGCATATGGGGTAAAGCGATATTGTGGGTAAAAGCCTATGATAAAGCCTCTTGCTAAAGGCTTTATATACCAATAGTAGCACCTTAAACTCATCCTAGTAGCAAATCTGCAACCAGTGCAGACCTCTGAACACAGGTGTTCTATGCTGACAAGGTCTCATTCCTGTCAGCTATCATGTACTAACTGCAACTTCCTGATCAAGCACAAGAGAAGCCACATGTAGATTGCACTGTAGTAGTCCAATCTTGAAGTAACCTGTGCATGAACTACTGTGGTCAGGCTCCCCCAGTCCAGGAATGGCCGTAGCTGTGGAACCAGTTGCAGTTGATAAAAGGCACTTGTAGCCACTGAGGCTACCTGAGCCACCATTGAAAGAGCTGAATCAAGAAACACCCTCAACTGTAAACCTGCTCCTTCAGGGGGTGTGCAGCCCCATCCAGTGTAGGCAGTTTGCAAGTTTCTCAGAAACAGGAGCTACTCACCCACACTGCCTCCATCCTGCCACGATTCAAGCTCAGCTTGTTTTTCCCCATCCATTTCACCACAACATCCAGGCAGTGGCCCAGAGACTACACAGCCTCTCCTGATTCAGATGTTACGGAGAAATAGAGCAGAGTGTCATCAGCATACTGATGGCACCTAGCTCCGAAACTTCCAGTGACTACTTCAAATTGCCTCATGTAGATATTAAATAGGCCTGGAGATAAGATAGTCCCCATTGCAACTTTCTGGACTCGGTCCTGAAGGTAAAACTGGAACCACTATAATACCATTCTGTGAGAGCAGAATGCTGGAACTGATGAGCCTTTGGTCAGATACAGCTGGGCTACTCTTTTGTTATGTTGTTGTGATGATACAATGGAGAGAGGAAGAACAACATATGCTCATTAGAAGTAAGGCAAGACATAGATGTAATAAATATAAGAAAAGCTGTGAGCATGTACCAGTATCTCTGAGTTTTTAGATATAGAATATGGATTGTGGTAGCAAAAGATGCTGAACAGATTTGGAAAACAGATTTGGACTGGATCCTGCATAATCATATCATATAGTAGACTTCTGGCAGTGGATACTAGAATGTTTCACGAAAACAAGGTACAACACTGAAGGAAAACGGATATATAGGCCCCTGGAAAATAACTTGTATTTCATTAGGAATGTGCATTACATTCAGGTGCAGAGATTCAAGCAAGCTGATTTGGGATCATCAGTAGCTGCCAAAGTTTCTTACAGAAATGCAGTTATCTGTATGAGAAAGGCATTGGTATTGGAATGAATATTGATTAAAAATTGCTATTTTGATTCATTGGCATTCTTTCTACATCATACACCAACCATTCTGTTTCTCCATAACTGCTCAGTATTTTCCTTGCCACAAATATTAAAATTTCAAAATTAGCTCTACAGCTCAAAAGGCTATTCAGTTTATTGTTTCTGTCATTGAAAAGGACTTACCACAACACATCTTATGTTCTCTTGGGGGGGGGGATATCAGTACAGTTGCAGGCTTAAAGAGATTTGGAAAACATAGGACTGGAGCCTGCATAATCATATCATAAAAGTAGAGTTCTGGCAAGACAATCAAATGATAATGAATTCAGCTATTTCATGTTTTTCAGTTAAGGGAATCTAACTGTTCTGTACTGTGGTTGGAATCACCTACCCCACAACATACTTTTTCCAACATACCACCTTATTTTGAAAGCCTTTCCACTCCGGTTGAAAAAATATAATGATTGTTAAGTCAACTATTGATTATTGTTAATAGAACTGGAGCTCTGGAATGCTAATACTTGAAAAGCAACTCCCTTATTTGATAGACAGTAGAGAAAACATGCCAAAGTTTCCAAATGACTAATTTTCTTGTAGAAATGGCCTTCATTAAAAAAAAAAACCCCAAAAAACTCTGTGGAAATGTCTTAGGAATTCCAAGGGGAGATAAGAGTAAAACTTGAGATGCAGGTATCTTAATCCTATGATCCAAGTAGCCAGCATCAGTGAAATATCTGTCAGAACTTACAAAAATCCCAACCAATCTCTTTTATGATATTGTAGTTGAAACAATATTAAATTGCTAATGCAAGTTTATTCCCTGGCCACAACTGCTTTGTTAACTGCTACTGTTCATGGAACTACTTGTTGTTGTTTGTTGTTTAGTCATTTAGTCGTGTCCGACTCTTCGTGATCCCATGGACCAGAGCATGCCAGGCACTCCTGTCTTCCACTGCCTCCCGCAGTTTGGTCAAACTCATGTTGGTAACTTCAAGAACACTATCCAACCATCTCGTCCTCTGTCGTCCCCTTCTCCTTGTGCCCTCCATCTTTCCCAACATCAGGGTCTTTTCCAGGGAGTCTTCTCTTCTCATGAGGTGGCCATAGTATTGGAGCCTCAGCTTCAGGATCTGTCCTTCCAGTGAGCACTCAGGGCTGATTTCCTTAAGAATGGATAGGTTTGATCTTCTTGCAGTCCATGAGACTCTCAAGAGTCTCCTCCAGCACCATAATTCAAAAGCATCAATTCTTTGCCGATCAGCCTAAATCCGAGGCAAGATTGAGGATCCTCCAAATTCCCTTATACAGTGGTACCTTGGGTTAAGTACTTAATTCGTTCTGGAGGTCTGTTCTTAACCTGAAACTGTTCTTAACCTGAAGCACCACTTTAGCTAATGGGGCCTGCTGCTGCTGCCACGCCGCCGCTACACGATTTCTGTTCTCATCCTGAAGCAAAGTTCTTAACCCGAGGTACTATTTCTGGTTAGCGGAGTCTGTAACCTGAAGCGTCTGTAACCTGAAGCGTATGTACCCTGAAGTACCACTGTACAACAGATAATGGGGTAATGTTAAACAAATAAATAGCTGCATTAGTGTTTTGTATTGTCTCATTTTTTAATGTTAAATATTTGTACAGCTCATGCATTTCTTCATCCAGTGCTTCCTGCAGTTGGACTCCCAACAAGGAATTAATAGTTCTCAGATATTATTTGAGACTGAAAAGACAACCATGTCACCCTTCTGCTTGTCCTGTTCCTTGTCAACCAGCCTTGTGCTTTTTATTAGTGCAAACCCGGAAACTCTTTTTGAAACCATTGGCAAATATTTATGAATGGGTCATTTTCCGGTTGAAGAACCTTTTCTTCGTCATATTCGACATTTTTTTTATAGCCACTTTTTTTTAAAGAGGATTAATCCACATTAATTTATACTTAGACAGTTTTAATTCATGCAGAACAGTTTTTAAAAATTGCTAAGAATTAGACTCTTTAAGTGTTTTGCAAGTGGCCCATAAAATAGTTTCCAGCTTCCTTGATACGGAGGAGTCGCCCATCAAGGCTAGAGATACAAGTGTATTAAGACTGTCTTGATCTGATAAGCTTTCCAAGGAACAAGAGTTGCAAAGCCACATGCTGAGTCCCACAATCTCTGTAAATCACAGCTGCTATATTTAAAATGTTATGTTAGATTCGAATTAAACATGGTTGTGAGGTGGGGAAAATGGATAAAATCTAATGTAGACCTAATTAAAGTTTTAATTAGTGAGCTACTCCCCTGATATTGCAATGTATAGGATGTATCTCCAGCTACAGCGATTATGAAATAGTATGCGTAGGTGAAATTCTGTTTTATGGTTTTTCACTTAAGTGAAAAAGAAGGTTTTTCTTCTGTTAAAGATATCGTATGTGTCTGAGTTCATGGGAAAGAGCACCATCTTAAATGGAAATAAAGTGTTGTTTTTCAAAACTCAGTAGCCATGAGGGTGTGGGTTGGGCAGGAACTTTATCTCTTTTCTACCAAAAGTAACTAGCTTTTCATTTTGTATATTTTGTGTCCTTCTGAAACACTGTTCCATATTAAAACCACAGAAGTTCCATAGTAAACATTCAAGTTGGTTTATAAATAAAAATATACAATGTAATGAATACTTTAAAATGTGGATGGGAATACATGAGCCAAGAAAGTGCAGTTCTAATCTTGAACTTGCAGAACAAGGTAAGGTAAGCCAAATAAAGAACAACGAATTGTATCCAGTGCTGAGCTAGTAGAGATCTACTGGTGCAGCAAGACGTGTGTTTCCTTCCCCCCTGCACCCCCTATAATCTGCCCTGGAGGAGCCCCTAACCCCCAAGAGCTGAGTTTGAGGGTCCACAAAGGGAACAGGAAAGAAAGAAGTTCTGTTGCACTCACAGAAGTCCCTAGCATTGGATACATCCCATTGCCTGAAAAATCAATTCCCAAAGAAATTGTTGGGGAGCAAAACTTTGGTAAAAAGTTATGAGAAACTATATTTAATAATGCTGACAGTCTTGTGTAAAAGCATCTGACTCCTTGTGCTCTATAGTTTAATCCATCAACTCTGAAAAATGGCAGCCATGGTGTCATGAGAATGCACTCAATCTCTGTTGCGATGACAAAAGAAATGGATATTTAAGTAACACTTTTATACTGATTACAGGAGGCAAACCAATAAATACTGTATGATACAGCATGTTTATGAACAAATAACAATTAATGTACCAGTAACAAACAACAGTGGTTGCATTCAGACATCATATTCCATATCCTTCAAAATATGGCTGGAGTACTCCCTTCTCTCATACACTCAGCTTAATATAATATTTTCATTAATATAATATAAATTAATGACTAGATAAAGAAATAATATTAAATATAATATCTGCATTGGGTGTTTGTTTTAGGAGCCCAGTAGCATTGGAACTGAGGTTAAACACAGTCTGAGGTGTATAAATACATTGGCCAGTCTTCATTTGCTAGCACCAATGGAGACTTCTTCACCTTCTTAGAGGGACATAAGTAGGACACAGCTTAAAGGTCAGGACGTGAATAAAACCAGAGAAAGGTTTAACTGCAAGCACTTTCTGCTGAAGGGGGATGTGGTGGGAAAAGTCTTCCGCCCTGTGCTAAAAGGAATTACCTCATTTTGAGATTTGGATGCTTGGAGAGCAGCAGGATCAATAACTCCAGTTGGGGCATTGTGTTGATCTCCTCCTGATTCCTGAACCGCTTTACATTTCCCATGTCGGGAACCCAGACGTTTTTGGTAACAATTCCTTCCTGTTGCTTGCATGGTTCTGCTAGAAAGGCAAGAATTCTCTCTAAACTGTGGAGTTGGAGTCTCTCTGGGGTGCTTTAACTAAATAAAAGCTCAGTGTCTACAGGCCATCAGTCTTATTCTGTCCCTCATTCACCACTCCCATCACCCACCCACCCTCAAACTAATCAACCTGGCACTGAGCGCTTTGAAATGTTTACTGAGAAAACAGTTCTGTTTTGACAGACAGCAATTACAGCACCTGGGCTTAAAGCAGATTTTACAGCTCTTTTGGGGATGCTTTATGAATAGTCACCGTGAGGTCGGTGCAGATTTGTGCAAACAAGCTTTGAGGCAGAAATGGAGCCCCATTCTCTTAGCTACACACAACGCTTTATCTCACACACATCCCTTCTGGGAGAATCCTCATTTTCTCAGAATAACTGGAACCATCTTAAAGCTACTCCATACTCTCCATGTAAAGAGAACCTGTAATAGGAAACAACCTTAGGCTACCCTGCATCTGGGTGGTTTTGTTTTGTTTTTAACCACTTTTTTGGACTAAAACCTATTTTGACTCTGACATAACTCCTAAAATGTAAATTCTGTAATAATCTTGTTGCCTAATCAGTTTTACATGTTGAATCTGAAAGGTAGATTGAGGTATGCAGAAGCTTTTATAAAAACTGTTTTTTATTGTAAGCAGTTGCTTGCCCAGGCTCCCTGTCAATTCTAGGATTTGCCCTGTTTTTGTTCTACACAGTTGTTACAGAGGGAGTCTATTAGCCATAACAATTAAATGAACCTCCATATGCCAAGACAGTGTAACTCTGAATACTTGGGGCAAGCAGCAGAAGAGGGCTGTTGCCTCAATGCCAAGTTTGAGGGCTTATTTATGCATCTGACTGACTGCTAATGGAAACTGGATGTTGGAAGAGATGGATTATTGGTCTGAACCAGCAGGCCTTTTTATATTCCTCTGAAGGAGTTTTTTTAATTTGATTTTGTTTAAGGCTATTTATAGAAGGGCTGCACTTTCTCAGTCTTCTGTCCCACACAGGTTATCTGAAAATTTGGCTCCTGTCATTAAAAGCCTTCTCAGTCGTTTCCCCCCTCGCTACATTTGCTTCATTTCTTAAAATGTTTCCAGCTTTGGAAAGCTTGGGTTTCAAAATCTTCCGTCTCCCAGCTGCATTTCAGTGTTTGTCATAATGTTCACAGTTTTTTGTCATAAGATCATTCAGGTTATCTTTATTGCCCCTCTGAACTTCATTCTTGGTTTCAAGAATTTGTTAACTCTATTTTTAAGTTAGCCTCAGAGTTTTTCCACGGTGATGTCCAGGACAGAAAATGTCAACGGCAGATCTCTGTGAAAAGGTGTCTGTTTCTGTCAAGCAGTTACTGCTTTTCTCCCCTCAGCTCGACCCCTGCTTTGAGCATGCATTGGCCTCTGTCTGTGTCTTCAGGAAGGAGAAGGGCTTTGGCTTATATTTGAGAACACTGTTCTCTCTAAGGAACTTGGCAGTTCTGGAACCACATGAAAGTTATTAGCATCAATCCCCTAGGTAGGGTTTGTGGTGAACTTTGACTGCTGTAGTGACTTCTGTATTACAACAAAGGCAACATTTTTGTAGCATGCTTCTAATCTTTGATAGTTGAGAAGAGGAGCAGAGACCACATGCTGCTGCTTTTAACATCCCTGTCAGTTGCTGGTTACAACTAACCTACAAAGGCTATAAAATATGTGAAATATTTGCCTCAAACTGTGCCACCTACAATAAAGGGGTGGTACATTCATGAAATTTGTTTAGGGTTTCATTAAAATTACGTTAAGGTTAACCCCCACTTTAAACAAAGTAGGGGAGAAACATTCCACATCCAACATACTGAGGGGATTTAAAGGCCCCCAATATACTCTCGGTGTAAATAACTACTATATGTGCTATGTACTATATGCAGCAATTAAGATGAGATGTAACCCCAAATAGTATTGTAGGGGTTTTATTCATATATGAAGTTGATTTTCAGTTTGGGGGATGGAATCATCAGGGCTCTGAGACCCCATTGGGCATCATTATCAACTGCATAAATAATCTCTGTACTATAAACAGTAATCTCTTAATACAGTTTTATGTTTACATTAAACTGGAATCATTATCCAATGCATTGCATTTGAATCAGCTTATAAGTAAGGTGTTTTGGGTCTATCATTTTTGCAAGCATAAGGAAGTTGAACTAGCAAGCCTAGACTTAGCTAAAAGGTAAAGGACCCCATTCAGTAATTATTATTGTCCTTCTGTGGCTTTGAACGATATGCAGCGTTGGTCAGCATTGATAGCAATCACTTAGCAAAGAATTGTGAAATATAGCCTTTGTGAAAAATATAATGGTTTGTGTAATGATCAAAAACCTGGGTTACTGTCAAAATATGTTCCTGTATTGATTTATTGGTGATAGAGATTAGTCTTAAAAAGTCAAATTCATAGCAGCTTTGTGATCTGTGCAGCCAGAGCATTCCTTATTCTTAAATTAGTATAAAAAACATACCAGTCTCTTTAATGGGGAAAATAACAGATCTAGAACAGGGAGAACATCGAGTATGTTAAGAAGTTTACTCCGTCACCTTGGGGCCACCGTAGTTACCTCTGAAACTGAAATTCAGCAGCTCACTGGTGAGCAGAGGCCAGCAACAAGAAGCACGGGCAGGGCTGAGATCTATTGTTTCTAAGTGGTTGCAGGGCTGTCCAGGTGTCCTGATTTAAAAGCTGCTCCTTGAGACAGGAAATTGTATCTTGTTCTGAGGTTTACTGTAATAAAGTACATAGTCCTGAGGGATGGCGCTGCTGGGTCCATGAATCACTTTATGGGCAGGCTGCTCTGACCTCGGCCCAGTGATTTATTCATATCATTCCGCAGCAGGAATGGGAGAAATGTGACCAGCAAATGGTCTTGCTCCATGGATGAGCCTTTAACTAGGAGACCAATATATATCCTTGAAGCCAGATCCAAGATGCCTTTGCAGTATGCCTTGGCAATCTGTTAACAGGGGAATTCCTCAGATTTCCTGAATGTGCTTTGTGATCTGTCGAGATCTGAATGGTTTGCTTAAAAAAAGTTAAGGCTACAGACTGCTGTAAACACACTTAACTAGGGAGTTAAGCCTTAGGACTTATTTCTTAGTTAACTTACACAGGGTTGTATTGTTAGAGAAAAATCAGTACATTTCAAGTGCAGGGCTCCCAGTAATTCACTCTCAACTGTTTTGTACAAGTCGAATAATGTGATGGTAGAGTTCTGATAGTAGAATAAATCTGCAGCTCATAGAACTTACAGTTGTCAGTGATAGGATAAGGACTTAAATCGGGGTAGGCAACCTAAGGCCTGTGGCCAGGAATCAGCATGTTTTTACATGAGTAGAATGTGTGCTTTTATTTAAAATGCATCTCTGGGCTATTTGTGGGGCATAGGAATTCATTCATATATTTTTTTTCAAAATATAGTCCAGCCCACCACATGGTCTGAGGGACGGTGGACCGGCCCATGGCTGAAGAACGTTGCTGACCACTGACTTAAATTATTAAAATAATTTACACATTGAAAAACCTGTCCAAAACTGCAAACCTAGTGTTTATTCATTAGTCATCTGTTGATGACAGCAACTTTGAGTGATTACTTACACCTGTGAAACTGCTGTCACAGATCAAATATTATAGACGGAGCTTTCATATTCCTTAACTAGCACCAGCTGAAACACATTGCTTTCAGTGACAGCAGTTGATACTTTCAACTGCTAATCATCAGGTGGCAAAATATCATCAAATGGCATGTATCCATGTGTGGATCTGCGCAGATTAATATAAGAATAGACAGTAACTTTTCAAGTGCAATATGCATGACATGATAGCTTTCTGTGTGTGGCTGGGCTATGTGTACACTCGTTATCTTTTCCTGCCAATTCCAGCATGTTTTCCCTCCCTTTCTTTTGTGCTTGTCAAATTCCTAGTTCATAGTTGGTATCATACACCCCAAGATTAACATTCTTTTAATTATACAAAGCTATTTACAGTTACATTCATACATACAACAAGCCTAGGATAATGACTTTCATATTGGGTTACATATTGGTCTGAGAGGACAAGCTAATGCTTTTTTGCCATATACCTGTCTTAAGATCTAGAGTGCGTTATAGCTGTAAATCAGGGATGGCCAAACTGTGTGGCTCTCCAAATGTTCTTGGACTACAACTCCTATGATTCTTGGCCACATTGGCTAACACCATCATGAGGGCCACAGGTTAGCTAATCTTGCTATAAATAATTTCAAGTATAAAACCAGTAAAGGAATATCACATTTGAACCAGCATCCTTTAGTTAAATACTGTGGAAGGTAGTACTTAGGAAGAGAACTACTGTACAGTACCAGCTGACAGCTTGCATGTTTATATCGTGGAAATAGGAGCAATCTTTTTTTAAAAAAAATGACAAAGGTTGGCCTGAATCATTAGACACTGTGTTGGGGATATAGTAACTAAGGTGCTGGGGTGGCGATTAAGGCATTCATTATCTCTTGTCTTAGCCCTGAGCAGTGATTCTATAGTCTGAGAATCTTGAAAGAAGAATGAGGATCAAAACATTGTAACTATGGGAAAGCAAATATTGATTTATTTTATATTATACAGAATTTCTATAGAGATGTTGAGAATAAAAGCTGAGTCATGTGACCACATCATTACCTTTATTGTGGGGAATTTTTCTACTTAAGGCCTAGCTGCATATTGTACCAGTGGGAGGGGGAGTAGTTTGAAATGTATTGAGTTCACACCTTGAACTAAGGACTGATTGCAAACTTCTACACAGACTATTTGGGTTTATATTATCCATTTAGAATGCAGGTAGAGATGGATAATTTGCAATTTGGAGTGGTCTCCCAGGCCTGGCTCCTTTTTTTGACAGCCCCTTCAGCAAAGCATCCTCCAGTGGCCTCTCTTCTGTGTCATGGGGACACAGAATACCACTCTTGGTCATTGCATTGATCTAGCAGCTTGGCATTCATATGACAATCATTTTTAAAAGCATGATTTTAAAGGGGGACTTGGGGCAGGTGGCAGTAATAAACTTAAAAACTTGACCAGGTACAATTAGATGTTGTTGAATGTACGTGCAATTAAGCCATTCTCCTGTTCTTTTTCAGGCAAGAAGCCCTTCTAGCTGCCATTAGTGAAAAAGATGCCAATATTGCTCTGCTGGAGCTGTCGTCCTCCAAGAAAAAAACCCAAGATGAAGTAGCTGCACTTAAACGAGAGAAAGACCGCTTGGTGCAACAGCTGAAGCAACAGGTACGAGAATATTGTTTGATTCAATATGTGAGTCTGCCATGCAATTTGCAGCTTGCCTTAGGCAAATCCCCTCAGCTACTACCTACTTCCTCACATGTCATGCCTGCCCCAAACTGAAAGCTACTACAGCACTTTAATATTTTTTTCCAGCTATGAAGGCTGACTCTCTTACTTTCTCAAAAAGAGAAAACACCAAAGGTTAAAGGCAACCAGTTTCTGGTGGGTTTAGGAATCTGTCCTATAAAATAGTTACGTACAAGACTGAAGTAAGAACTACACATTAAAAATCGTTGATCATTTTATTTTTCTATGATATGGAACAAGTGCCTGGAGTCCACATGGGCTGCATGAGGACTAATAAACTGAAAGCTAAACCCAAATAAGACAGAGCTGCTCTGTGTGGATGGCCTGTCAGTCCAGACAAAGTAGCATTGATCTTGTTCTGGATGGAATCTCAGCCCATGTTACAGCTTGGGTTGGATTAAAATGGGTCTAGATAAGCAGTTTATTCCATGTGTGCCTGGGACTAAATAGGAGCACCTTGTCTGTAAGTGACAGCTTAGCTTCCATGGAGGAATAAGAAAGTGCTTATTACCTGTAGTAAGTCTCGGAACATCAGAAACCCAGCCTTATTTTCTGTAAGAAGTCCCACAAGTTATTTTGAGAGAGTTATAGGCATGCAGGCCTATTATTAAGATGCTATCCTAGATTAGTAGATAACAAAGCTTATTGTCAGAAAAATTCATGTACAACTTATGAGACATATGCTCTCCTCCTCCTTTTTCTAGCTAACACAAACATGTTTGAAGGAAAATTGATACTTCTGAAAAGCTATAGGAGTCACTTAAACTATTCTTGGTGATTTTTAGCAAAGTAATTCATTTGCCAGATAGTTAGCAGCAACTCCCATCTTTGGACAGCCACTTTTGGGCCCCCAGCCATCACCACCACCACCACCATTTACTTCACTTTCACTCCTATTACAACTAAATTACTCTGTTGCCAAAGGCAGCAAATTGGAGCCAAAAAGCCTTTCCACCAAAGGTTTCTTCTGAAGCACCGGTACTCTGGTAGCAGTGGTTTTTCACTTAACATTTAATATTGAAATAAAATGTTTAATGTTTGCTCAATTAAGTTCTTTTTCCGATAGTTAAAACCAACATTAAAACAGGTCAGAAATCAACTTTACAGTTTTTGTAATATTCAGCTTTACTGGAAGAGTAATAAATACTGTCACTTTGCAGCAAGATGGCCATTCACCAACAAAAGGGTTTGATACACAGACTTTAATGTAAAATACATATTTTCATTTCACCATGCTGATAAAATGCTTCTTGGCATTTGACATTTGACATCCATCCTCAACAATATGAGGAGAGGAAAGAATTCTAGTGTTATGAGAATCTATGATCCTGCAGGCTTGATGCAAAAACCCAAGTAAAAGCCTTGAGAGTATTTTCCTATCATGAGCTTCTTAGGTTTTTATCCTGAAGAATGTGAGATTTGTAACTCTCACAGAAAATACTTTTTAATAAACAGGTGTCTCCTGAAAACCTCCTTTTATGTGGTGTTTTTGGCTGCCCTTCTATCAGTTGAATAACCTGTTCAGCATAGCATTATAGTTCCATTTTTATAGACTGAAGAACAGTTAAAATCCAAATCATATATGTAGTAGGTAACTTTCTAAACCCCTTAAAGCATTTTGTAACCATCAGTATCATTCTACTTAATACATTCCACTTGAGATGTGGCCAACAGAGAAACAGACCAGACAAGAAAGGAGGAGGAGTGGCGTTATATGTCAGGGATGTGTATACCTGTGAAGAGATCCAAGATTTAGAACCTCAAAGCCAAAGTGAGAGCATTTGGGTCAAAATTAAGGGAGAGAAGAATAACAGTGACCTCATTGTGGGAGTTTACTATAGATCCCCAAGCCAAACGGAGGGCATAGATGATGCCTTCCTGGAACAGATGGCCAAGCATGCAAAAGGAAGGGAGATAGTAGTAATGGGGGACTTCAATTACCCGGATATTTGTTGGATGTCAAACTCAGCCAAGAGCATAAGGTCAAACAGATTCCTCACTGGCCTTGCAGACAACTTCATTGTCCAGAAAGTGGGAGAAGCAACAAGAGGAACAGCCATTTTAGATCTGGTCCTAACCAATGTTGATGACCTGGTTAGTGGGGTAGAAGTGGAAGGATCATTAGGCGCGAGTGATCATGCTCTTCTGAAGTTTACTATACAGCGGAAAGGAGCAGCCAAGCATACTAGGACTCAATTTCTTGACTTTAAGAAAGCCGACTTCATAAAACTTAGGGAAGTGCTGGGTGAGATCCCATGGACAGTAATACTAAAAGGAAAGGGAGTTCATGATGGCTGGGAGTTTGTTAAGAGAGAGATAGTAAAAGCACAACTTCAGGCAATACCAATGAGACGGAAACATGGAAGGTGCCTAAAGAAGCCAGGGTGGCTATCTAAAGAACTTTTAACTGAGTTAAGATTAAAAAAGGATGTGTACAAAAAATGGAAAAGGGGGGAAACCACCAAAGAGGAATTCAAACAAATAGCCAGCACATGTAGACACAAAGTCAGAAAAGCTAAAGCACAGAATGAACTCGGGCTTGCTAGAGAGGTTAAAAGCAACAAAAAAGACTTTTATGGGTATGTTCGTAGCAAAAGGAAGAACAAAGAAACAGTGGGGTCACTCAGAGGAGAAGATGGTGAAATGCAAACAGGGGACACAGAAAGGGCTGAACTCCTCAATGCCTTCTTTGCCTCAGTCTTCTCCGATAAAGAAAACAATGCCCGACCTGAAGAATTTGGAGCAAATGATTCAGCAGAGGAAACACAGCCCAGAATAACTAAAGAGATAGTACAAGAATACTTGGCTAATTTAGATGTATTCAGGTCTCCAGGGCCAGATGAACTGCATCCAAGAGTATTAAAAGAACTGGCAGATGTGATTTCAGAACCACTGGCAGTCATCTTTGAGAATTCCTGGAGAACAGGCGAAGTCCCGGCAGACTGGAGGAGGGCAAATGTTGTCCCTATTTTCAAAAAGGGGAAAAGAGAGGACCCAAATAATTACCGCCCAGTCAGTCTGACATCAATACCAGGGAAGATTCTGGAGCAGATCATTAAGCAAACAGTCTGTGAGCACCTAGAAAGGAATGCTGTGATCACCAATAGTCAGCATGGATTTCTGAAAAATAAGTCATGTCAGACTAACCTGATCTCGTTTTTTGACAGAATTACAAGCCTGGTAGATGAAGGGAACGCAGTGGATGTAGTCTACCTTGATTTCAGCAAGGCATTTGACAAGGTGCCCCATGATATTCTTGTAAAGAAGCTGGTAAAATGCGGTCTTGACTATGCTACCACTCAGTGGATTTGTAACTGGCTGACTGACCGAACCTAAAGGGTGCTCATCAATGGTTCCTCTTCATCCTGGAGAAGAGTGACTAGTGGGGTGCCACAGGGTTCTGTCTTGGGCCCGGTCTTATTCAACATCTTTATCAACGACTTGGATGATGGACTCAAGGGCATCCTGATCAAATTTGCAGATGACACCAAACTGGGAGGGGTGGCTAACACCCCAGAGGACAGGATCACACTTCAAAACGACCTTGACAGATTAGAGAACTGGGCCAAAACAAACAAGATGAATTTTAACAGGGAGAAATGTAAAGTATTGCACTTGGGCAAAAAAAGAGAGAGGCACAAATACAAGATGGGTGACACCTGGCTTGAGAGCAGTACATGTGAAAAGGATCTAGGAGTCTTGGTTGACCACAAACTTGACATGAGCCAACAGTGTGATGCGGCAGCTAAGAAAGCCAATGCAATTCTGGGCTGCATCAATAGGAGTATAGCATCTAGATCAAGGGAAGTAATAGTGCCACTGTATTCTGCTCTGGTCAGACCTCACCTAGAGTACTGTGTCCAGTTCTGGGCACCACAGTTCAAGAAGGACACTGACAAACTGGAACGTGTCCAGAGGAGGGCAACCAAAATGTTTAGCCTGGAGAAGAGGAGGTTAAGGGGTGATATGATAGCCATGTTCAAATATATAAAAGGATGTCACATAGAGGAGGGAGAAAGGTTGTTTTCTGCTGCTCCAGAGAAGCGGACACGGAGCAATGGTTCCAAACTACAAGAAAGAAGATTCCACCTAAACATTAGGAAGAACTTCCTGACAGTAAGAGCTGTTCGACAGTGGAATTTGCTGCCAAGGAGTGTGGTGGAGTCTCCTTCTTTGGAGGTCTTTAAGCAGAGGCTTGACAACCATATGTCAGGAGTGCTCTGATGGTGTTTCCTGCTTGGCAGGGGGTTGGACTCGATGGCCCTTGTGGTCTCTTCCAACTCTATGATTCTATGATTCTAACAGCAATGGGGACAGGACAAGCTCTGTCTCATTTTCTAACCACCATGAAAGCAACAACTGAAGACATCTGTCTATGGAGGACCAACACAATATATTTTGTTGCACAAGGCAAAGTACAAGATGGCACCCCTTTCAATTCCATGTACAAAAGCCAAGCGGGCTTGCAATTGGCTCTTACATCAACACTGGTGACAGGATAACATCCTCCACCAGACCAGAAGCAGCAGACCAGATTAGAAGGCCCAAGAGACAGGCCACTTGGCAACAGAGTTATTAAATAGTTTGGCAGAAATAAAAACCCGAGTTCAAGTTTTTCATCTGGCAGCGTGGGCTAGGACAGCATCTAGATTGCTCTCTCAAATCCAGCTCTTTGACATCTAATTTATCTTACAACTTAGCGTAGAATAAAGTTCACAAAGAAGTCAACTGGAGTTTTCCAGAAACTCTTTAGCCACACTAACCTTTGGGTTAGAGTACGGAAGCAAAATTACTCTTTGAAAATGCTTCACAACTTCTATCCCAGATGAATGGTAAGTAGCCAGTGTAACATCAACATTTTCAGAATTAGTTCTGTGAAATGTAGACTTCTTGTTATAACTTCTGTTACCCAATAAGTAGGTAGGTTCCATGTTGGAGATTCAGTTTTGCTGTGTAAAGGGGAGTTCATGCCTCATGAATCTGTTAATCTCTCCCCGGCAACCCCTAAGGAAATAAGGCAACCATGGATGAGAGCATATCATCTCAGAAACTGGTTAAAATATTAAGAGCCAAGAGTATTCATTAATTAAATAAATAATAAAAATTAATGAGTAAAACAATGTATTTCTCAAACTATGAACAATATAAAGTGTGGATCATGAACGAACTGTTAATTTTTGCGAAAAAACACAACAAAACTAGAAAACTCAGTTTGGTAGCAGCAGAAAGAAATTAACTCATAACATGACTAGCCTGTGCAAGAGTGTTTCAGTCATCAGAATGCATACAAAAAGTTTGATTGAACAACTTAGATTCAGCAACTAAATAATGACTACCTATTTTGTAGCATTCTGTGATGATTCCTTCAGTTTCCCTATTTGCATTCCTCACACAGTATCAGATTCCCACCCACTCAACTAGCAAATTGGTTACTGTTAAAGAGAAGGGAAGAGTTTTGGCAAAGACATTCTGGTTCTTTAATTTCTCTGTGTGCTTGTGTTTAACTTTGGATGAGGAGAAGTATTTCAGAAAGAGGATATGGTATTAGTGTTGTTTTAATTTAAAGTTCTTAGTCTTTTAGTAGCAGGAATGGGTTTTAATATAGAGACAAATTCATAGCAAAATGCTTAGCATTGACCAGGCCATTCCAGTAAACTGAGCTGCCTGTTCCAGATTGACTTTCAGTGTTCATGCTGTATTTCCTGTATCACTGAAAGGATGAAGTGCAACTGTCACCATATATTCTGGCCACAGTTTAACTACCCCCTCCCAGTAATTTTTCTTAACTGGTTCCTGGTGCCATACTGGTTGTGGGGGCTCTATTTGGAGTTGGGAGGCTGAGTAGCATAGCTTCTGGAAAGCAGTACCGTTTAACAAAGTCCAGATGTGCTGATGAGTGCAAGCTGGTACACTTGGATTAGAAGTTATAGTTGAGCCCTGCTATATGTGTGGTGAGGCACTCATTGTGGAATTAATGTAAATCTAAATAACTTGGCCTGCTTACGTACAGTTTATCTACCAGATATGTGTCACAACATAGTTCTCAAATCATTAGATGCTGATTATAGTTTATCACCATGTAAAGTGCTGGTCTGCAGCTTAGCTTTGTGAGTAGAAGCCATGGGGAGATAGATTTTCCTGTGATGTCTTTAGTGCTTTAGATTTCTGAGGTTTCCCAGCAGAAGCTCTTCAAGACAAAAGCTGTCACTTGCCCCTATCTGCCTGCTAGTTGATATTTAAAGAATTCTTGTAGCAGTGAGGCAAGCCTTTCTTAGGAAGGGATGTGGAACACAAGCACACTGATGAATCAACCCCAATGGATGTGTTTGGGGCAATAATAATATATAATAATAATAATAATTTATTATTTATACCCTGCCCATCTGGCTGGGTTTCCCCAGCCACTCTGGGCAGCTTCCAACACAAGGATTGAGCACCCATAGCTTGAGGACATCTGGACCTCCCCAAAGATTATATTGCTTACTCCAGATTTCAAATGATGGAACTTCTCATAAGCAATATTAGCATAGGTTCCAAACATAATCCCAAATATGAACAATGGCAATGGAAAATAAGAAAATAACTGCACTGTTTTTAGGCAGGTGGCAATTGACCTTATAGGGGGAGATGGTCTGGCTTCAGAAAACAGTCTCCAACTCAAAAGAGCTTCACCAAAAAGAACATCAACTCTCTGCTGCCAATAAGGTTTTCCTGTCTCATATTTGACTTGTGAGCACCACCTGTGCTCTCTTAGTCTATGTTTTCACACCATTAACTTTAAGTCTTTTTTAAAAAGTTTTTTTTTAAAAAAAAAAGTCAACAAAGTTACAGACAGGACAGCTGGAAGTAACTGTATCAATGACCGGGGATGACCTATTTTTCAACAGTTGAACCAATCATTACATATAGCCACTGTCTAAACTAGTGGTTATTTTCCTATAGAGCAGTGTGCTGTGGCACCCTGGGGTGCTTTGAATGATGGTTGGGGTGCTGCAGGCAATACTGGCTTTTGCCCTCTTTCCTTCCCTCCCTCCTTTGATGCCCTCTCACATCTCTGCCTCCCAAATGCTTGCACAGCTGTTTGTTGCAGCAGCCCTGACTGCAAGCTCCACAGGTGAATGTTGCCTCTGGGGCTGGCCAGGGGTTGCTGGTTGCCAGGAACCGAGGTAACCTCAGAGTAAGCAAGCAAGGAGGTGAGGGAGCCCAGCCAGCCAGTCCTCCAGCCCTTGATGTTGGGAATGGACAGACAAGTCCCAGGCCCCTATGGGACCGTGTGAAGAAGTATCTCTTTGGGGTGGGGGTGGGGGGTAGATCACAGACCAGGGACTGCAGCAGTAGCTGCCCAGAGGACTCCCAAGGAGAGGGGGCTGAGGGAACACTCCACAATGGAGGGTGTTTGAACAAGGGTGAGAGGCTGCCAGCTCTGCAGGAAAGGGGTGACATAACTAGGCTCCTGAGCCCCACAGGGGTGCCACAGAAAGAATGTAGTGGACTCAAAAAGGTTGAAAACCTATGCTCTCTAGAGGTTTCTTTTTTTAACCCATTCATCTCTGTGATTTCAGATTATTTTAGCTGCTGTGCTTTGTTTTTGTTTGACTGGCTTTTAATTCCCGCCCCCCAAATCTGATAAATATATAATAAGTAATGAAAATTATGTATAGCATTTGAGTGACCAATTCTCAATAGTTCTTACAACAATCATGTAAATGAGGTTAGTATTATTCCCTCATTTGCAGGTGTGCTGAGACAGAAAATATACTGGTTTGTCTTAAGGTCAATTAGTTAGTTCATGGTAGAGGTGATATTTGAATCACAGACTTCCAGATTCACAATTTATTTTGCTATTATGCTTACATTGCCATATAAACAATAGACAGTCAATTAGTAGGCAAAAAAGTGTAACATTAACATTTAGTCCAATTTTTCAGTCTGTTGCCTTGCATTGTCACCATCACAATGAAATTCTTTTCTTAGATGATGCAGACAGAACTTTAAATGTGAGGGTTGCCTTTCCAAAGTATGTTAATCTCCCCCACATGTTGGAGCTGTGGTTGCTTCTACCCTGAATTCATTCTTGTGGCTAGCAAAATGAGATCATAGAATCAGCACAATTCTGAATCTCCAAAAGACTAAAAGAGATTAATTAAGTTAGTACAGAGGATATAGCAGAATTCACATGAAAACTAGGTGCTTTCATTGTTTCTGTACAAAGTTTAGCGTTACCTATTTACTTAAACTTTTTATGCTTGTTTGTTTGTTTGTTTGTAGTGTCTTGAAGGAATGTGTCTGGGGTGTTTTGTAGATTTTTAAAAATAGTTTATTTTATGTACTGTCCAGCTCTGGTATTGGTACTGATGTAGAGTGGGCTATAAATCTAAATAAATAAGTATATATCAGATTGCTGTCTTCCCTACCCTCTGACTGCCCAGTCTCATACAGAATCTATCCTCTTTATATTTCGTGCTGAAATCAGAATCTTACATTTCTGCCAACTTCTGAAGTTAAAACTGTTTTTTTAAAAAATAAATAAATAAAAATCCTTATATGTATGCATAGTTAAAATGGGAAGGCTGTGCTCTGTGTGGAAGCAATAAGTAGCATGAGGTTTTTAAAAATCCATGTTGCCCATTTCTGCATCCCAAAAGGAAGCAGATTGGGTTTCAACAAGTTGTGCTTGACTGGAGATTGAAGAATCCATTGTCTGGGAGTCCTAGGGAAATCTGGATTCAGATCAGCTCCCTTTTAACCATCTGTTCCATCTTTCTCCTCCATTATTTCCAGATGTTTAAACTACTACAAAATTCTGATATAACTTTTGTTTCCTCTTCCACTCTCTATAATCAAACCTGACGTCCTTCCCATTATAGGTCTTCTGCCTTTTATGATACTGTGGGGATTTTATAAACTTTTGGCTTTCCTGATCCTTCTCAGGACCCCCAGTTACTAGTAAATCAGCCAAGACTTCTGGCCTTTTTCTGTTAGCTCCTTCATTCCTACCTCTTCTTGTGCTTCTGTCTATGATTTGTGATACTCCTTCAGCTGGCTTGCTGGCCTTAGAATGACACTATCATCAAGGACATAAGACATAAGGCTGAGTACGGTAAATGATTTAGGTTTTTCTTGTTCAGGGGAGGTTGTTCACCACACACACGCACCAGATACACTGGGCAGTTCTAATCAGAGAATGCTTCAACACTATTTTCCATGTCCTTTGCTTGTATATGCTGTCAGTGTTGTATAAAAGCCAGTCCCAAGGGTTCCATCACACCTGAGTGTCACACTAAGAAATTTAATCCAAATTGGTATGGCTCTCAATCATATCTGTGCGACAGAGTAAAATAAGGGAAATCTGGGACACAATTTGGTCTGGGAGATAAAAATTGTAGCTTGCCTCAGGTACTAGCACTAAGGGTCCTTCTATATGGGGATTTTCTTCTTGCCCTACCTATGGTAATGATGGGCATTAGGAAGGGGTATAGAGTATACAGTATACAGTATATCTTAGGTATACAGTACTGTAATAGCTTTCCCCTTGCTTCCCTCTCAGACTCAAACTAAGATATGTATTCAGGAAAGAGGTGGGCAAGGGTGAAGGGAATGCCTGAGAACAAGTGACTTTCAGAAGACCACATATCCTCTCCACAAAATGTTACGGACAATTAACTGGTATAGAATAAATAAGGTAAAGGTACCCCTGCCCGTACGGGCCAGTCGTGACTAACTCTGGGGCTGTGCGCCCATCTCGCTTAAGAGGCCGGGGGCCAGCGCCGTCCGAGGACACTTCCGGGTCATGTGGCCAGCGTGACGAAGCTGCTCTGGCGAGCCAGCACCAGCGCAGCACACGGAAACGCCGTTTACCTTCCCGCTAGAAAGCGGTACCTATTTATCTACTTGCACTTAAGGGTGCTTTCGAACTGCTAGGTGGGCAGGAGCTGGGACCGAACGACGGGAGCTCACCCTGCCACGGGGATTCAAACCGCCAACCATGCGATCGGCAAGTCCTAGGCGCTGAGGTTTTACCCACAGCGCCACCCGCGCCCCCTAGAATAAATAAGAGATTGGCACTAAATGAAAGTCATTTACCAGTACAAATGTCTACAAGACATTTACTAGTCATCTACTGTTCAAATTGTATGGTAACCCTTTTATTATATACAAGTGACAGAGAAGGTGGCCGGGAATTATCTGTGCCTCTTTGTGTGACTATATATACGGTCACCATGTAAATGGACACTGAGCCAATGAACAAGATATGTTAATAGTATAGATGAGGAGTGGAGAACCTGTTGGACCCCAACTCCCATCAAGCCCAGCCAGCACAGCCAGTGGTCCAAGATGATGGGAGTTGTAGTTGAACAACATCTGGAGGGCCACAGGTTCCTCATCCCTGGTGTAATTTAGCTAAGCTATTTTGTTTGTAGCCTTCCCTCAGTAATTGTATGAAAAGAGGAATTTTCTGCCAGTTTGTGTCTTGTGTGTGTATGTTGTTCACAACATTATGTGTGTATGTTGTTCGCAACATTAAGAAAATACCTTTAAAATTTAAGGACATGTGCAAGCATATGTACTTCCAATTTGTAAAGCCACTGTTGAAGGGTACTTGTCATGTGCAACTGTGTCTACTCGGATCCAGCTTAGGGAAACCTGTTCCTATGTGTTTGAGGCAGAAGCTGGCTGTGCATGGTGTATATTTCTAAAAGTTGTGGTGTAAAAAGCTCACGTGTGTGTGTGTGTGTGTGTGTGTGTGTGTGTGTGTGTGTTTTACGTACCAAGCAAATGTGAAACACAATAAAATTGCAAGCAGTGCTTTTTTGAAAAAAGTGGACAGCCCACCTGAAGTATTTGGGAGACTGGTGTGAATGATATCATGATTCTGAATCACTGATAAATACACATGAGTCAAAAGCACAGTGAAGACAGTGAAAAGCTGTGCTCACTCTGCACACGAGACCATCACTAGTTGTCTTTCTAAGGTAGATCTGTAAGCACCCAATTTAATATGGCTGCCGCCGCCTTGCTTGCTACTCCAGAAATTAGGTTTACTGTGTTACTCCAGAAAATATTGTGAAGGCACTTGGCAATGCTAAGGGAAGAAGTGAGGGAGGACTGTACTCTTCCTCCTCCTCCTCCTCCTCCTCCTCTTCTTCTTCTTCTTCTTCTTCTTCTTCAGCCAACTTTGATTATTACTCTGCCAAAAGTAATAGCAGGCTCAAATAGTTTTGTTTCTTTAAATAATGTTGCTATCAGCAGTGTTTATATGATGCAGACACAGGCGCATTCATGTGTGCACCCAGAACTGTTCCTAGCCTCTTGCAGACAGCCTGTGTTAAGCTGACACTGAGCAGTCCCCATCACTTTAGAATCCAGGAATTTACATCTATTGGTAAGCATTTTTTTCCCTTCCTAGGAACAGTTCCTAGAATTGGGATGGCGGGCTGGGAGGGGGATGATAATATTTTCAGCCTACATATAAACCCTTTGAAGGTGCAAGCAGATTTCTGGGTCATATGGTAACACACACAAACAAAAGCTCTGGTGAATCTGTGAGTGTTGATCACCTTAGATTTGCTGCCATTTCAGGCAGTTCAATAGCTACTGAAAGAATTCCTAGCTGCCTAAAAGAAGGTTGTATAGCTGCAATTATTGTCAAAACAATGAGATGGCAGTGTGTGTGTGCCCTCTTACTGGAATCTGAATAATTCACCCACAAATAGATGAAAGGAGAGCCAGGCACCATCTTTTTTGGTGCAATAGAAGTGGTGATATAAAATTGTAATTGTTTGAAACCACTTCATTGAGCTTTTATGATAAATTTCTTTTCACATTGCCTTTGAGAAACTATTACTTTGTCCAGTGTTGCTAATGACATTGCCATTAGAGAAACTAGACTGCCCTTGAAGCTTCAACTATTGGACGTTTAAATTGCACTTTTCAAGTTTGCAAAACTGGAATGAAACCCTTCATAACTTCCATGAACTGGAATGTTGGTTAATGTGATTCTATTTTACAAATATTAGGGACGCGGGTGGCGCTGTGGGTTAAACCACAGAGCCTAGGACTTGCCGATCAGAAGGTCGGTGGTTTGAATCCCCATGACGGGGTGAGCTCCCGTTGCTCGGTCCCAGCTCCTGCCAACCTAGCAGTTCGAAAGCACGTCAAAGTGCAAGTAGATAAATAGGTACCGCTCCGGTGGGAAGGTAAACGGCGTTTCCGTGCGCTGCTCTGGTTCGCCAGAAGTGGCTTAGTCATGCTGGCCACATGACCCGGAAGCTGTATGCCGGCTCCCTCGGCCAATAAAGCGAGATAAGCGACACAACCCCAGAGTCGGTCACAACTGGACCTAATGGTCAGGGGTCCCTTTACCTTTATTTTACAAATGGATGGTAAATCTTGACCTAAACCAAACTTGTGGTGCTCTGAACCAAATGTACATGTATTTTGCCTGTAAGGTATTTAATAAACCCACTGTTTTTGTAGTCACAAGAAGCAAAACTTAAGGGCTCATCCAGGCTTCCTTTTGTGCCATTTTTCTAGACATCTCCAGATTTTAAAGTTGCCTGGAAAGCTCAGCACCAAAGAAAGTCTGGATGAGCCCTAGGTTCTTGGGACAGTCCAGTCCACACATAGCTCATCAGCTGCATGGATGATAAACTGTGTTTGAAGTGGCTTGTTCCAAACTGTGCAGAGGAAGGAACACTCTTCCATCAGGCCTAGAGGCAGTTCCAGCTGATAGTCCCTGTTCGGCTAGTTAACATCTGTTGTTGATGAGACAAAACCAGGGTTAGGGAAATTGGTATATAGGCTGGAAACAGCTTTGGTGGATAAGCACGCCAGAATGGATCACAGGGTGATGGGTGCAGCACCTGATTTAGGGTGGTGCAGGTGATCCCCCCCCCCGGGGACCGAGCCAAGGGAGTGCAAAATACTACTACTAACATTTTTTTTAATACCCTATGTTTCTATGGGTACCTACTGAGAAGATCCATTTAAAAAGCACCTGTACCAAAACTAAGAAATATTTGGAGGGGGGCACCAAACGTTTGTTCTTGCTTAGGGCACTATATTACCAAAGTCTGCACCTGGATGGGTGAAAACTAAAAGCCTTGTACATAAATTGTATTGTACATAATTTGGAAGCACAATGTTCCTAGTATGTATATGAAGCTAATTATATTTCGTAAGCTGCGTTACGGAGGATTTGCCTTGTAAGGCAGCCTGTAAGTACTTCAAATAAATAAATAGAAATAAATAAATAAACTATCCAGTGGAGGTGTAATTGAACTGAGATTTATATATTTTAATCATGAATTCCCCAGCTCCCTTCAGTACCTTAGCACAGATGATATTCCTTAGGTGCCTATTAAGCAATTACTATAAATTTTTGTTCTCTTCTTACATTATTGCTTTACCTCATATTAGATGTAAATTTAGATACACGGCTGTGTAGCTGCAGCAATGACCCATATTTTTGTATATGCTGCCTATCACTGAAGTATGTTTGACAGCTGAACTGTATCTTATAACTTCTACCTGAGAGTTGAGCTTGTACTTTTCAGTATAGTTGGCAGAATAACTCATGTTTTCGATCCAAATTGCCTATTTTCATTAAAGTAATTTACTTAGTGCTAGAAAATCCAGATGAGGAAATTGAAATTATAGACAACTTTACTGACACATCATTAATTTTATTTCTGTTTAGATCTTCTTGCCATGTGTCTTTTAGAGACCCTTACTTCAGCAGTTTATTTTAAAAAAGAAGACAAGAAAGCATCCTAGCAATTTTACAAGGTTTAAAATGTGATATTATGTGCATAAAACCAACAAAGACTTATCCTGCTATAAAACATAGGCAGTGGTAGCAGCTGCCCACTGCTGCTGCTAGGGTGAAGGACAGGGCAAGGCATCTAACAGCAGGTGGAGCTAGGGTCACAGTAGGCAAAACACAGGTGGCACATAGGCAGGCTTCATACATAGGGAGAAGAAGTCGACAAGGGGTGAAGGGGATAGAAATAGTCAGGGTAGAGACTGGGAGGGAGAATAAACAGGTTAAGAAGGGTTAGGGGGAAGCAAGCAATGTTAGAGGCTGAGTGGAGGCAGAAAGAGAGTAAGGCGTGCTGCCCTGCAAAAAAAAATGAAGTAATTTTTTCCACAGTGTAGAAACCAAATCATCTTATCATGGTTCTCTGCCCCTGCTGCTTCTGCTGCTTCCCATCTAAAGTGGCGTGTTGGCTAAGCTCCTGTCTCTCGGAACAGAACGGCAGGAGCAATGTGAGACGGTGAAAGCATTCTGAATGAATTCTGAATATTCCAGGGTCACCAGTCAGAGTAAACTTGAGGAAAGTGCTTTAAAGTTTTGTGTGCTGTGGATTATTGCTGGGTGTTGGTCTGGAATAAGACAGTTTGTGCACATTGTGGCAAATAATACTGTCCTGATTGACTGGGTGTTTCCAATTTCAAGGCAATAATGCAATTTGGAGAATGGGTGAGTTTTGTCACCCTTTCTGAACTTTTTTCCCCAATAAGAAATTGCTTGGAAAAATGCATTGAGTGGAGATCTAGGGGGTTGCTGTCTGAGATGGCACAGTACAGTTTATAAAAATAAGTAACATCTGGTTTCTCAAAACAATCACGAATTTTAGGTATCCTTGTAACTTTTATTTTCCATTGTAACATTATTATTGACCAGTTAGCATAAATTAATAAAACAGCAAATACTCCATTCAAAGTTATATATTGCTTCTTTCCTTTGTTTATAAATATATTTGTGTGTCAGTCTTTGGATTCTAGGTTTGGAGACTGAAATTAACTTGATGTTTGTGTCATGCCACAAGCTGAGACTTCCAGTAAAATAGTTCTCATGTTTCCTTATAGTGTTCTGGAGCCCTCTTGAACAGTTTTCTAAACAATGATGGCCATAATTATTTCCCACATCACCATTCCAGTCACATATTTTGCAAGAGCATGAAATATCACATTCCTACATTTAATGTAAAGTCGCTTGGGCTTTTTCCCAGCTGCATCTGTTTTAAAAGAATTGCTCATGGCTAACCCCTTTGGAGATGTGTGGTGTGTGATTTTGGACATTATACCACCACATCTAAGAGTTTAAGGCAAAAGGTAGGGCAGGTGTTTTTTCCAGCTCTGTAAACAAGGACTGAAGTCTGAGAATGTTTATCACAGTGCTGTTTTTATTTCACAATGGTTAAGTGGCTGGTGATGCAACAAGCTGTAATTCAAGATCAAAAGAACACATCACTTCTGATGATTACTATGTTAGACTCCAGGAGCCTTCACAATAGACGCATACAGTGGTACCTTGGTTTTCAAACAGCTTAGTTCTCAAACTACTTGGAACCCAAACACTTCAAACCCGGAAATGAGTGTTCCGGTTTTCAAACTTTTTTCAGAAGCCGAACATGCTCCGATTTGAGTGCACAGTTACGTTTTGAGCAAGCAGCTTGGCCCCAGCAGCGACTACCGCTGCTTCCTTCCCTTCCCTTTACTCTGCTGGGAGTTGGGCGGCTCCTCGGAATGTAAGTGACTCCGGAGTAGGGAGACTAGGAAGTTGGCGACTCTCCCCCAGCGCGCAGAGAGGCGGTGTTTGTGGGGAGCGTGGGGGGGAGAACTATGCTGGGCAGGTTGACCTTCCCACCCCCTCGCCTTTCCTCCCTTCCTCCCCCCATCCCAAGCCCGACCCCAAGCGAGGTCCAGCTGAGGCAGTGTGGGTGCCGCATTCCCAAGTGAGGTTTTGGGGCACTCACACTGCACACAGGCTCCAGCCTGCCCAGCTCAGCGTCCAGTGGCTAGGAGCACAGCCGAGAGCAGCCACTTCCTCCTCCTTTCCACACTCCACTGCTGTTGCTGCTGCATCCTGGTGCCGCTATGCCAGGGACGCGCAGGCAGCGCTGCCCCAACCGGCTCACGGCTGCTGCTTTGTCATGCTGCCCAAAGTGGAGATAGAAGCCCTGGGACTCGCCAGGGTGAATGGGGAACGTGGGCAGATGCCGGAAAGCATGCAGCCCCTTCCCACATCCAGTTAGCCACCTCCTTCCCCACCCCCACGTGCGCTCCTGAGTTCAGCACCACTCCCTAGCAACTGCCATTTAGATGTGGCATCTTTACTCCCTGATATCAGATCTTAGTCCTAGGATTTGGTGTCCTGCCTCTTCATCCCGCCCCCACGTTCAGCCAGTGTCCCTCCACCCAACAAACAAACAAACAAACAAACACTTCCTGTCAGAAAACCCTGGACTTTATTCCTCCCACTTGGGGGGTTCTGGCCTGTTAGCAGCCTCTTGTCCTTATTAGCTGCCCTTTCCATTCTGCTTCCTCTTTGTGAAGTCATTCACCCTCCAGGGCTTCTTCTAGCCTTACATACATTTCAAATACCTTTTAAAAGTCTTAACATCTTGGTGACTTGTCACAAGGCCTACAAAAAAGGGATCCATCTCCATATGCTTATATTCTGTTTTGCTTATTTTACCTTTGAGCATCTCTTGTGTCGAACTGGAAAGAGTCTTAAAAGTTTGGAAGTTGTGGGGAATTGACTTAATAGAATACTAGGCCTTGGGTTGTATTTGTGTTCCTGATTCAATATTACTGTCATCTTTTTTTTAAATTAAATAAAAAACAATATTACTGTCATCTTAATTTTTTTCCTGATCATACATTTATTACACATCCTCTGTACCAACAAGTCTAAACCTACCTAATCCCACCAAGCAGGTTTCATCAATAAAGTGATAGGAAAGGTAATTTTAGTAGTAGTATTATAATACTACCATATTCTTATAGTTTAATATTTTATCAGTTATTTGCTTTTAGCAGATATGTCGAATGGCTTGTCCATACGAAAATGGTTTTTCCCTTAAATCACTTGAAATTGGAATTAGATATTATTTTATATGATTATCTGTATATAATAGGAAATTTATACTCCAGTTCTCTTGTTATATTTAATACATTGTGTAAATCTCTTTTATAAATAAAACCCTGAAAACTCAGTATTCTTATGTCTCTTTTGCAGACTCAAAATCGCATGAAATTGATGGCAGATAACTATGAGGATGATCACCTCAAATCGTCATCTCATTCCAACCAAACTAACCATAAACCCTCCCCAGATCAGGTAAGAACCCTGCTCTTTTTCTTTTTACAGTGATCCTCTACTGGTGTGTACTGATTTGTATATCTAAGACCAGAAGCAGCTTTTCCAAAAGGGAATTAAAAGAATTAGCTTGTTCTGATTTATGACATGGATTTCCTCGCTCTGGTATAAAATTGGAATTCCTGTTAGCAAATCATTAGATTTCATTATTTCAGAAGGACTGGTCTAGCAGAGGTTTGTTGGCATATCATTCCTAGTGTAACTCAAGTGAACAGTTATTTCAGATTGCTTCTTTCTATGGAGACCTGTGTGCTCAAATCTGTGGCCTTTTTTGCTTGTTTGTAAGGGTGGCTGCATCCATGCGAGGAAATCCCAGCCTGTGCGCTAAATGATCATAGGCTGTTCCTGTACATGCTCAATGAAGCTTGTCCTAAAAGAGAATCAATTTACCATTTCCTATGCACAATTTAACTTCAGATGTCGCTGGCTGAACTGAGACGTGCTTGGAAACTAACAAGATGCTTAGCAAAACCCATATTCAGTGCAAGAGGACCTCCTAACTAGAAAACTCTCGCCAGTATTGCAGCATTCACCAACTTAGTTAGAAATAATAATAACCCTTATCTGGTTACCATCTAGCTTGATAAGGTGAATACCTCACACATCTGCACCCTCTTGTAATTCTAAAACCAGCATAGAGGTATCCCATTTATATAAAAGTATGACTATGTTGTGCAATGATTATGGGGAGAAATGAAAAATGTAAGTGTGTTGAAAAATGCTTGAAATTGCCCACTGATGCAAAAATTATACTTCAGCCACTTCCAAAGGTGATATTAAAGGGGAGGGGAGCTTAGGGAAGCTTGGTATGTTGTGTGTGCTTTCCTTTGAAGGACACAAAGAACAAAAACAAAGGAAAGGTCACTCGTAATTTTTCTCTCCCCACCACTTTCTATCATTCTAAGCTTTAAAATTAGAATCCAAGGGTCATCTAGTCCAACCCCCTTCAATGCAGGAATCACAACTAAAGCATCCCTGACAGGTGGCCATCCAACCTCTGTTTAAAAACCACCAGGGAAGGAGAGTCCACCACCTTCCGAGGGAGTCAGTTCCATTATTGAACAGCTCTTACTGTCAGAAATTTCTTCCTAACATTTAGTCAGAATCGCCTTTCTTATAACTTGAATCCATTGGTTCAGCTCCTAACCTCTGCAGCAGAGGAAAACAAGCTTGCTCCATCTTCCATGTGACAGCCCTTAAGATATTTAAGAAGGTATTTATTTCAAAGTACAGCCACCAAAGGAATCATTGTATCCTGCTTTATTTATTTATTTGCCAAGGGGACGTGTTTCTAAAACCTGCAGTAGGGAACTGAGAGTCCTGCCTGAAAGCCATTTGAGGCTATCAGTAGTTGGAAACTTTCAAGCTACTATTTGGAGATGTCAGACATAAAATTTCTCATGATGGAGCAGCATTGATGTTGCAGATTAAAACAATGCTCTGCAGTTCTGACTTTCCTGGGGAATAAAAGGATATTTGTTTTGCATACTGAAAGGAGGCGAAGGGGCATTTCCTTTATGTGAAATATGATTGCAGCAGAAAGTAGTGATCATATGAGATGAAGGCAAACTGTCAGATGTAGAGAAGTTCAGCCACAATTACCAATTAGATGTGCCTTCAGCATATTTTAATGTTCAGAAATTAACTAAATCACCTAAGAATGCTTATAGTGATTCAGGGTATTTGAAGATAGCAGAGTAGAAGATACAAGGAATTAGTGGCTATTTTTTCTCCCACTAGAACGTTTTTCTTTTGTGTGGTTTAAATACTAATCGAGTCTTTATTTCATTCCCATGCTGCTCTGGGGCTTTTCCCCCTTGTCTTCTCTCAACCAATAGGATGAGGAGGAGGGTATTTGGGCATAGCCAATCAGATGCTCTTAGTTCAGCCATTTTGTTCAGAACGGTGAGAATCAGCTTTCTTTACCAGTAGAAAAGTTTCCCATGGTCACTCTTGCATCTTGCTTCTGTGTGATTCATGAGGTTTGGGTGTCTTTCCTTTCCCTTTCTAATGTGGTCTCTGCATGTAAATGTTTTCCTACTTATTTGTATTTTTTAATTTTTTTTAATCTGTTAACTTGTTACTGTTTTGTGTCGTTGTGAGAATACACTCCCAGAGCATGTGGTTGGATTTATATGCAAGCAGCAGCATGATTCATGTTGTAAGAGGGAATGTCGCCATTATACTTTAACAGTACAGTTTAACCATGGTAGCTAATATTTGCAATTAGAAAAAACTTTTGCTATAAAGCTGAACAATCCAGAGGTTCTCTTTTTAAAAGTAACAAATCACTCAAATCACTTTTCTGCAGGATTTGAGCACGATGAACCATGCTGCTGATATTGCTGCAAGATTGTTGGGTGCCCCCAGTTACCTACAATGTTTGATAAAGAAAATGAGGATTTGGGGAAGATTAATAGTAACTTAAGGGAAGAAATAGCTTTTCCATTTATTGTCTTGTTAAATATATTGTTGCATTGATCAGATCCTTCGTTCTAAGTCAATTATGTAGGAAACCCACAGCAATTGTGATAGGGCCAAAGTTTTAATTTTACAACCTGAGAGTTGAATTGGCACTCCCTTTATTTGGGAGGGGGGAATGATTTAATTCATGCTCATTAGTGATCTCACGCCCCTTTGGAGTCTTTCTTTGCCATGTCTTTGTGTTTGTGTATGGTGTTAAAACTATTCAACATGATGGTGAAGAGTAAGTATCATGCTGAAGAATGCCAGGGAGCTGGGTGAGCTGAGAGGTAAGTTAATGAGGGGGAAGAAGAATTAGCTTAGAAGGCAGGAGCAGTTCAGACTCATTTACATGGTAAAATGAAAATCCTGTGGCAGATGTTGATTAAAGGAACTTCCATTTAAACACTGCATGTACAAAGAGGATAAAATTGAGGAAACATATGTGCTTCTCTGTCAACAAAGTGTTCGCTCCTGTTACTTTGGAAGACAAGAACTGACACAACAGATAAAAGGGTAATGACATCACTGGGGCTTTAGTGGTTGTTTGCAACTTATTTGGTGTGGTATAACTCTTACATTTTAAATCTTAATAAGAGAGGCAAAGGGTAGGACATGAAGATGCAAGAAAAAGGAAGAGAATATGAATATTGGAATGGACAAGAGAGAAGATGGAACATCGGATCCATTATTGAAGTGTGAAAGTTGAAATCTTTAGCTCTTTAGTATACAGTACTGATACAAAGTGTGTTGTGCCTTTGCTATGTGTATTGTTTGTACGAAGTTTTGTCAATGGGCCCTTGTATTTGGTCAGCTTTCCAGTGCCTTGCTGTAGTCAGTATATAGTCAGAGAAGGTCAAATGCTCTAGAGTGAAAAGGACTTGCTCTGTCAACCTGAGACACCCAAGGTGAGCTTCCTTACCTGTGGCTGCAAGTAGTTAATAAACCGTGATGCTGTATCTTCAGTCCAGAGATATATGTGTACACCATAGGAGTCAAGTCAAACCTTACCATAATAGTTCCTGATGTACTTCCTATTTCAGGAGGAAGTACCAGCTGATGTTGAACGGCTGAGCCTGTACTAGTAAGAAACCCCTTAGCTCTTAGGTCCTGCAGAGGCCCATCTGGGGGTTGCTGCTCAATCCTGTCATCTCTCTTTGTGGTTACCATTTTTGTTATACTCCATGTGAGTAACTCATATCCCAAGTGTTCCCTGCCTAGGGCCTTGCCCTCCTCCCTCTTATGCCTAGTTATATTCCTACTTAGGGCCTTCATTCTTCCAACTTTTTCGCCATCAACCACACAGAAGCCTCTTGCTCCCTTCAACAAGTCCCCCCAACCTCATTCTCCATACCAACCACTTAGGCTTGGTACCACCATTCAAAAAAATCAGAATTTACCTTTTATGTAATAATGCTCATTTAGTTATAGTCAACTAAAATTTCCTGGCACTTTGAAGTCTGAATGAACATGAAAAGCCCTTAACACAATGTGTTAAGTAAAAAGGGTTTTGGTTTTTTTAATTGAATTATGTCTATCACTCAAGGACAAGTTACAGGTAGGTAACCGTGTTGGTCTGCCATAGTCAAAACAAAATAAAACAATTCCTTCCAGTAGCACCTTGGAGACCAACTAAGTTTGTTATTGGTATGAGCTTTCGTGTGCATGCACACTTCTTCAGATACTTCTTCTTCAGTGTATCAGAAGAAGTGTGCACACAAAAGCTCATACCAATAACAAACTTAGTTGGTCTCTAAGGTGCTACTGGAAGGAATTTTTTTTATTTTGTTTTGACTCAAGGACAAGAACAAATAGTGTCGTCGTCGTCGTTCCCCAAAAATAATAATAACTAGCAGTATGTTCAGAGGTTTTGAGTCTTAATCCCAACACACTAATCTTGACTAATCTTTGGATGCAAACTCAGGAAATTTAACAAAGGTTTTATTACTTGTATTTGGTCCATACCAATACAGTTGTAAAATGTAGCTCTCACCTTTACTATCTTGCTCATCATAATGGTCAGCTTGTGGAAAAATAGGCACTGAAAGCCACCATGATCTTTGTGTGAAGAAAAAACTGAATAATAATTGTGTCTATGGTAGTGAGCCTTAAATAAAACTGAAAATGCAGTCTATTGGATTACTAAAAGGCATCATCATGAAAATTTACCTGGTTTTGTTTTAAAAAATGTTAAAACTATCGCTAACACAGAAAAAAGGCTTTAACACAGTATCTGACACATCTTAGAAGAACTGAGTCCCAGACTTTGTGGTTCATAACACATTGAACAATATGAAGCCACCTCATTACTGTCATCAAGGGATTCCTCTCCTGCAGTCATATCCAAAAATGACTTTGTTGAAAAGCCATATTAGTTTACTGCCAGTTTCCAAAACATTTTGACAGTGGAGAAAATGCTGACACATAAAAAACATTTGATGTTCCCATGATCTGCCCTTCAGTCTGTATAGGGCAGTTTTGTTTTGCTTCACTTAGGCAGGTGCCAAACCACTTTTGAGATCAGGCCACTTTCAGAGAAGTGGAGCAAAAGGCAGGGGGCACGGTAATAGTAGTCTTGTTCTAGTTCTAGTCCCAGTTTAAATTTCAGTCATCTTGGAAATTCTTTAAAATTATGGTGTCTGAATTCAGCCAAGTGCACATTCAGTTTTCCATCTTCATCAAAGCATCTCAGTCATAAAACATTGTTCCACTGTTCTGAATTTGGTTGTGAAGATCAGAAACATTTTGTAAGTAGACTGCCAGTTGTGGCAGTTCTGTGATGTGGACAGATATCTATAGAAGAGTACATTAATTCACATTTTTTTTAAAAAAATGTGATGATATAATGCAAGCTTTTTCATAGTCTCTTTGGAAGCTGTTTCTGGGAGTGTCGTTAGAGAAAGCAGTGTTCATTCTTTTGTATCTTTCCCCAGGTTTTTTTTTTCCTCCCCCAAAGTTTGGCTAGTTCCCAAGGTGAAGGCGGTGAGCTCTGGAAATCATTAATCCATGGGATTTGTTCATGGTGTATTAAAATTTCAGAAAGAATTTGCTTTATAAATATGATTTCCTGATTGACTCTGGCAGAAATGAAACCAGAAGAGATGGGACTGTCAATGCAGCCAAAATTCCTTACAGTGGTTTCTGTTGAAACGTTATGGGCAGGGAGGAAAAGTCATCTGGGGAAGTGACTGTTGTTGATTTTGAACCTCTTGTTGAGGTTCTGCAGTGGATTCTTCCAAAAGATTCAGAACTTGCAATGGAAATTGATCGTAGTTTTTAAGGATGTTCTTGTGTTTTCCTTTCCCCCTGTGAATAGGGAGAATCAATATAGCTATTAGAGATTCCTTTCCCAGGATCCATGCCCAGTCCAGCCCACATTTTGACTGTTTGTACCAGGTGTTGGGGCACAAGGGACAGATTGTGATTCTGTTGGTGTTCTGTTTTGACAGTTTATCTGCCTGGCCTGATGGAGACTGTCTCAGATTTGGAGTTGAGGGGCCCCTGGCTTGCTGTCTTGGGAACCTCAATATTTTCTTTTCTTTTTTCTTTTTTTTATTAAGGATTTTCTTGTTTTACAGAAGTGTAGTGCCTCGTATTTTTTCTTCTTCTTCAATATTCACATCAAGGTTTCCTGGTTTGAGACAATGTAGGATTTTGACTGCCACAAAAGCCATCAGGCTATAACAAAATGTCATTGGCACAACCAAAACTATGTGTTAACCAGGCAGAAATGTGGGTTTGACTGTAGGGGATTTTTTATCAAGTGGTCAGACCACTTCATATTGAGGTTTTGACTTTCAGCACCCATTTTCCTCTTTGGGGGTGGTTAGACCTATTAAGATAGTCTGCTGTCAGAAGCTTATGATGCCTGAAGGATTCCAGATTGCCATGGGGAGTTTATTGTTGCCATGACTGACACTCCTGTAGAAGTTTTGCTCACTCTTTGGGGTACAAAGAAATCTCTGGTCACCTGCTTTTAATTAGTCTTAGTCTTTAACTGTATTGTTTTTATTCTTACTTTATTGTAGTGTATTTGAGCAATCTTTTTTTCTGATGGAAGTTAGTCAAAGTGAATTTTTTGTTCCTCGATCCAACCTGCATTTTAATAGGGTTAATAAATACTACTAGTTGGCCCAGTGTTCAGCATTGCAGTGAAAATAACCATTTAGTATTGAGCCAACTTCTGTTTATGGTTTTTAAATAAATTCACTCGGTACATTGTGCCGATACATTTTCAAATGCACTTTTTACATCATGTTTGGCAGGTTTTATTGTGCTTTAAATGAGTTAAACTGGACATTGAATGAATACCACTAGCTTGGGCAAAGACAGGGATGGCCAGAATATCTCTTGTTAATACAGAAAGGCTGTTTTAGAAAATATTCCCATACCTTGGATAAGCTGTAGAAAGCATTCAGGTTGCACAGAGACTTGCAACCCAGCTCATCAGTCCTGTCCAGCTCTGCCTTTCTGCTTGGCAGGTGCTTTTTGCATCCTCTTAAGATAAGCTCTGCAATTGCGGGAAGCACTGTGACTCTTGCTAAGTGGCCAGCTCAAATTAGATGTGGGAGAAACATAGAGATAAGCACGGTACTTACTGGTGGAGTTAATGCATCCCAAGGGAAAGAAATGAACTCCTCTGTGAGCTTTACTATTCTCCAAGAGGGCAGGATCAGCCCTTTACAAAATAAGCAGCAGTAATCAAATTAGGATGCTTTCAGCAAGTGGCTTATCCATGGATAAAATGATCTTGTTTCCAACTTAATGGGTCCTGTTCCCATAATTTAGATAGTTTATACTAAAGGAAAAGGGGTCAGTATCATCATACAGGACTAGCATTATACAGTACAGAGTGGCATCAGAAAGGAACTAGTTCAGCAAGCATTCATATTCAGTTGGATAATGATAATGCTACTATTTCAAAGGATACTGTTAGTTTCCTTTCTACCTAAAGATGACCAGAAGACATGTCTACTGTATTAGAACATGCAGCCTTAACATACATAATCTTTTATAGGTATCTCTGTGGAAAGAATACTGTATTCTCAACCAAACAATGCTTCATCCTAGTTCTACATTCTTGACCTTTGTTTCCCTATTTTAAAAGTGAATTCTAAATTTTATATCAACCCAAGAGGGGCCAACACTGGTCTCAGCCCTAATCTGATGTATGCTTTTGAGAATTTAGAACTGGTAAAAAGAATTATACAACTGTCAAACCCATGACTGTAGAACTTTTCCAGTCAGCCACCCGTTTGTATGAATTTTAGGTGTGCTAAATCATGTTTGAGGTAAATCAGCTGCTTCAAACAAAGGGAAAGGCATGTAATACATTTCTGGAGTGAAGGGTGAAGATTTTTCACTTCCTTCCCTGTCCCATTCAGAGGTCAGGCTCCTTAAAATCCTGTGTCATGCAAAAATTACACATTTGTAACTGGGAAAAGATGGGCCTGGATGATAGGCAAAAACTGATGTGCATAGTGAAGGGATGATAAAGATTCTTGGGATAAGAATGTCTTTTTGAATGCATTCTGTTGTAAACACAAGAAAATAAACATTACCAGACCACACCGTATATTGCTTTCAAGTTACCAGTTCCAGCACTCAAGTAAATTGAGAACTGGGCTTCCATATAGGGCTTCCATGGGGGCGGGGGTTAAATTACAGGAGCTTTAACAATGGGTGTACAACAAAAAACACTTGCATTTTGCAGCGAACTTTAAAGAAGAATGGTGTTGCTAATGAATTGTTTCTCCTTTGTTCTTATCTTGCTGGGTGGGACATAGTTTTACTTATCAGTTATACTGCAGGCCTGCTAACTTGAGGGGTTTTTGAGAAGTCTTGTAGGATAGCCAATATTACTACTATTGTCTGCAGCCAACCACAAGCATTGTGTCAAATCAAGTCATCCTCAACATCTTTCCAGTCCTGTAGCTCTTACAGTCTTACAGCATTGCCTTTTTAATTTTAAATTCCCTGTAACAGAAGTAATATTCCATGCTGTTTCTTTTTACAGTGCTAAAATGTTAATCCTAATGTGCTATAAACAGGGTTCTACAGTCTTACTGGGGAAGGGATTTTGACACCACTAATCTGTAGCTTTCAGCTCCTCCTATTGCACGACCATTAATCCATTCAAAGAGTGTTGGAAACATAGCAAAGGAGCCAGAACAGTTGTGTATGCAGGACAATGTTGAAAGTAGTCCCAGCACCTGTTTCTGTTGACTGGGAGATTATCACACTTCTTTGTTCATTAGCAGAGTTAGAGGGTATGGTTGGAAAGATACCTTATGCCTGCTGACAAGCAGAAGGTGCAACCACAGATTTTGCCTGGATGTGGACATTTTGACAGCTAAAACTTCACCACAGGAACCATTGCTGATGCAGGCCTGGTACCTTGTTTTTGTTGTTAGAGATTCTCTTTCTTATTCCTCAGTGTTTAATTGGTTGTAATCAACAGAATGTTCACACTCTCAATTTTCCATTCTCCAATTATTACTTTCAAATCCCTGTGCTCTTTTAGAAGGAAGCACATGATATAATTAAATAAATCTGCAAAACATTTTAAATTAGTATTTAAATGTATAGCAGAGAAACTTTTTTCTTGAAATCTGTTAATTTGCTTAGGGGGGCCCTTTCAAGTGAAACAAACAGAATTCTATGCAACTCTTCTCATGACTGGATTCACACGTTCTCTTCTCATCTCCCCTACCCCACCATGCAATTTTTACGTAGAGAGAATTTGGTTACTCCTCTTAGCTTTCCTCCAGTTTTCTATGTTATAATTAAGTAAATGTCCCATTTGCTTACGTATTTGTCAGATTATGATTGACTTGCATTCTTTTATTTTAGGTAATCCAGCCCCTTTTAGACCTTGATCAGAATCGCAGCAAGTTGAAGTTGTATATTGGACATTTGACAGCCCTGTGCCATGACCGGGACCCCCTGATTCTCCGTGGACTCACTCCGCCTGCTTCCTACCACCAGGATGACAACCATGCAGCTTGGGAGAAGGAGCTGCAGAAGATGACTCTGGAGCAGGTAAAGCAACAATATGGGGCTATTTTGTTCAGATGATAAAGGGTGTATTAAATTGTACATGATGCAGAGAAAGTGGATAGAAGTACATTTTCTTCTTCTTCCATAGCACCAGAACCTGGGATCATACAGTGAAGCTGAATGTCGGGAGGTTTGGGATGGACACTTGCTCATACAGTGTCCAGTTAGAAAATTAGCTTTCACAAGAAGTCACCAAACTGGACAGCTTTAAAAGGGGGCTTAAACAGATTCATGGAGGATAAGACTACCTGTGGCTACTAGCCATATATAGCCATACCAAGACATAATGTGTCTGAATGCCAGTCACTGGGTAACAGCAGCAGGAGGAGGGGCCTACTGTCCCCCTTGTCTTGTTTCTGGGCTTCCCAAAGGTATATTGTTGGTCACTGTGGAAAATGGGATTCTGTAGTCTGATGTAGCAGGACTCCTCTTAAGTTCAGGCTTCCAGCAACCCTGCCATGCCTTCTTCTAGGATAGTATAAACTATGAAATTCAAGTTGGTCATCTCTTTCTCTCCTTCCGATTCTAGTTTTTCTTTTCCAAATGATATTTAATATTTTGTGGCTCCTAATAACTACTGATCACACTCAGTCCTCATTGGGATGTTGGGGGACTGTCACCTTTGAGAGTTTTGTTGGGATTGGAATTATTATTTGTTTTGCACTTCTGCAGAACCTGAGGTTCCTGAAAGTATGTTAATGCTTCTTCTTGGTTCTTAGCTGCGCTCTTTTGGCTCCAATACTGCCAGTATGGGGACACCAAGTCCAGTATGAAGCAGATGAAAGCCTGTCTCTGATTTTTCCTAACACGTTTTGTCTTTTAACGAGACAATAATAACTTATTATTTCCCTCTTGTTGAAACATTCAGAATCTTTAAATTTTTCAATTTAGAATTCAGACTTCTAGTTGATGTTTGTATTTAAAGAATAGCAGAGCAACAACGGAACAGCAGCAATAGCAGTAAAAACTTGACACGTGGAAAATCATCAAGGCTGATTTACCCACTGAATTTTCAAGGTAGAAGTTTCTGCATATCTGAACCAAAGAAAATGTAATGGTTTGATTCAGATGTAACGCTAAGCTATGATTTAATGTTGTATGCATGACCTTTGTAGACTCCTCCTTTCCCTCCTCCAGTGCAGCCCTAAGGAGAAGAGGGGGGAATTTCCCTTCTCTTTTCAGTTAACCACAGTTTAAAGTCCAAATCCTAAACTGGTAAATATTAGCTTATTTATTTAGCCACAGTTTGGATTTGGACATAACGCTAAATTTTGGTTAGAGTTTTTTTAAAATGAAAATAAATGAAAGCTTCCAATCGCCACCTGCTGCACCAGAGGAGGGGAGGGGGCATCTGATAAAAATAATTTAGCATTATGTCTGAATGAGACAATCAAATGAAAATAAAAACACACGGCTTGCTGTCTTCCAAGATGGATACTGGAGATCTCTAGAATCTTGACTATTAAAATGTTACGAGAAAATATCCCCTTGAATTATCTGGAATGAGATTTTGTATTTCTTTGCCTTGATTACACACTAAGTGGGAGGGATTGGTGTTACACATATCGGGGCTGCTTTGAAGATATTTTGCTTGACATGATGTTATGCTTGATTTCACTGCTTGAAATTTACTCTAATATCTACTAATTTTTTGTAGCTGGTTGACCTGGAGTTGTGCTTGTGTTGTTTAAATAAAGCATAGTTATGCTCCTATATTGCTGTATAGGCTACAATCCAACAGAAATCTAGACATTCTTAAACTCACTGAGATTGGTGGATTTAAGCACACCTAGTTCTGTGTTGTTTGGATTGTGGCCAAAATGGCACAATTTCCTGATGTTTTTATGGATGAATGATTTGGAAAAGGTGGCCATTTGTTTGGGTCTTGAAGTATGGACATAAGTCCTAAACTTAGCCACACACATAATGTACTTTGCTGCTAGAAATGTCATACTTTGATTTTTCTTTCTTCCTCCTCCTGATAATTGCTAGGCAACTAAGTATTTAGCTCACCAGGGAGCATAGATCTGATTTTTAAATTTCCTTTAGCAAGTTACAAACATGAAAGTCAATTTCACCCCCACATTCTTTTTACTTTAACTCATTACCTTGAAGCTCCTGACCTGGTTTGGTACCTCTTCAGAGTTACTGTTTACACAAAGCTCTCATTATTCTAGCCCCTCATTTTGCTTACTAAAACAGCTGGAGTAGATTAAGTGCCTAGCCAAGAGTGCAAATGCACTGAAGTATTTGTCGTGTGTGTTTCTGTATTGCTCACATTGGAACAGACATATATAAATAGATGTTTTACTTGTATACTTGGAAATAACATTTTATGTGCCCTCTTTCACATCATAATCATTGCCCAGTTTTCACTCTTCTCAGGCAAAGCACTTGTTTAATTCTGTTAATTCTTCCATTACTTATATCGTACAGCAAAATCTCTGTCCCATAGTATCTCCAGCCTTTCTACTAATACTCATTTCTATCCCAAACATTGACCCCTCTTCTTTGTGTAGTCATTCAATTTATCATCCTTTCCCTTGTCAGCCTGTGCAGTAGTACCTTTCATCAGTTCTTGCTGCTATCTTCATCGAAACTGAATTCCTTATCTAATTTTCTTCCACTCTGCCTCACTGGCTTTGTTTGCAACGAGATGAAATGCTTAAATCATTGTATCCAAATTAACCTGTTGTACATTTTACTGAAATTAAATTATTGTACCAAAGGAAATTTAACTAAGTTTATTTCATCCGTGAGCTTGAGACTTTTTCTTTCATGATTCACACTATTATATGCAAACCGGGAATATATCCAGTACTCGTGTACCACCAAAAAGGCATAAACTACTGGACATTAATTCTCTACCAACAGCAATAACCTGGTTTCTATAGCCTGGTGTGTTTTTGTTTCTCTCTCCCTCTTACACACACACATATCTTTCCTGGTTTTCATCTTTTCTGATGTTTTGTTTTTTTTTTATAATATTTTTATTGAACAATTTTTTATATAACAGAAACAAAACATACATGAACAAACATTCAACAGTAATAAAACATAAAACAAGTACCATTTCATAACCCAATTTCTAAAACCTTACTTCCTCGACCTCCTCTTACTTCCCGTTTCTGTATTCCAAAATCTTACAGTTATTCAGCGAAATCTTGCCTTATTTTATTATAAATTTATGCTAATCACCCTTATTCTCTTTGTCATAACCATTAGTGATAGTAACCATTTGTTTTAATCCAACATCATTCTAACTGTCTCCAATTTTATAATATTTCTTTAAATAGTCCTTGAACTTTTTCCATTCTTCTTCCGCCGCTTCTCTTCCCTGGTCTCGGATTCTGCTCGTCATCTCTGCCAAGCTCATATAGTCCATCACCTTCATCTGCCATTCTTCCAGTGTGGGTAGATCCTGTGTCTTCCAGTACTTTGCAATAAGTATTCTAGCTGCTGTTGTAGCATACATGAAAAAAGTTGTATCTATCTTTAACACCCCCTGGCCGACAATACCCAAGAGAAAGGCCTCTGGTTTCTTGGGGAAAGTATATTTAAATACCTTTTTCAGTTCGTTATAAATCATTTCCCAGAATGCCTTCATCTTCGGGCACGTCCACCAGAGGTGAAAGAATGTACCTTCCTTTTCTTTACATTTCCAACATTTATTATCAGGCGAGTGATAGATCTTTGCAAGCTTGACTGGGGTTATGTACCACCTATAAATCATTTTCATTATATTTTCTCTTAAGGCGTTACACGCCGTAAATTTCAACCCGGTGGTCCACAACTTTTCCCAATCAGCAAACATGATGTTATGACCAATGTCCTGAGCCCATTTAATCATACTTGATTTTACCATTTCATCTTGTGTATTCCATTTCAGCAGCAGATCATACATTTTTGACAAATTCTTAGTACTGGATTCTAACAGTTCAGTCTCTAATTTTGATTTTTCCACCTGGAAGCCTATTTTTCTGTCTAGTTTAAACACTTCATTTATTTGGTGATAATGTAACCAATCTCTCACCTTCCCTTTTAATTTTTCAAAACTCTGCAATCTCAGTTTGTCCCCTTCCTTTTCCAAGATTTCCCAATATCTTGGCCATTTCGACTCCATATTTAGCTTTTTAACTGCCTTAGCTTCCATTGGTGATAACCATCTTGGAGTCTTATTTTCCAGCAAGTCCTTATATTTAACCCAGACATTCAACAGTGCTTTTCTGACAATATGGTTTTTGAAACTTTTATGCGCTTTAACCTTGTCATACCACAAATATGCATGCCACCCAAAAATATTGTTAAATCCTTCCAAATCCAAAATGTCTGTTTTCAAGAAGCAGCCATTCTTTTAGCCAGCAGAAAGCTGCCGCTTCATAGTACAATTTAAAGTCTGGCAGGGCAAACCCCCCTCTTTCCTTTGAATCCGTTAATATCTTAAATTTTATTCTGGGCTTCTTGCCCTGCCAGACAAATTTAGATATATCTTTCTGCCACTTCTTGAAACAGTCCATTTTATCCATTATTTGTAATGTTTGAAACAAAAACAACATTCTTGGCAAAACATTCATTTTTATAACTGCAATTCGACCTAACAAGGAAAGTTTCAAGTTTGACCATATTTCTAGATCTTTTTTCACTTCTGTCCAAGTTTTTTCATAATTGTCTTTAAATAAATTCACATTCTTAGCTGTCATATTCACACCCAAATATTTCACTTTTTTAGCCACAGTCAACCCCGTCTCATTCTGAAACCTTTCTTTTTCAATCTGTGTTAGATTTTTCTCCAATACCTTAGTCTTTAACTTATTCAATTTAAATCCTGCCAATTGACCAAACTCTTGGATTATTTCCAAAACTCTTTTCGTGCTAGCTTCTGGCTCATGTAATGTAAGCACCAGGTCATCTGCAAATGCTCTCAATTTGTATTGTTTGACTCCGACCTGAATGCCTTTAACCAACTGGTCCCTCCTGATCATATTAAGCAAAACCTCAAGGACCGATATAAAAAGTAATGGGGAAATAGGGCACCCCTGTCGTGTCCCTTTTTCAATCTTAAACTCTTCTGTTACAACATTATTTACAATTAATTTTGCTTTCTGTTCAGAATATATTGCACCTATACCATTTTCAAACCCTTGACCTACCCCCATCCCCCGGAGGTTCTTCAACATAAAACTCCAAGAAATGTTGTCAAAGGCTTTCTCGGCATCCACAAATATCAAAACAGCCTTAGTGTTTATATTCACTTCCAACTTCTCCAAAATGTCAATTACATTCCTTACATTGTCCGACAAATGCCTTTTCGGGAGAAAGCCCGCTTGGTCCCCATGAATCTCCTCCATCAAAACTCTTTTCAGTCTCTTTGCTAAAACATCAGCAAAGATTTTGTAATCCACATTTAGTAGGGAGATGGGTCGGTAGTTCTTAAGTTGGGTCTTTTCAGTCTCTGTCTTTGGTATAAGTGTAATGTAGGCCTCTCTCCACGTATCGGGTGCCCTTTTCCCCTTCATGATCTCATTACAGACTTCCTTCAAAGGTTGTATAAGTCCTTCCTTCAAAACTTTGTAATATTTGGAAGTCAGTCCATCTGGTCCAGGTGATTTGCCCAACGTCATGTTTTGAATGGCATCTTCTATTTCCTGTATTGATATCTCCTGATTCAAAATTGTCTTACTTTCCTGCGAAATCTTTTTCAGCCCATTTTTCTCGAGGAATTGTTGTATATCTGTTTCATTCTGCGGCCCTTGTGTATACAATCGTCTAAAGTAGTTCTGAAAACAATTCCTAATTTCTACTGGGTTACATATGTTCTTTCCTTCCACTTCTAAGTTTGTTACCGTGTTGAGTTTTTGTCTCTTCTTTATTTGCCAAGCCAATAACTTGCCACATTTGTCTGCAGATTCAAAAGACTTCTGTCTCATTTGTTTAATTTTCCATTCTATTTCTTGATTCATCAGTTCCATATATTGTGTTTGGTACAATTTAATTTCTCTTAGAATCTCTTGCGATTTTGGCTTCAATCTTAATTTCCTTTCCCCTTCTTTTATCTTATCCAGAATTTTCTCCTTCCTCTCATTTTGCTTTCTTCTCTTTAATGTATTTTGTTGTATCAAAAACCCTCTCATCACGGCTTTGCTTGCGTCCCATACTATTCTTTTTTCTACTTTAGTCCTTAGATTAATTTCAAAATAATCTTTCAGGGTTTTTTGGGCCTTTTTACAGATCTCCTCGTCTCTAAATAAGGTGTCATTCATTCTCCATCTGAAAGAGCCAGTTGTTGTTTGCTTCATCACCATCTTTACTGCATTATGGTCGGAGAGAGTTTTTGGGCAGATTTCCACTTTCTTTATATTCGACGCCATACCGCTAGTCACCCAAATTTGGTCGATCCTAGTCCATGTCATTTTGGCTTCAGAAAAGAAGGTTCCCTCTCTCTCTAGTGGGTGTTTTGTTCTCCAAATGTCAATCAAATCCATATTGTCAGTCATTTCAAAAAAAGTTTTTGGTAGTCTTCCATCTTTTGTGACTACCTGTCTTTGTGCTTTGTCCATATTTGTTGAAACTACTCCATTCATGTCTCCCATCATAATCAGTTTATAGTCCATATAGTCCATTAAAGTCTCATGCAACTTCTTAAAGAATTCTGTTTTCCCTTCATTTGGTGCATACACCCCCACTATCAGAAATTTTTCTCCTTGAAATTGAATTTCAATTGCCAAATATCTTCCTTGGTCATCTTTAAAGATTTGTTTCGGCTGCAAATTTTCCTTTACGTAGATCACCACTCCTCTCTTTTTTACTTTATCTGAAGATATAAATTCTTGTCCCAGTCTCTTATTTGTTAACAATTTTCTATGTGCTCTTGTCACATGGGTCTCTTGTAGACAAATCAAGTCCAAATGATCTTTCTTTAAAGCATGAAATATATTTTTTCTTTTTCGGGGGTTGTTTAGACCATTACAATTCCAAGTTAGAAGTTGCAAAGCCATGATGGGGTTATTTAATTCCTCCTACAGCTCCCAATTGTTGTTCGTCCTTTGTCGGTGGTTCTGTGTCTTTGTCTAATCTTGAAGGATGTCCTTCTCCTGGATGGGTCTCTTTCTGTAGGTCTTCTTCGTGTTCTCCCAAGAACTTGTCTTTATCGCTCACTGTTTTTATTCTTCTTTTCTTGCCTTTGTATTTAAAAGACAAGCCTTGGGGAAACTCCCACCTGAATAGTATGTAGTTCCTCTTCAGTAGTGTCACCAAATCCTTATAAGGACCTCTTGCATCCAAGATACTTTTAGGGATGTCTTTAAAAATCTCAATATAAGAATCCTCAATCCAAAGGGTTGTTTGATAATGCAGGTTCAATATTTTATCCCTCTCTTCTTTGGATCTTAGAGTTATCAAGCAGTCTCTGGGTCTATTCTTCTTCTGCCTTGTTCCCAACCTAAATGCACTCTCAATTTTGAGCTCTTCTTCTTTCAAATCTTGCTTCCAAAAGTCAGAAAACTCTTTTGTCAAATAATCCACCAAGTTGTCTCCTTCTTTTTCCGGCACAAGTCTAATCCTTAGGTTTTTCTCCTTGCGTTGCATATCCTGCATTGAAAGTGTCAGATCATACTCATCCAATTTCCTGTACACCGGTGGAAGTTTCCCTTCAACAGCAGTGGCAATTTCCTTAGCTTCTTCGGCTATCTTTCGCGTTGTAGATGAATCTTCCAATAGTTTCCCAATTGCCTCTGCATTAGAGTTCACTTTATTTCCAAGGTCAGTTATACTTTTTGTATTCAGATCAATTTTCCCAGAGATTTCTTCAATTTTCTTATTTGTTTCAGCACCTTGCTTCTTTAATTCCTCTAAAGAATCACTTATTTTTCCCAAGGCCTTTGTAAACGCATCTTCTGAAGACATTGTTTTCACTCTTGCCTTTGTTGCAGCTGCAGTTCCCGGGGCCCCTGATACAGAGGCCCTTCTTTGCATAGAAGAGTCCACTTTGTATTGTCTACCAGATCTCAAAGTTGTTTCTTGTGGATCTTCTTTCTGTTTACTATCTGCCATAACAAAGTCTTTCGTTCAAGGTCATTCCCACAGTCTTAAACTGTCAACAATAAAAAGTTCTCAGGTTTTAAATTCCACTTAGTTCCTGAAGCTGACCAAATCCTCTAGAGGGCGCAAAATCAGTTTCTGAAATTTAAATTGTTCCCACACTTCCAAAAAGCAAAAGCCCTCCAAGTCCCTTACTTTGTAAAAGATCCAAATTAAAAGTGTCCTGCAAATGACTTACTATGTAACCAAATACGATGTTTCAAGTTGAGAGTAACCAAAGTCTATATGTCAGTTACTTCTAACCTTATTTATAGCAACCGTCCTTAGCCGGTGTCTTTCCTCCGGCAGTCCGACCCCCAGGTAGATAAGCAGCGGTAATCAGTTCAATCTCCTTTAAATTGGGCAGGAAATCCCTTTAAAGCCTTCTTCCCCCCCTCCCCTGCCTTTTGGGGGGGAGTTCTTTACTTGGTGTTGGGTTTCTTAGCTCATAAAAGCTCCTGTCAGAAGTTACAGCTTCACTGTCTTTCGCTTTAATCTTGCTGCAGGACGGTAAGCAGACTTCCTTTTTAGTACTTATCCGTCTCGGTGCCCAAATTCATTAATTTTGACGTCCAATTTGTAATGCAAACTCAATCCTACTCACGGAAAGTTGCTCTCTTTTAGTCCAAAATCTTCGGAAGAAGTCAGCGCTCTCCGCTGATGGCGACGCGGCTTCGCTTCGCAGGCTGGGTGAAAGCGACTCTCAGCACCACTCCACGCACCCCTCCGCTGATCTATAGCCTTTAAAAAGGCTATTTCACAACGTCGGGGGGGGGCAAAGGTGCCCGCCGAGTCTCCGGTTCACAGGCTACGCGCCTGTGACTTTTAAGGGTCTTTGCTCCGCCGTGAGCAACAAGACCCGAACCCGCGAAGCAGATCTCTCCCGGAGCTCCGGGAGAAATCCGCCATTCAGCGCTGGCGCTAACCCGGAAGTCTTCATCTTTTCTGATGTTTGAACTTTTCTCCTTGCACTTTTAACTTTAAAACAATTTTCAAAAAAAAAAAAAAAAAAAAGAGAGGGAAAGCACTTCAGCAGCCAAATTCCAAAAGGCCAGTAGAAGCAAGTCCAATAATTTGAAGGAAGAAAAGGTCTCTGAAGATAAATGTGTCTGAAATACAATCCCATGCATGAAGTGGATTTCGGATTTGTTTCTGTCTTCACTTATTGATTTGAAATAGTCCATGCTGTCCTCTATTGAATCCCTAAGGCAAAAAGATCCCCCCATCAAATTGCACCCACAGCTGATTCCTTCTTACTTAAAAAAAAAAAAAAAAAAAACCAACTGTAATCAGCTGTCAGCACCCATGTGACAAAACATTGGGCTGAGAGCGAGTATTATCCTGTAAATTCCCCTGGATCTCTCAGAAGTTTTGTTTGTTTGTTACCACTTATAAACCACTTAATATTTCAAAAAAATTGCAAGTGTTGCACTATCTAGAAACCAAGCATTATATCATTAAACAAAAACACAATCTACCACCATCCTACCATGGTTTCCTCATGACTTGGGCTTCAATAATAGTTACGTTCTCAAATAGTTGAACTTCGTCACTGAGGGGAAATCATCGTAGGGAGAATTGTGATTTTGCATGATTTTGTTTAGGAAAGGGGAACTGCTTCTCATTAAATGTTGACAAATGTTCAGACATGGGTATGATTCATAGACACAACGGTTTCTTCAAAAAGTAATTACAATATTCACATCTGTCTCTAAGGAAATACCTCTGTATAGCAAGACTCCCAATCCATCTCTGGGTTTTGAGTCTCTCCTCAAAGGTAACAGTAATATGTTATAGAGCTTGACCTTATATTTTCATGCCTCCTCAGACATAGATGTGGCTCATAAGGATATTCCCCTCACATCATGGTTACATTTCTAGGGAGGGACAGATCTTTCCCTGTTCACTAATGCTTCTGTGTGTGACTTTTGCCCCATATCCCATTCTTCCTGTCTTCAGATTTCTCATGGAGAATTTATATAATTAATTTCTGAAACAGCACATGCACAGGTTTCCTCTTAGTGCAGATTTCTATTGATTCAGATTAGTCTTCCACCCCATTCAGTTTGCCTTTGAATACTATATTACATTTGTACACTTACAGGAGATCATTTTCCTCTTTAAGTATATATTACCAAGTTGCCCAAATGTTTTCTTCCCGTTGTAGCAGCAGTAAGCAGTGAGTTCAGGATTGGTTGCTTTTCTTCCTAGGAGGGGGGAATGGGGGAGGTATTGATGGTGGATCGTCGCTGCTGGTCTTAAATGCTTACATGGCTTATATTCATGTAAAAGTCTCCAATGCTTTTTGCTCAAAAAGGGGGGTGGGGGAGCTGTCTGACCTGTGTGATAACGTTGCTGTAATTATTAAGATACATTAATAAACTGCACAATCATGGGGGAGGTGCAGTGGGTAATTAGCTTGTCACCATTAATTCATCTGGCTTCCATCTCTTAGATGCTATTTTGTGCTTGTCTTTGGTTGGAGGATCTCTGCATTCTAGCATTAAAAAGTAGATCCCACAATTCTGAAGTCAGTCCACTCTGCTTTAAAGTACATAGTACTTGCATACCAATTAATAATAAAGTGCATACCATGCTTGTGGAAGATAAGAGAGATATTGGGAGTGAGATCAGAAATTCTTTGCAGGATTTTAAATGACCAGCCACGGGGTAGCCTATTTATGTATATAATAGATGTAAATATATGATAATTGTTTTAATTCTATTAATATTTAATTTTTTTAAATTACTGTCCGCCCCTGTGTTTTTAGTTGTTTTTATTTTATTTGTAAGCTGCCTTACAAATAAGGGAGGGGAAATAGTGGAGTATAAATAAATATATAATATATTATTTTTAAAATATGCACTGAGCCTTAGGAAACAGAGGTATTGGTGCAGGGGGAGCCCCTTTGGCTACTTTTAGTTAAGATGCATTACAATTAAGCATTATGCTGACCATTTTTTGACTTCTTTTGAAATATGGGTTTAGAGAAGAATGCCGCTTAATCTGTTGAAGATACCTTGGGTTAACTACCCACCAAAAGTGCACAGAGTGCCACCATCCTATGCAGGATGAAGATGTCACATAGATCACAGCTATGCTGCTAGCTTGAAACAATGTGGTTTATTTTTTCCTGTGATATATGCTAAGAACCTGTCAGCACCTATACTCTCAAATTACCTCTTAACTATCTCTTGTCCTTGGTCATTTACACAAACCAGCATACGTGGAATTCTCATCATAGCTTGGAGTGAGGAAGGAAACCAGGGCTCTCAGTCATGTCTCCCCAGTCTATTGGTAGACTCAGGTGGAATCTAGACACATATAAAAAATGCTGTGAAAATGCTTTTTTCAAAAAACATTTTGAAAAATATATCGAATTTGCCATAAGCTCACCATCGCCATTTAGTTCACATTTGTATAATGCACTTAAAACATGTGCAGCTATATAGCTGAGTCCTCTGTAGATTTACACATGCAGACATCTCATCATTCTTCCCTCAAATGTTGAAAGCTACCTTTTTGTTCTCTTTACTTGCATCTTATCTAGCACACATTTGGAATCTGCACATGGCAATTTTCTTTCTGGCAGGATTGTTTGTATTGAATTAAAATTGCAGAGTGAGGTTAACTACTACCTTTTAAAAATAAATAGCCTGGGAGATGGTAGTGGCCATACAGTAATGTGGTAGGAACTAGGAACCCAAGGATATTTTGTGAAGGTAACTTTTTGTGGGCAATACGTTAAGAACTTTTCCCCTTTATACATTGGGTTCCCCCCCCCCTTTTAATCCTCCTCTCCATCTCTCTATACCTCTCCAATTTTCTTTTGCTTCTTAATTTAGCATCAAGGTCTTTACTCAGACATGCAAAGGGATGATGAAAACTAGGTGGTTTTTTTGTAGTGCTGTAAATCAGCTTGTGGACCTTTATTGTGGAAAGGTACGGTAAAAAGGAGGGGATGCTTGTTTATGCATTAATAGATGTCTTTTCAAATGTTCTAAAACATTCCATCCAAGGTGCCCCTACAGGTGCAACTGCTCTGAGCAAATAAAATGTTATTCAGCAACTATGCTGTCCATTTTTTTATCTCCTGTGTGCTTGCATGAATCTTCACTGGAAAGCAACACCTGTCAATATGGTTGCCCCAGGCCAGGCATTATATTTTGCGTGTGGTTGTGTCTATAGGGATCCCCTGTTTGGTATACATTTGGAGGACAGACTAAGGACTAATTGCTGGTGTGACATTTTAATACACAAACATGTGTTTACTTAATTCTGTCCTTTTTCTTTTCTTTTTTGCAGCTTCACAATGAGCTGGAAAAAGGTGAGAGGGACAGTGCAGAGCTACAAGAGTTTGCCAACGCCATTCTACAGCAGATAGCCGATCACTGCCCTGACATCCTGGAGCAAGTTGTCAATGCACTTGAAGAGTCATCATGACCGAAGCCAGTGCTAGCCCCCTAGCAGCAGCAGCATGCCTGGGGGCCAAGCCCGGTCAGTCCAAGGAGTCATGAGGATGCAGAATTGTGTGAAAGTGGGGAGGGGGAGAAAACAAAAACTTTTGGTGCACCTTTTTATAAAAAGAAACAAATGAACCTATCTCCGCTCTTCCAGTTTATAGATACTGATTCATGTCTGCATTCATCCTCTCACTGCCTTTCTTCTTTGGAATATGCCTCCCAGTTACTTTTCCTGTTGGCTTTGGGATACGTCTGCTCAGAAATTTACTGAGTTCAGTAAGCATGGAAGTGGCAATATATTGGACACAGGTAGTTCTGGTGATCCTTGAAGTGGTGGCAGGAGAACACTTGCCTTGATTTTATTTTTTTCAGTTAGTAGAAATCTTTGGCCTACCTTCCTTTATGGGGGAAGTTGAGTGTGTTCTGATAGTGGCCCACAGTTGGCCAGCATTGATTTAGCTAGCTCAAGGTATGCTGCCTATGTCTGCACAGGAGTTTTATCCTAAAAGCGGAAGCTGTTACAAGGAGATTGTGGGTGGTGAGGAGAATCCCTTGTTCTCTTTGGTAACTTCAATTAAGTAAGAATGGGAAACATGTTTTCTCTGGTTTTCTGCCTATTGTAAGCCTTGTTTTTGTTTACCAAAACAGCTACGAAATGCATGTGGCTGTTGGGGAAAGGTCCTCTTACCTGAAAACCTGGAGAGCCCCTGCCAGTCAACACTACTAAGCTAGATGGCAGCTTCCTGTGTTTTCTTTAGCCAAGTTTCTTGCTCTTCTGGCAAATTTTAGTACCTTTTCTACATAGCTTTGCATTCTCATGTGAAGGGTGCTCTCTTTATGCATTACTTCTCATTTTATCTATTTCTGATTTCTTAGGGGTTTACTTTATAAGCTATGCCCAGCTCCAAGAGTACTAGATATGGTCGCCCCTACTGCTGTATCTTCTATAACACTCACCAAAGATTGAGTAAACCCAAAATAGTTTCTCTAAATGGCATCCTCTTAATATATCCAAATTCACAGGCTCATAAATAGGAATCTGGCTATTCACGTGTTTTGCACTAATTGTGAAAATACAGTTTTAATCCGGGCAGCATTTTATGCATAGTGTCATTCTTCAGGCATTCACAAGAACAGAATTCTGGTATCAGGTTATTTCTTCCTGAGAGGAACTGTTTTTGATGTTTATTCTTGCAGATTTCAGGATTAATAGAACCTTTTGGAGCAAACATAGAAGAAAGAGTTAGGATTCTGAACTTAAAGAAATAAGAGAAAAGATCACTGTTCCTTACAACGCTTTCCTAACTCGTTTACCTCTATAATGATTGCCCAAATCACCATGCTTGGCTTTTCCAGCTTAAGCAATTTACACATGGATAGGCCCATGCATTCAAAGTTTAGAAAGCAGACACTCTCTCAAAGCCTTTTTCTTTTCCCCTTCAACAGTATCCCCACTCCACCAGTGCAACTTTCCAGTTTGGCAACCCAGACCCTAAGACATTATTTTCTATATAGCAAGGAATAATTTTCTATAAAGTTACTGTTCAGTCATTAACATCTTCAACCCATGGACATTGAACCAGCCCCAGTATCCCCAATCAGGAGCCTCTCTGACTGAATCAAGAGTCCTCTAGGCACTCTATGAATCCTTTATTACTACTTTTTATACACATAGTTTCTGCCTTTGAAAATGAAAGGATGCAGTCACTTCTTCAAGATGCTCCATTTCTTCCTTTCATTCTCATGCAGGAGAAGGAACCTGGGGATACCTCAGAAAGGAGATACAGTATGAGATTGGTTTGGAATGGCAAACAGTGTTTCTCATGTGGATTTTCTGATGAGGAATTCACATTGCTGTCTTAGTTAGCACCTTCAGGACTTTGGAGATCCGGAGTGGTAGTTTTAGAGCTGATGGCATTAATAGCCTGAGGCTGATGCTTTTTCTCAGAAAGGCGGGCGGGGGAGAGACTTGAATGTTCTCAAGGTTGAAATTGCCTTTACCGGAAGGCATGTAGACAGTGACTGTACATACCATTGAGCCATGCCTCATACCAGAACCGCGCCTTTGCCCCCATTGTTTTGAGTCAGCACATTTTGATAGGAGCTGTTGTTTTGAAATCTCCCTTATAGCCTTTTCTTCTTCATCCCTAATTACTCACTGTAGGGATTTAATGCTGCCTGTAAAACCATCTCAGCCTTCAGGCCTAACATCTTCCCACCACCACCACTCCCAGGCTATCCTATTAAGTTATATGGCCGCGTCTCCAGCTGCCCTTGTTCCCTGCTGTAAAACAATCCACTCTCTCTGTGGGGGAAGCTATGGAATTTTCCTTATCAGCGGTTGAAATGACTTCTGCTTGTAAACCTCTTACTCAGATGCTCTTTGATAGTGGCTTTGGGGGCAGGGGTGTTGCTGAAATTTCGGGAGTGGAGATGGAGATAGTTGCTTGTGGTTGATACTTCATCCCCATGTGCTTCTGGCACTGTGCATAAATCGCATAAATTGCAGGTCTCCATGCTAGTATTTTTGGAGCCTTTAACTCAGCTGCCACCATGTGGCTGTGCTACTATAGACACAGGAGCTGCTTAAGCAGAGAGATGCCATTCCCAAGGCAGTGTGTACAGGGCCCACCAAAATGAAATTGGGATAAAGCCCATTGTTTACACTCCACTCTACTCACAGCATGTGCTCCAGGGGAGGAGGGGATTTGTGAAACAGAGCCAGTTCCCACACTGGCCATTTGGTTTCTGTCACCCAGCAGCACACCTGCTGTTTGAACCCCTCCCTCTCCAAGCCCAAGTCTGGAGTATGCATCTCTTTCAACTCCTCTCTTATCCCACCACCAAGCACACAACTTTCCCACCCCATTCCATGTGCTCAGAGTCCTGTCACCCTAATGCCTGATCTAAGCTCCCAGTAAAAAAAATGATTGAATCCCTCAGTAAAGTGCTGAGAGAGAGAAAGAGAGAGAACAAACAAGATCTTATCTTGGAACAATGACCTGACTTTATCAGCAGTGTGCCATTGCAGATAATCTCCTTGATGCCATTTGGATAGAGGTCCTGTCTCTCTGCATTTCTCTAGGAACTGTGGAGCCTTAAATGCAAGGTGTTGGCCATGAATTGTTGTTGAACCTGGCCTGCTTCAACTTGCTTCCTTTAACAGAAGAGTGCAAAATAGTTGACTGCCTTGTGGATCTGGTTAACATTGTTAACGTTTTATGAGATACAAAATGCACAGATCCAAAAGGGTTATATGTGGCAATCTGACTGCCACTACACTATCACAGCTCTGAAAGATTTTCGTATCTACCATATCTGAAATGAGTGAGATCTACCACTTGTGTCCAGAAAATACAGCTCTGGACAGTTGTGCTAGAGACGTATCCTCACCTTCCTTGTTATTCAGTCCAGCTTTCAGAAATAGCCTCTTATCAGGAGATTCTAAAATCTCTTGTTTTACACTAGCAATGGCCATATACTTTTGTTGCCAGGTTATAACAAGGCTTGGTTGTATTTAAGGAATGTGATGTTGCTTTTTCAAGCTATAAAGATGCTAATATGTAAAAGGTGGTTATAAACTTCAGGAACCCCCTATAGAGGGAGTAGTGGAGCAGTTTGTCTTAAATTTGGTGCAGTCATTAAAACTCCCTGGACAATCCAGGTAATTTCTTGACATCCTAACTGGACTGCTTAATGCTCCCAAGGAATCCAGATTCTGCTTCCAATCCTATCAAATCCAGGTGTTTAAAAATAATAAAATAAATGGCACTTCAGACTCTGAATTGTACAGTGACACTAGCTACTAATGTTCAAAGAATTAATAAGAGACACATCTTAGTGAAATGTTTTTTTCATGTTTGGGGTCTGCTATGATGATTGCCTTTTGATATTGCTTTCACTTAAAAAAAATGCCAAACTCTAAAAATCCAAAACCGAACGAAATTGTTAGAGTGTGTGCTATCATATAACATTGTATTTGGGTCTTCTCAGTGTATTTTAGAAGATCACTGTGAAATATGTAGCATGGGAGTTTTAGGCATCTGTTTTCTCTATTCTAACATTCAGGGAGCATTCTGTTTTGGAAAATTCTTATATCTGAAACACTAAGTTAATGGAACACTGATTTCCTCCTATCTCACACCTCTGTGCTAGCAACCTAGCATGGGTTTGTGGAGTGACCTGAGTAAAAATGTCAAAACAGTTGGAGCTAGAAGGTGCTACTTCGGAGAACTAAGCAGTAATAGTCATGGAAAACAGTTCTTGATTTAATAACACTGCCCCTAGTGGTGGGAGTGGAATTGGGAAGTCAGGCAATTGGTGGCTGAGAGCTGCCAGAATTGACAAGACAAAACTCTTCTCATGCCAATCACTCAGTCTTGTCAGTGCAGCAGGTGCTGTTTTTATAATACAATATTTTTAAACTTTTTTCCATTTGTAGAGGAAAGCCGTTATCCTTCTGAACAAAATGGCTGTGTCTGTTGACCTTTTTTTAAAAAGAAAATAAAAGCATTTCCAAACTTTTTAGTGTCAAAAGCGTAAACATAAGAATACTGACTTTTTTCAGTGTGTGTGGCGAGTGCTGTAACCCTGTCATCATTGGTATTTCCCCTTTCCTTTTTCAGGGGTATATTTTTTATTTTTTATTTTCCTGTTTTGTTCTCTGCTTGTCAATTATTGTCTGTGTGGTCCTCTGGCTGGGACAATTACCGACAATGTGTGTCTGTTGTCCAGTTTTAAATAAAAAAAAGATAGAAGTAGAAATGAAAAAAGTTGTGTATTAAAAATATAAAAAATTAAATGTATCATCCAAAGGAATTCAAAATATGAAAAGGCAAAGTTCTGGACAACTCCTCCCAGTTTTATAAGGAAATGGATTTTTTTAGGATCAAGGTACCTTTCAATTGCCTTTGACAGACCAAGGAAGACCAAACCAGTGTGGCCTTCTTAGCAATGTTATTAACTCCTGATTTTATCCCTCTCCCAATACTGTAATGTATGGATGACCTTTCAAAAACAGGAAGGGGCAGCATTAGAAACAACTTTTTCCATTGATATCTCTGGGGCTTTAATACTGCAAATTTAAATAGAAGGGATGCATTGCAGCATTTTTGCACACTCTTTTAGTCTCTATTTTTTACACACAAACTACTTAGTATTTCTTAATGCACCTTCATTTATGTCAGTCCCAGTTTATTTGTGTGTGGTTATTTTGTATGTACCCACTTTTGACAATGTGCATTCAGAATCTTACAACAAAGGGCTTGCCATTCTTTTCTGCACCAGTGGGATGGAAACTTTTGAATTTACTTTTAAAGGGTATGGCCAACATAAATCTGCATATCATAAATACTGTTGCTACTAGCCATATCTTAATTTATTTTACATGAATGTACCTTTTTTAAAAATCCTGGTAAATTTGGGGGATATCAGTAACCCTTTCAGTTTGAGGTTACCAATGTTCCTGTGCTGCTGTCTATTTAATTCATTGTCCATTGCTGCAGCAGAAGTAAAAGTTGAGAATGCTGGGATACATTTTTGTTAATATGGGATATAATTATTAAGCCAAGCTTAATTGATATTCTTCCTTAAATTTGTTTTTTAGCCATCTTTCATGGCTAAATCATTTCTCTCAATCATTTCACCTAGTAAATCTGGGTTTCCCAAATCTGGGTCTCCAGTTGTTTTTGAACTACAACTCTCATAATCCCTAGCTAGCAGGACCAGTGGTCAGGGATGATGGAAAATGTAGTCCAGAAACAGCTGGAAGCCAAAGTTTGGGAAACCCTGCTGAGTGAACCCAGGATTTGGCTTAATACTGATTTCAGTGGGCACCTCCTAAATACAAATAGTTCACAGGTGTTGCTTTGCTCAGCTAGTCTTCTGTCCTTCAGTGATATTTGGTATGCTAGATCTAAGCATATTTATGCATATCAAAAGTTCGTGTTCTTCTTTAGGTTCCATGTAAGTAAATGGAGTTGTATCCAGAAGACGTTATTATCAACTGGCATAACTTAAAGCTGATGTAACATCATGTTCATTCATCCCTGCCAGGACAGTATTGCTACTTCCCTCTCATTTACCTCATGCTGAATTTAGATCACCAGGATCCGTTTTAACAAATTTTTCGTGAAGGCAGCACAGCGGGCTGTCAAAGGGAGTGAAAAATTGTAGGATGTTCTCAACACACACACACACACACACACACAACCCTCTCACGCATACACTACAGAAAGTGATCTTTTACTACTTGGAAAGTGATGTGTTGCACTTTAACAGAGGAGGAGATGAGCTTTGCATATATAGTCTGGCATACTTTGAGTTCCTTCTGGAAGGAGCAGCAGCGGGAGATAATAGATGTCTGTGATGCAAGTGCGCACGCTGCCTTCAACATGTATGTGTTTTATTGATGGAGTCATGTTACTGACAGGATAATGAATTGCAAAGAAATTGTGTTATATATTCAACTTTGCCTTGATAATATAAACACTTTTGTTCAGTTTTTTTTCTTTCCTTTTTTTTTATTCACAAACTAAGTTCATGAGGAAATTATAAAATTATTTAAAAATGGTGCTGTCTGCTTGTTGTTTTTAATTGCCTTTTAACCTTCCTCTTGCCACACTTCCTTCCGTACCCTCATGTATAGTTGCTACACTGACTCCAAAGCATAAGATCATAAGAAGAGCCTGCTGGATATGTAGCCCAGTATCCTGTTCTCACAGCGGTCAGCCGGATACCAATCGAAGCCCGCATTCAGGACATGAACACAACAGCACTCTCCTTCTGATGCCCAGCAACTGGTGTGCAGAGGCATATTGCCTCCAGCAGTGGAGATAGAGCATAGTTGTCACAGGTAGTAGCTGTTGATAACCTTATTGGTTAAATTGTCTTGTCTAATCCAAGGGTGTGTTGTGTTTCTATGGAACTGTCAAAGGAGGGAATTGCAGCATTTGAGGACATGAACATCTCTTGGTACTGTCACAGTTGTCACACGACACATATTTAAAGTTCTTCTGGTTAACCATAGAGCTCCATAATTATTTTTCTTCCTTTTTTTGATGCTGGTTGGACCTCTACTTCCCTGTCCCCATATCTAGAAAAGTCCCAAGGTACTTTTCCCCCTTTTAGTACAATGGAAGAGATGCTCAGGATGGCATATCCAGTATACATGCAGAAGTATATAAAGGTTTGGTTTTCTTTCACTGTACTCCCAACCATCCATGCTACAATGCCCTGCCATGTGGTACAAAGCATCCTGCTCTTCTCCCCCCTCGCCCTCAAAAACACACACAAAAAAACTCTCCAGCAATGTTCTGCCATTTCAGGTTCATTTCTTCTTATTTTTAAATTCATTCTACTTTGATTATTGTGCATTTCACATCTTTGCATTCAAGGAAATTGCGTAAGGGCTTTGTTTTGGGTTTTTTTCTGATTCAGTAAACCAGAAAATTATTATGTCCTGATCTAAATAATTTGTCCATTCATTTAAATTGTAAAAAACAGTAAGTAGCAGATTTTAAGAAAAGAAAACTAGCAAAACTGGCTTTTCACCATACAAGACAGTTTTTTTGCTTTCCTTGCTTAGAGCTGCATTCTTTCTCATGGCAAGTCCTATAATGCACCACTGCTGAATACCCATCAGGTTCATCTGCTAGCCTGGAAATTCCAGTGCCAGCCCATTTCTACTTGCAACAAGACACATTTGGGGGCTTCTTTAGAACTGGGACTCCAACAAAATTGCTCTGCATCTGATTCTCCAGCACTCCCTGCAGTTTTAGCATCCAGGGCAATTGATCAATGTGAGCAGCAGTGCAGACTTTAAATCTCTGCTGTAGTTTGTATTAGGAGATAATGACCTTAGCCTTAGAAGTTCATGTATGCTTATGCCAAGGATGAAGAACCTGAGGCCCTCCAGGTCACGCTGAACTTCAGCCCCAGATAGCATTGCCAGTCATCAGAGATGCTGGGATTTGTAATTCAACAGCATCTGGGGGGCCACAGGCTCCCCGTCTCAGCTTTATAGGATTTTAATACCAATTTTTGTCAATAAAGCATGGGAAATGGCCTTAGGGGCTCAAAGAATCCTGCTGGAAACAGATCTATTGCCTTAATTCAATATCTTTTAGATTTATTCTGCAGATAGAGATCTCTGGGCTCATATCAGACCAGGGCTTGCTATGTTATCTCATAATTAATACCTCAGTTAGCTGGACAAAACTGTAAGTTAAATATAATGTTACATCTGAATGTGTCATTCAGAAAGCATGGGGGTTGCAGTTTTCAGTGGTATGCCCTTTCTGAACTCCTGAGCTGCTGAGGTTCAAGAGTCACAAATTCAGGAAGTGGTCAAAGCGTAACTTCATAAATGCCAAGGATTCTCTCCCTAGAACAGATGCCTGAGTCACTACTTAGAGGGTCTGTAACAATAACATTGCTTATGCTAAACAGCAAAGGTGCCAAATCTCTTTCATGTATTATCAGGTTACCATTTATGTGCCGGGCAGTAAAAAGAGCGCAAGATGTCCTGGGTTGAAACATCTGTGCCTAAAAAGGGGGGAAAGGAAACAGGCATGAGAATAACAGTGATTGAGTCTCTGGTATACACTCTAGTTGAATTTCTAATATTATGTTCTCCCCCTGCCTGCCTCTCTGTGTCAGACCCTCAGGAGTCCTCAGGCCACACCCCTTCACAATACCTTTTTGTCTTGCTGGAATGTGCCTTTGAACTGTGGTGATGTCTTTTTTGCATAGAGGATGGAAAAATTGTGAGGTGGTGGGGGAGAGAACCTCTGGCTTTTGTATTTCTGGAGCTTACTGTACAAAGGTAAGAGTCACATCCATCACTCTGCCCACATTTGCCTCAGGTCAGACCCACAGCCAACATGCAGCCCTTTGACGGTTGCTCATGAGGAAAAACAAAAGGTTCCCTACCATCACCAATGTTTTCTGTTATATCATCGAATCCAGGCATAGGCAAACTCGCTCTCCAGATGTTTTGGGACTACAACTCCCATCATCCCTAGCTAACAGGACCCAAAACATCTGGAGGGCTGAGTTTGCCTATGCCTGATCTAGTCTGCTCTCACCATGGGGGAAAATGGGAGAGCAGGTTAAGAAAAGTCTGCTGGATCAGGCCAATGGACCATCTAGTTCAGCATCCTGTTCTCACTGTGGCTACCCCTGATGCCTTTGGAAAACTTGCAAGCAGGACCCCAAGCTGTAGTTCCCAGAAACCACTATTTAGAAGCATTACTGTCTCCTACTGTAGAGGCAGAGCATAGCCCCCATCATCTGTTAAGGGGTTTCTGCACCACCTTTCAACATCCAGTTTCAGCACAGTTTACAAAAAAAATACAGTAACCAAAAAAAGCATGCAATTGAAATCTCAAAGGGCAATGAAAAGCAGCACTAAAAATCACAATATCAAAACAATTCAAAAGCCTCCCTGGAAGAATAAGAAGGTGTTTGCCTAGCATTGAAAAGATGAGCATTCCAAGTGCCTGACGAGAAATCCAGTGTCAGGTATCATCAGATGAATATCAGTGTACAGGCAGGCTGGTGCAGGAGCAGGCATTTCTTCAGGAACCAGCAGCCCCAATTCATGTAGGCCTTTATAGAAAAGCCACCAGCACCTTGAACTGGAAACTGATCAGAGGCCAGTGCCTCTTAGAGCAGTCATTGTGGCGTGGGGGGCATTTAAAGAGGCAATACAATTTATCCCCATCCTCCTTAACCACGGATGACACAACAGTGCTGTGTTGGTTTCTTTTAATTCACAGGAGTCCTTATCTAGTATTTCTATGCTAAGAGGCACTGCAGCATTATCTCCAATGACATCATGATGGATAGCAACCTGCATATCTCACAGTTATTCATTAAGCTTGGAAATATAACCCAATGACTTAAAAGTACATTCTAGCAAAGCAATAGCAAGTTTCTTTGAGACAAGCCATTATCGCTGACATTGCAACTGCTTTCAGGCACAATTCTTGTACTATGGAGGACGGAGAGAAACCACACCTTTTTATGTTTCTGTCACATCACCCATTTATTTGTGCTTGCTTCATTTGGCAATAATATCTGTGGGCCTTAGCCTATGAGTTTGGCGTTGGAAAAAAGCAAGTGTTATAAAATGATGTGTGTGGGTTTTGGTTTTTTTTAATGGTATAATAAACACACATCTAGGTGGCATATACTGGAAAAGCAGCAAGGAACTGCCAGTCTTTGCTGCCATCTCATAGTAAATGAATGGTACCATGATAGGGGTTGCTTGCTTACCCTGCTCTAGTTGCCAGGAGCATGTTAATAGCAATGGATGCTGAATTTAGAGCTCCACTTTTATGCCATGAATTCATTATTGTGTCCAAGAGCCTGGGGAAGCAAAGTAGCAATGATTTGTGAAATCCGTGTCCATGTGTAGGTTAGTTTCTGCAGACACCATTCAGCTCCGAGTGTACATGCCAGTTACACATTTTGGGGAGCCTTCAGACAACATACTATCAGTGAACTCCTCTTCCCTGTTCCCCCACTAGCCCATAACAATATATTTTGCTCACTGGCTATACTGGTCACTCTGTAAATGGCACCATATATATAGTTAAGCAGTATTAAAACATAATAAATATGTAAACTGTAGAAACAGAGCACTTAAAGGGCACAAAAGAATCAGCAACGTTTAATTCAAGACCAGATCAGCCTATAGTCACGATATAACAATATATGAGAGCTAGTGTGGTGTCAGGAAGTGAGAGCTGGACCATAAAGAAGGTTGATCGCTGAAGAATTGATGCTTTTGAATTCTGGTGCTGAAGGAGACTCTTGAGAGTCCCATGGACTGCAAGAAGATCAAACGTATCCATTCTTAAGGAAATCAGCCCTGAGTGCTCACTGGAAGGACAGATCGTGAAGCTGAGGCTCCAATACTTTGGGCACCTCATGAGAAGAGTAGACTCCCTGGAAAAGACCCTAATGTTGGGAAAGATGGAGGGCACAAGGAGAAGGGGACGACAGAGGGCGAGATGGTTGGACAGTGTTCTCGAAGCTACAAACATGAGTCTGACCAAACTGCGGGAGGCAGTGGAAGACAGGAGTGCCTGGCGTGCTCTGGTCCATGGGGTCACGAAGAGTCGGACACGACTAAACAACAACAGTGTGGTGTCATGGTCCGAATGCTGCACCAAGACTAGAGAGACTCGCTTTGGAAAGGTGATGCGAGAGCTCTAGGACCTTGGCAGAGCCTCACTCCTCCTTCCTAAAGCCCCTGCTTCCCTTAACCTGGCTTTAGGAAGGTACCATGATTTTAGCCTCACACACGGCACAATATTGCCAAGGTCCGCCACTGCCCGGTTTCTTCACATTTGTACAACTTAATGTGTGGCTCAGTTTCATTGGGGGGGAAACATTGCGACTGATATGAAAAGTTATCTTGTGTTTCAGTCTTCATGCAAGCAAGTTAACTCTTGATGTTGTGGTCATCCAGTGGCAAACATGCATGTGTAAATTGAGCCAAAGTTGCCTAATCTTCATAAAAAAAGAAAAGAGAAAAAAAAATGATGCTTTGGAGTGCTTCCCAAAAACATGCAGTTTACATAAGCACCTCAGAAAAGCCACACTGAATCAAACAGAGGTCCATCATACAGGCCATATTCCTGTTGTAATAGTGGACAACCAGATGCCTATGAGAAGCCCACAAACAGGACTTGAGTGCAATAGCACTCTCTCAACTTGTGATTCCCAACAACTAGTATTCAGACACACACTGCCTCCAACAGTGTAGGTAATACACAGACATCATGGTTAGTAGCCACTGACCGCCTCATTCTCTATGAATTTGTATAAACTCATTTTAAAGCAGTCCAAGTTGATGGCCACTATCTCTTGTGGGAGCAAATTCCAGATTTTAACTCTGCACTTGTAAATGTAACATGTAAATGATAAGTATGCTTGAATGGACGTTTGCAAACATCTGTTTGTTGCGTTTACACTTTACATTTGTAGCTGTAGATTTAAAATCTCCTAAGGGTATACTTAACAGTGTAGTGTGTGACCATGTTTTTCCCCTTTACCAAGATTATCTTCATGTTGGAAAAACATTACATCTGTAGTAGCTCTTGGTTACCAATGGAATGTGTACAGTAAATGTTAATGCCAGCTAGTTTGGTCTATGTCTGAACTAGTAGCTGATGCTTCAAAGATAAGGTTGCTTAATGCTTTCAGTCATAACTTCACAAAACTGGTGGACTTCACTTCAACTCTTTAGGCTGCAATTTTCCCTTCTTATGTGCTTGCTAACATTCTGGATTTTTTTAGCAAGCCCTGGAGGCTATTTCTACAACCCAAGTCTAACAGTGTTTGTGTATCAGCTGTAGCCATCCTTGTGGAGATGAGATGACCTAAGCTTAGATTAATGCTGGAAGACCAGGCCTGTGGCCTAAATCCTTGTGTGCAGGTTGAAGGAAAGGACATAACAGAATGTGGGAGGGGGTATATGTAAAAATGAAACAGAACAAAACTACGAATAAAGATGTTTCATGTTAAACTTAGCAATTTTTAAATATGTTCTTCGGTGTAAGTCTCTTGGAGACCTGTTAGGTGACAAGTTACTAATAATTTTAAATGAATGAATGAATGAATGAACGAACGAATAAATAAATAAATAAATAAATGATAGATGTTATGTTAAGTAGGAAAGGTGGGGTTGAAGGGGTCATGCAACAACAGTTTGGCAATATTAGTTGAGGTAAAGAGAGGGGATTAATTGGGTGGAAATGGGTTTCAGGGGATTACTAGCTCTATTTAAATTCATTCCAAAATTCAGTATACAGCGAAATTGTTTTTACTGTTCCTCTAATAAACACTCTAATCTGGTGTTAGCCCTGGATAACGGTCAGAGAACTCCATGGTTAAATGGTCTGAGCACGTGATATAGCAAGGTAAACTGAACATCCACATCACATGTTTAAAACACATGGCTTCCCCCAAAGAATCCTAGGAACTGTAGGGTGCTAGGAACTGTATCCCTGTGAGGGTTGGCCTACAGTTCCCAGGATTCCTTGGGGGAAGCCATGACTGTTAAAGTGGTTTAAGTGTGCCCTAAATGCATGGCATGGATGTGACTAATCTTTGCCAACCAAGTGACGGTTTGGACTGCAACTCCCATCAGTCACAGCAGTCTAAAACATCTGAAGGGCACCAATTTGGCACAGGCTGCAGTAAGACTGGTGAGTGATCTCAACTCAATAGTTGCCAAGTTTGTTCTCTTCAGGCTGCAGAGTGGGGAGGGCTAGACTGCCCCTTTCTCTTTTCTGCCTGGAGGGAGGCTAAAACTTCCTTTCTAATGCCAGAGACCTTCTTCAAATGGAACTACTCTTGCCTTTATAACGAACCAGTGTGAAGACTGAGTGACTCCCTCAAAGGGACACCTGTTGACTCAGGTTTTCCCCTTACGTGTGCAGAAAAGGACAAAGGAAAGGTTGTTCAGACAAGCTTACATTTTTAACACTGAATGAACCTTATCACCAGCCCCTATTCCCTTTGCGGCTTGTTTACAGCCAGCTTATTTCGGGACTGGCTGTGTAGTCTGCCATTGAAGTGTAATAATTATTCTTAAAGCTAAAAATTGCACCAAGCAAGTCTTGAATGTCTGCCCACTTTGGGAATTAGGGACACTCTCTGCATGCTGATACACTTATTGCCGTTCAGTGGTGTGTTTTGGCTATGACTTTATTTGCCTTATTGTAACTGTGGAGATAATCAAGACAGACTGTTTACACAGCAACCCAGCGTTCACCAGAAGACTGCTGGATTGAGTCTCAGAAGGATCTCGCTGCTAGCAGAATTGCCAAAGTGGTATTTTCTCTGTGTTCAAAACTCAAGAGAAAGGGAAACCTTTGTGCTGTGGTTCTATTTTTTAATAATAATAATAATAATAATAATAATAATAATAATAATAATAGAAACGTCTGTTTTGGCAACTGCTGTGTTCCCAACCCTAGTGGGCCTTGGAGCATAAGCAAGATATTGTGGGGAACGGCCTTAGCTCAATGGTAAAGCATCTGCTTTGCAGGCACATTGTCCCAGATTCAGTCCTCAACATTTCCAGATAGGACTATGCATATCTCCTGTCTGAAGCATTGGGAAGCTGCTGCCAGTCAGTGTAGACTTTGTATAAAGAGCTTCCTAGGCACCTCTTCCGTGCAACAAGGTGAGCGGGACTGGGGGAGACTGCAGACAAGTTGGGAGTCAGACCCCTGAACTGCCAACTGAGGCCCAAAGATGTGCAGAAATTTGAAACCATCTTGGCAGCAGATAATTTGGGGAGATGGGGTTCAAAAGCTATTGCTGTGTTCTTAAGTGACTAATCAAAGACAAAAAAGGATGTTCACCTAGTTTATATGAGGCTCATTCAGAGGAAGGATATAGCAAGTCCTTTGCATCATGGTACCTTCAGATCTTTGTGTGTGTTAGTATATTGTCCCACACAGTTGCTTTGTACTAAAATGCCATACCTCAACAGCAGGAAACTCCCATGCAGAAATACCTTCAGCATCTGCTTCTCTGAGCTCATTTGAATATTGGCAGAATTAGCTTTCACTCTTGGGAAGTTATTAAGGGGAAACAGCTTGGATGGGCATTAATTTTCAGTATGTATAGCAGGCTAAGACCCAACTTTCATAGTCAAGATATAGGGGTGAACCTCCCCCTCTTCTTCTTTTCTCCTCCCACCCCACCTTTCTTTCTGTGCATGGCAGCCATTTTGTGCTGGCACCCATGACACATATCTATATATTAGCATGTTGAAAACAACAATACGCACACCAAAAAAGTCTCTCTCTGGCTCTGTTAGGAATTGAAAACGAAACCTAGAGGGGCTACCAAGCACTGAGTGCTATTTAATATCTAAATAGCTCTTCCAGCTTTCTGTTATTTGTTACTGCAAGCAGACTACACAGTTCATTCCCATTTGTATCAAGGTAAGGCCGAGAGTTAGGCCTCATGTGTGCCATACCATACATTTAAAGACTGGCCACTTTAAACAAACAAGGCTTCGCCCAATGCATCATGGGAGCTGTAGTTCATTAAGGGTTTATTTCCCTCACAGAGCTCTGTTCTCAGAGTTCCCTGAGAACAGGGACTGACTGTCAAATCGCCCTGGAAAACATAGCTCTGTGAGGGGAATATTGGGGCCTCCTAACAGCTCCCAGCACCCTTAAGAAACTTTGGTTCCCAGGATTCTTTGGGGGAAGCCATGACAGTTAATGTGGTATAATAGAGGTCAAGCTTCCCAAAGGAGACACCATGAGCTGAAGGTTTAGGCAAGGCCTCAGACTATCACCTCTGTTGGTGCTTAAGGAAGTGAAGAGCAGAGCACAAAGGTATGTCGTTTTTCATTTCTTTCGTTGTGTTAATGGTATATTCTGTGGTGCGGTGGGGGCGTGCTAGGAGAAATTCTCTGGGCCCAATTTATCGCTTCTGTGGTGGGCATGAGGTGCCAAGGAGGTTTTGCTCAGTGGGTGGGGAGGTGCGTTAGCAAGGCCTACATTCCTGCTCTTGAATATGTTCCGTTTTTATACACCCCAAGTACACTTGTAAAAGCACTTGGTTTGTGTGTTTATTTCTTTCTAAATCCCAGTTGCTGGAGCACTGTTACCAACACAGGGCAGTTGTCCTTTTTTCTTTTGAATTAGAGGGATTTGCGGCTTTAGCTTGCATAGTAGTACACAGGGCCATTTAATTGTTTATATTGACAATAGGTGTTCGTTGTGTGGAGCCAGTTAGCTGATTGTGTAAAGCCAGAGAGCTGTCTTTAGACACAGTGACCAGACCTGCACCCTCTCCCACAATATTAGAACTTGGGGGGGGGGGTCATCCCAGTTACACTGATAGACAAAGTAAAGCACATGAAGGTTATTACTGTAAGAGGGGGCGGCAAGCAAGGTGGTTAGAAAAAAATAACATAAGAGCCTGTTGGATCAGGCCATTGCCCCACCTAGTCCAGCACCCGGTTCACCCAGTGATGAGCCAGATGCCTGGGGAAAACCAGAAAGCAGGACCCCAGCACAAGAGCATGCTCTTTTTCTGTGGCTTCCATCAATTGATGTCTCTGACCATGGAGGAAGAACATAACGGAAAATGGCTCTATATTAGCTACAATGATTATATGAAGCTCCCATGTTTAGAGGCAGTATACTATTGAATTCCAGTTGCTAGGGGAATTCCAGTTGCTGGGTAGGTTATTGCCTTCTTGCCCCGCTTCTGAGCTTCTGGGTCTGGATGCTTGACTAGATGAGTTCTTAGTCTGATGCAAGAGGGCTACTGTTATAGCCTGAGGAATGCTCAGGTGCAGTCAGGGCTTCCCATACAAATTTGTTTGGCCACTGTGGGTACAAAGTGCTGGATTGGATGGGGTTTGGGTCTGATCCACCAGTTCTCTTAGGTGCTTAGAGTGGGAGGCTGCTTTCCCCCACCATTCCTGAAAGACACTGCAGCCGTTGTTGTTGTTTTACCCCATCTTTATTGCAGGGAGTTCAAACCGGTGATGACTCAAGGGACTGGATACCACATGTTGGGATTCACAAGTGGGAAGAGTGGTGTTGCACTTGCGTCTTGCTTGTAGGCTTCCCAGAGGCATCTAGTTGACCCCTATGAGAGCAGGATGCTGGACTGACTAGATGGGTTATCGGTCTCACTTGTGTAAAAATGATGACAGATAAACATTCTAGGCAGAGCTCTCAGATCGTTTGACATCACCTTGCATCGGAAGCAGAAAATGTAATGGGTTTGGTATTGAATAGTGGGAAACTGAACTGATGTATTACCAATGATATTGGAAGGCTTGCATCTGCTTTGCATGCAAAAGGTCCCCAGTTCTCCTGGTAAGACTGGGAATGTCTCCAGTCAGAAAACTTGGAGAGTGGCTGCTGGTCAACATAAATAATGTTGAGCTACATAGACCCAAGAGTCTGACTTGAACTTTATTTCTGTTACCGAGTGCTGTTTCCCTCCTCAAATGCTGAGCAGGCCTGTATCTCTATCTGTGTCAGGGTTGGAGTCAGGTGTAGGTCAGCAACAAAACAATAAATCACCCGAGGGCAGTGACGTTAACTCTTTATTCAAGGAAGCAAACTGCAGCCCGTGCCTACTGGTCTCAGTAGCCCTTTCCAGGCGGTCTTGCCCCAATGAAGTAGTTGTGAGGACTGAAGGTCCTCACTTTCTCTGTGCCCACTAGGACTTCTCCCCTCCAGGGTCTTTCCTACATGGTCTCTGGCTGTGTCTGTGAACAAGCACCTTCTACTCTGCCCATTTCATTTCTCTGTGGATTCTAGGAGACCAGGGTGGAGAGGAGCTGGTCACCGCAGGAGGGGGAGACTCCCAGGCTTCTTCATCAGCTTGCCTCTCCTGGCCCCACTCCTCCCTAGTCCCTGCGTTGTCCTCTGAGTCTAAACTATCACAGCCTCTTCCTGTTCACTAAACCATGTCACCTCTTCTGCTGCGGATGCCTCATCCTCCCAGTCTGCTTCTTCTCCCTCTATCCACTCATTGTTGTCCCACCACCAATGCCTGGGCTCTGAGCCTTCTTCCCCTCGGGTTCCCTGGCTGGTGCCTCCCACCACTCCTCTGCATCCAGCCAGTCCATGACACTGTACAACATTGCAAAATGGAGCAGAACAAGAGGAAAACTCATTTTGGGTACCTCAAGGTGACTAAAGTGAACTGAGGTTGGAGACTGCTTTGTCATCTATTTATTTGTATTGGATGCAGTAGAGCAATGGAGAGAAATCAATGACACCACTTCCCACCTCTTTTCCTTTTTAAGTTTTCGTTGTTGTCAAGACACCTTGTTCACTGTATTTCGGTTTGACACTGCTTACTTTTCCGAGCATGTTTAGGCGTGACATTAGTGTACAGTATTTGAGAATTATGTCACGGCAGAATGTGTTACAGTCTGCAGCTGTGCAGTTAAGCGTCTGGCTGAATTGTTTGGGTATGTATTTAAATTAGCGTGCACTTTCCAAAGAAATATCCCCACTGAAGCCAGCCAACCAGATCTAATTTCAGTGTTTGTCAGCTTTGGCTGCTCATAGTACTTCTGACAGTGCTTATATAAATACTGTGCTTTTCATAGGGAAAGGTCGGTGGATACGTTTCAATAGAATGGTGTGAGACAAAACGGATCCAAACATGACTATCGCAGGCCAATTGTCCTCAGCAAACCCAGCTCAGGGAGAACAAATGGCTGGTGGTTTAATTCTTTGTTGACAAACCATGTACTTGCAATAGCTCCAAAGGTGCACATAATGCACACACAGGCTTCTGGTGACTATTTTCTGGTGACCCTGCCCTAGCTTGTGCTCTGAACTGGACTGTTGGGGCAACAGCATAACCACGCCTCCACCCAAATTTAAGTACTCACGTCTGATGGGTCATGTACAAGCAACACGTGACTTCTCCTACACAGAAGTTGTCACTGTGCCTGCCACTTTAAACCCCTCCTAGTCTTGGGGGACAGCAGGGGAAGCATCTTGCCCATCCTCCAGCCCCAGCTCCTGCTCCTACTCCCCCAAACTCTTCCTCATAATTCAGCCTTGGCACAAAACCCCATAAATCACTTCCTCCTTCCGCTGCACCAGCCTCTGGCTCCGCTGCCTCCACCACACGATTCTCAGAGCCCTGCCCGTCCCTGACACCAACACCTGACCATTTCAAAGGAGAGTTGCGCCTTGATCCTCACGCTCTTGGGTGTTTGCTGAAAGGCTTTTACCTCCTGAGACAGAGACTCAAGGACACCTCCTGGAGCCTGAGGACACCTCCATAGGCTAACCTGGGGGCAGCAGCTGGTACTGGCAATCTGCTTGCTGTTTAACTTTTCTACAGTGTCCCAGAGTAATGGGTGCTCCAGGGCATGACTGGACAATCAACTCAGTGATACCTTGGGCCAAGTAGGTACTGGGTTGAAGGTCCCAGTTACTGATGCCACCTCTGCCTATCAGGGAGTAAAGATTATACTGTCAACAAGAAGCCACAGTCAATCTGTATTCCCAGGGTTCACTGCCATCTACATCTCTTAGTCTATGGCAGGCATGGCCAAACTTGGCCTTCCAGCTGTTTTGGAACTACAATTCCCATCACCCCTGACCTCTGGTCCTGTTAGCTAGGGATGATGGGAGTTGTAGTCCCAAAACAGCTGGAGGGCCAAGTTTGGCCATGCCTGGTCTATGGGAATCAAGTGCAGTGAAACACATTTACTGTATATCCGACTCGGGGCTGAGTTTCACCATCTTGAGGTCCTGGAGCAATCTGCCAATGCATGTAAGCATTTTTATTTTATTTTTAAGATGAGAATATTGATGCTGATTGCCACAGAGCTGCTTCTATGCCTGGTGAAGTGGGTTTTGTTCTTACAAAGACCTAAAAAACCCAAAGCAGTGCTAGTTTGTAAATGAAGAAGCACAAGTGAGCACATTAGGAGAAAATGTGGAGAGACAGGGCTGTGTTTGCATGTCTGCTGGAGATGGGATGCCTTTCCCACTTAATGCGGGAAGGTGTAAGCAGCACCAGTTGTTTTTGTTTACCTTTGGAGGCTTTCAGGTAAGCTTGAGATTTGCAACAAAGACAACTAAAAGCCTGAATTTGCATTTAATCCTAAAGCCAACATTCTACCTGATTCAGACCATGAACTGGGAGAGTGTGTTTGTCTTTTCTTTTCTTTTGGCTTTGATTTCTTACAAGTTTGTTGTCATTTATAAGGATTTACAGGAGACCACAATGTTTGATAAGACAATTGGCAATAAACATGTGACAGTGACACACCTGTCTGGGAAATGGGACAAGATTCTGAAGCAGAGAAAGGGGGAGAGAGTTTTTTTAGCATTTTCATTTGCTTCATGTATCCATCACAGCGTCCAAAGCATCTTTTGAATTTTTAATTATAGAAGTCTAAATGAATCACCACCATGAGTACAATTTTGTTATGCCATTTTAAAAAATGCAAGCGATTGTCTCAGTTTTACACAGCTGAGTTTGGCCTTTGAGACAATGCACTGCTATCTCCCATGGGTGTGAACACACACCACTTAAACTTTCCAACGAAAGGAACATAGCCATTTCTGGATAGTGTATGTGCAGTGCCAGGTTATGCATATTTTCTAAGATGTAAATTCCACTATACTCAATTGGACTTACTACCTAGTAAGTGTGTTTAGGATTGCAACTGATGTAAACAAAATCTGCTCCTTTTCCCTTATGGGGTATCCAAGAGCCCATATAGAGTCCTTAAGTGGGTTCCCTATCGGTAGGAGAAAATAACAGAGGCCAACCAAAGAATATTGAGAAGCAAAACAGCTAGTAAGCCTGATCTTTATTAAACTGTTGCAGCAGGGTCCTCACTCACCACATGCAGGAGGGAGGAGGAATCCAGAAAAATGGTGTGCAAGCCCTTATAAAGACTTTTGAAATTGTCCACCCTGTAGCCCAAGACCACCCCCCGAAACATCATACTTTCATCACAGAAGGAGGCGGTCTGCAACAGAAATCCTGTCTGTCAGGATTCGTGGCAATAGCCAGTGATAGCTTACTTGGGCAGCCTGGCCATTCTTTTGTGATGGTAAATACTATAATTCCTGAATCCAGGTCACAGGCTCACCCTTAAAGTAATGTTGTCCACCTTTCCAGCGATACAGCCAATGTGCTGAAAGACATTAATTCAGCTTTGAATGCTCAATAATCTGATTTGTACATGAAACATGTAATAATAATAATAATAATAATAATTTATTATTTATACCCCGCCCATCTGGCTGGGTTTCCCTAGCCACTCTGGGCGGCTTCCAAATGAATATTAAAAACAATACAGCGTCAGACATTAAAAACTTCCCTAAACAGGGCCACCTTCAGTTGTCTTTTAAAAGTAAAATACAGTCATACCTCAGGTTACAGCCGCTTCAGGTTGCGTTTTTTCGGGTTGCGAACGCTGCGGGTTGCGTGATCCCACACGGATCACATTCGCAACCCAAGCGTCCACTGTAGTTGTTTATTGCCTTGACATCTGCTGGGGGGCGTTCCACAGGGCAGGCGCCACTACCGAGAAGGCCTTCTGCCTGGTTCCCTGTAACCTCACTTCTCACACCGAGGGAACCGCCAGAAGGCCCTCGAAGCTGGACCTCAGTGTCTGGGTTGGATGATGGGGGTGGAGACGCTCCTTCAGGTATACAGGACCGAGGCCGTTTAAAGCTTTAAAGGTCAGCACCAAGACTTTGAATTGTGCTTGGAAACGTACTGGGAGCCAATGAAGATCTTTCAGGACCAGTGTTATATGGTCTCGGCGGCCACTCCCAGTCACCAATCTAGCTGCTGCATTCTGGATTAATTGCAGTTTCCGAGTCACCTTCAAAGGTAGCCCCACATAGAATGAAGTTTAGACATTGTGCAGCCTAACTCCAGGTACAAAAGAGAACCATGTATCCTAGCCTAAGCTCCTTGGGAAAATTATCAAAATTGTGCCTAGCATTCAAATGTTGATGAAGAATCCACCTTGGAAACACATGCTGAGTTTCACAATCATATCTTGAGAGGCAGTTGAAAGTATGCTCAAATGGGCAAAGTAATGCCAAAGCAACGTTTTATGGTGCACCATCTTGATTCAGAATGGTGTCTGACATACAAATGTCAATGAAGACCACTGTCCCACCTCTTGAAACCTCATGCCAAGTTTGGTCACAATATCTCAAGAGGCAGCCAAATCCATAGAGAAGAGTTGGATAGGCAGACAGACAAATAATTTACCAAAATGCAGTAGATAAAAAGAGCCTGCTGGATCAGGCCAGTGGCCCATCTAGTCCAGCATTCTGTTCTCACAGGGACCAACTAGATGCATGTAGGAAGCCAAAAAGCAAGACCTAACCACAACAGCATTCTACCCACTTGTGATTCCAAAAAACTGGTATTCAGGTACATACTACCTCCAACTGTGGAGGTAGAACACAAGTGAACACATGATGTTCTTCCCTCCTTCCACTAATTTATCTTCACAACACCTTTGTTTTTGGAAATGCTGTGTCTAGTTGGAATAAGTCTAGTTTTTCTCCTGGGACACTAGTGCAATGCAGAGACAGCTCTTGCAGTGAACCCTCTGCCCTAAGGATGGGAAACCTGTATCCCTCCAGATGTTGTTGGACTGCACATTCCACCATTGTGGACCAGACCATTGGCTGTGCTGGCTGGGGCAGATGGGAGCTGGAGTGCAGCAACATCTGGAGGGCCACAGGTTCCCCTTCCTTGCTCTTCACCACAAGGTTAAAGTGTGTGTGGTGCAGGGTCTGAATTGGTTGAAATGCCACATCTCCAAATAAGTGAATGTGCCCTTACTAGTAAGCTAACCCCTCTGTTACTCAACAGCTGCCTTCCTCCATGCCTCTTCATGACTGTGAGCCAGCCATCTGCCCTGCTTTAGCTTATTCTGAACAATTTTTTGCAAACTCAGGGTTTTCCTGTAAACTGTGTGCAGCTATTAATTTGTTTGCACGTCTATACATTACAGGCATGTTTCTTAGAAACCAGCATGTCTGTGGGATATAATTACTGTGCTTTGCATTTGGTTCGAGTTCTAAATGTGGGAACATTTATTTTCTTCTGAGTAGAGGATGTATAATGACATGCATTGTTTTTATGGGCATGTGCGTTACTTTGCTAAGTTACTCATGAGGAGGTAAGCTAAGAGTTGTACTGACTCTCCCAAGCAAGTGCTAATAAAAGCAGTTGCTCATACACCACTCCAAACTGTAGGTACTGTAGCTCCTTAAATGTCGGCTATTCTAGAAATAATGAAAATATATTTTTTGGAGGTGGATGTGACATGTTCACTCTTTTAGTATCTAAAATAGCCCATTTCAGTTGATTTGTTCTCTTCCTGTACACAATGGGCCGACTGTATTCTGTCTCCCACCTCTTCCTCCTCACCGTCCATCACTGTTGCCCCTGCATGTAGTAGCAACCTGACTATCCATGCTAGCAACTAAGTAATTTAATCCAAAAAGTTGGACAAGTCTTAACATGCAAAAAACTTCACTCTTTTCTAGCCTGTAACTACCCATGGATTGACTGAGGTGGGATTTGTAGCTGCACCCAGGAACATAATATCTATGATTATATAATGCCATCTGCATTGTTTAATGTTGATACATAATCTATAAGCATACATCTGGCACCACTGTAGGATGAGAAGGTGTGGTTTATAGATCACACACAGACCTTCAAATTAGGGTTCAGCATTGGAACTCCTGTCCCAAATGAGTTATTCAGTGACCTCCCCAGTGGTTCTGTTTCTATCTCCTTCCCTTACTCTACAGATCTAGACCAGCAACCAAGTCTCCTTAATTCACCCACTCAATTCCTTTCCTTTATTGCAACATGCATTTGTACCAGCAATAGCAAGAACAAGCTGTTGCTAAATACTAAATGTTCTGTTCAGGTTCAGACTCTAATAGAGTGTCCTACCTATGAACACAGGATAATCCCTACTGGATCAGATCAAAGGCCCCTCTAGTTCAGCATTGGCAGAACATGAAGACAACAGCCATTTCCTGTTGCGGTTCCCCACAAGCTGGTACTCGGGACATACTGCCTCTGATCTGGAGGTAGTATACAACCATAATATACTGTTTATAAAGCTCAATGTAACATAGATGGCACTACATGAATAAAGAAATAACCATGGATAGTTGCTACTGACAGCCTTATCCTCCATGATATCTTCCTTCTTCTTTATATACATAAAAATGTAAAGCTGCCATCTCACAACCCCCAGTGTGGTGTAGTGGTTAAGAGCAGTAGTCTTGCAATCTGGGGAACCGGGTTCGCGTCTCCGCTCCTCCACATGCAGCAGCTGGGTGACCTTGGGCCAGTCACACTTCTCTGAAGTCTCTCAGCCCCACTCACCTCACAGAGTGTTTGTTGTGGGGGAGGAAGGGAAAGGAGAATGTTAGCCGCTTTGAGACTCCTGAAGGGGAGTGATAAAGCGGGATATCAAATCCAAACTCTTCTTCTTCATTGGAGGATTTGTAATGACTTACTTCAATCCTGAATTTGCATGAACTCAGGGTTGGGAAGGGGAGCAGATGAGAAGGCAGATTTTAAAATGGTAGTTTTATACAATAGCATGCCCCACCTTACTCCTCTTTTTCTAAACTAAAGAGGATGACCTTTTTCAGACTGAGTCCCAAATTATGGGGGCCCTTGAAGGCATCTCAGAAACATTTTTGCATCACAGAATCACAACAGGGGATCCATGGGGTTTGTCAGTTTGTTTGTTTTTTAAACTCATCCTGTTCTTCTCATTAAACATGCCAACTCTTGAATTTGGTGATACCTTGCTTGATTTATGGTATTCGTTCTAGCTAAGCTTCTGTTATTGTGGTTTTGAGTAATCCCCAATGTTCTGGAAAGAGCTGACCCTCTTGACTTTCCCGCATTCTTAACTCCAGATCATTTACAAACAAGTTGGAGAGCACTGGTCTCAAAACAGATCCTTGGGGGACCTCACTGTTTATAACCCTCCATTATGAGAACTGTCCATTTGTTCCTACTCTCTACTTCCTGTTCTTTAACCAGTTATTGATCCATAAGAGGACCTCTTCTGTTATCCTATGATTGTTTGCTCAGGTGTCTTTGGAGAAAGACTTTGTCAAAAGCTTTTTTGAAAGCCCAAGTAAACAGTGCTTACTGAATCCCCGCTATCCACATGCTCATCCAAAGCCTAGTGAGACAGGAACGACCTTTTCAGAAGCCTTGTTGAGACTTCTTCAGCAAAACTTGTTCTTCCATATTCTTGATCATTTTTTAAATAAGGCTTTCCAACAATTTATCTAGAACAAACATTAAACTAAGCAGCCTATAATTTCCTGGATATCTATCTATCTATATCTATCTATCATCTATCTATCATCTATCTATCATCTATCTATCTATCTATCTATCTATCTATCTATCTATCTATCTATCTATATCTATCCATCTATCTATCCATCTATGTGAGAACATGAGAACAGGTCTGTATTATGTATTTATGTGAAATAAGAAGCTGCATAATTGCAAGTGCGGCAAAGAAGAACAGCAGTATGTTTGCTCACTTCCCAGTTCTCTTGGCAGAGACCAATCTTAGGGACCAGTTACATATTTTTGTTAGCAGATCAGCAATTCCACATTTAAAAACACTCAGATGGATAGCATCTGGAAGCAGTGATTTGTTCATAAGAATTTTATCTCTTGTCACAACTATTTGTATCAGTTCTTCAGACTCCCTTTCTTTAGAAGTCAACTCAAGCACAGTATTTCGCCTACATTTTTTGCAGTGAAGACTAACAAAATTATTCATTTGGTTGCTCTGCAGTCTTCTTTTCTTACTTTAGCACACTTTTAATTCCCTTACCGTCCAGTGGTCAACCATCTTCCTATCCTTCTGAAGCCTTTAAATATATCTTTTTGTTATTCTTAATTATTTTAGCAATACACTCCTGTAATAATACCAATAGCAATGCCTATAGCAATGACAATGACAATACATTAATAATTCGGTATTATTATTTGCATCCCATTTGCATTTTTTGTCAGCTTGTATTACTTTTATCAAAGTCTATGTTCCTTTTTGTTCTCCTCATTGTAACCAAACTTCCATATTCTGAAAGAAGCCTTCTTGTCTCTAATCTATTAGCTTCCTTGACTCTGCTCATTAACCATGCTGGCATTCTCTTGGACTTAGTGGTACATTTTCTGATCTGGGGGTATCCAAACCAGCTGAGCTTTTATTATTGTGATTTTGAATAACATTAAGTGGTTCTGGAGACAGCTAACCTTCTTGAATTTCCCTTTCAACTTCCTTTATACTGATCTGTCATAGGATTTTGTTTTTGTTTTTTTAAAGAAATACTATATTTTGAAGTAAAAAATTTTGGGCCAACTCTACTAAAATCATACGCACTGTTGTTTTCCACATTATAAGAACATAAAGGTAAAGGTACCCCTGCCCGTACGGGCCAGTCTTGACAGACTCTAGGGTTGTGCGCTCATCTCACTCTAGAGGCCGGGAGCCAGCGCTGTCCGCAGACACTTCCGGGTCACGTGGCCAGCGTGACAAGCTGCATCTGGTGAGCCAGCGCAGCACATGGAACGCCGTTTACCTTTCCGCTGGTAAGCGGTCCCTATTTATCTACTTGCACCCGGGGGTGCTTTCGAACTGCTAGGTTGGCAGGCGCTGGGACCGAGCGATGGGAGCGCACCCCGCCGCGGGGATTCGAACCGCCGACCATGCGATCGGCAAGTCCTAGGTGCTGAGGTTTTACCCACAGCGTAGATTTATCTAATTCCTAGTCTATGCGTGAGTATGTGTGAGTTGCCCATTATTCCAACACTCTTTTTGAGGCTTCTCTGATTTCATCTCAAGAACACCCTGAGCATTTGGGGGAATAGAGCGACAGCAGATCCCCATTAATCAAATTGAAAATTTTTTAAAATGTTGATGTTAATAGAACTGAACTTTCATTTCAGAAGGAAAGCACCCTAGATAACTGCTGTAGCATAGTGGTTAAAGACTAGGCTGTGAATCAGGAAGTCCTCGGTTCAAATCTTGCCTCTGCTAGGAAATAATTAGCTGGCCTTAAGGCAAGCCATTTTTTACATCAATCCCCTCACCCCAGTAGAAGCTGGTCAGTTTGGGAGAAAAAGGCACTGCCCCACCAACCTCAGTCTGCTCTCAGCTAGTCATCATGTGGCTGCCTTCTTACACCCTGCCCATGGAGTGGCACTGCCTGTCAGCTTCCTGCTCCTCCATATTCCTTGTAGAACTCATCAGGGGCATTGGGGCAAACCTGGAATTAATTGACTTTGCCTGTTATTTGACTCTGGCACCATCTACTGTTGGCCTCCCTGCCTTCTGCCCTGCCAGTCCCAAAGAGCACCAGCCACCAGCGCCACTGCTTCCTCCCTGTTTGCAGTATGAGGGATAATACTGAATTGCCTTACAGCGTTGTTTATAAGGATTTCAATGAGATAATGCATGTTAATTACTTTGAACCCTCGCAAGTGCTGTACAGATGTTAAGTATTATTATTATTATTATAGGTTCTATTCAACTAAGTTCTTCTCAGGGTGGACCCACTGAAATAAGTGAACCTAAGTTAGCAATAAAATTAAAAATTTCCTTCCGGTAGCACCTTAGAGACCAACTAAGTTTGTTATTGGTATGAGTTTTTGTGTGCATGCACACTTCTTCAGATACACTGAAGAAGTATCTGAAGAAGTGTGCATGCACACGAAAGCTCATACCAATAACAAACTTACCGTAGTTGGTCTCTAAGGTGCTACTGGAAGGATTTTTAAAATTTTGTTTCAACTACAGCAGACCAACACAGCTACCTGTAACTAAGTTAGCAATGCCCATTAACTTCAGTGGGTTTTCTTTGAGTAAGCCTAGTGTTAGATGCAACCCTGTTTATTACACATTTGGGGAGAAAATCATTGCAACAACACCCAGTATATTAAGAAACAAAAGCATGGTGTTAGTGGTTAGTGCTGGACCAAGGACCTGCCCTGCCCAGCCATGAAACTCATTTGCGTGGCCTTGGGCTAGTCAGTCTCTCAGCCTAACCTACCTCAAAGGGTTGTTGTGCGGATAAAATGGGGAGGAATATGGCCATATACACCATCTTGAGCATATTGGAGAAAAGATGAGATATAAATGCAATGAATACGTAGTAGAGTATCTTTATATATCTATATATATAAAAACATAGAACATGGATTCAAGTATGATTAGGATCTACTTTTGCAGTTGATGAGCTAAATGTACACTGTGTGTGCAGTCTTGTGTGCTTAAACAGATAGACCTTGTCTTTTTAATTTTTTTTAATGTGATTCTTCTTCCTGCATCCAGCTTGTCTTTTGGGGACACAGAATTGCAGTGGAAAGGGGTGGGACAGCACAAGGATTACCTTTGTTTGGAGGGGGAGCTGGGAGCCCAGTTTATAAGCACAAGAGCACACACAGTCTGGCCAACAGACCCTCAAGCTCAGGAAAAGTCAAAGGTCAGTTTGGAAAGTGATTTATCGCCAGCCATTCACTCATGGTTTCTGAGAACTGAGTAAAAGGAATAGGGCAGAGAGGGAGAAGGATATGAATCAGAGGAAGAAATGAGGACACAGATCACTTCTGTGTGCTGTTTAACTTTACAGGACTTACCCCCACAACACACACACTTAATGACAGCAATAAAAACTGGGACCAGCCTATGGCACCCACTAAGACTGTATTATGGCATGCCAGCCATCTTAAGTTGGTTAAAGAATCTGATAAAAGCCTAGATCAAGGGGTCTTAGCCATTTGTGTGCCCAGCCCCCTTGGCCAAACAAAAGCAGAAACAATACTCCCTTTCTATACACAAAGCCTCACAAGAGCCTATCAAGCTGCCTTCTGTCAAGTCAGACTTTTGGTCTAGGTAGCCAAGCTCTGCCTACTCTGTATAGCAGTGGTTCTTCAAAGCCTTGGGTGGAGGTCTCTCCCCTGCAACAGTTCAACCTAGTGCCTTCCACATGCAGGGTATCTTCCGTTACTGAACTATCCGTCTCATCTACTGAAGGTGGGTGGCAATGCATTAACCACCAAGGCCGCATTTAGATAGGTTGCATACAGCGGGGACCTTCTGAATGTTGTTGGACTCAGCCCCACTCAAGATGTTAAATGGTCAAGGATGATGGGAATTGTAGTCCAGCAACAATTTGGAAGGCTGCAACTTCGCCATCTCTGGGTTACACTCTCTTTTGCCCCATATCTTCTTAGCCCTAGCCACCATGCATTGGTATTGGTATTGTAAGCCTGCAATTTATGCGCATTTAACATTCAGCTTTATGTGCTCGGCAATTTATTACTTTTTTTAAAGAAGTGAGCAGAAAGGGGGGGCATCTGGGGAGAAAGACTTTGGCAATCCCACCTGCCATTACACCCAATGTGTTTTGACTAGAAGTGATTTTCGCTTTAGGCACAATCCCCGGAGTGTAACCCCTGCGTAAGCTGCGGGCTTACTGCAATGTGTGTGTGTGTCCCCTGTACTGCTTCCAAAAATGCCTAGGCTTTGGCAGGTCTTCAGGGGAATGGAATTCCTCGGTTGGTGGCTACCTGCCAAAGAAGGCTCTCTGCTCATCCTTGTGGTCTTGATTTGGTAAGCTGAAGAGGGCATCCCCAGTCACTCTTAAAGGTCACAGTGGAGTGTCAGAAAGATAAGGGCAGCCTCTTGGGTATGCTGGACCCAGGCCATTTAGGGCTTTGAATGTCATCCCTAACATCTTGGATTGGGTCCAGAAAGGGATAGGGAGCCTTTGGTCTCTCATTCTGTTTTACGTACAGTGTTTAACTTATCCCTACAGTCCCAAGCATTGGTAACTTCAGAGCACTCTCGTCACTTATCAGTCTTTGCCCAACCATGAGATATATAGTACATCTGCCTATACAGCATACACTTAAAGCGCCCCCGCAAACGTTGAGAACTTTAGTTTACCCTCCACAAAGCTGCAATTCCCAGCACCCTTAACAATCTACACCTCCCAGGATTCTTGGGGGGCTGGATGTACTTTACATGTGCTTTAAAAGTATGGTGTGCAAACGGCCTCATCAGGAAAAACAGGTTATATGATGTGATGTGTACTTTGAGCAGTGTGAAAGAGTGTTTTAGATACTTATGCACAATTAACTCATGGAATTCATTGTCACAAGAGGTGACAGCCACTAGCTTAGACGGATTTAAAAAGGCAGTAGACAAATTCCCCATTAATGACTACTTATCATAGAATTGTAGTGTGGGAAGGGACCACAAGGATCATCTAGTTCAACCCCCTGCAATGCAGCAATCTTTCACTGAGTCTCATGCTCTACCACCTTGCTACCTCCAGGAGGCAGCTTGCTTCCAAATTATCAATTGTTGGGGGGACAACAAAGGGTAGATGCTGTTGCCCTTATGCTTTACCTGTGGACTTCCTGATTGGCCACTGTGGGAAACAGGACTAGGGAGGGCTTTGGGCTGATCCAGCTGGGCTCTTCTTATGTTTAGCATTTTTTTTCACTTCCATTTTGCTGCAAAAATATACCAAACTGACAGCGTGGGAAGCTGCCATTCAGCCTTTCTTGTGTACAGCTTGGTTATAGAAGCACTCCTGGTGGGAGCCTTAAAATAACCTCAGAAATCCAGCAGTGTAAGGACTTCTGTCTTGGATTTTGGGCCAAGTGTTGTGTGTTGTCAAGATAAATTCTGCCACTGCGTGGATAAAACCATATCTCCACACTTTTATACCTTGCTTTTTATACTACAGTTACTGCATCACTTGTTGAATTTCCTTCATTAGCTCATTCTTTTCATTTCAGTTGTCAAGGGACCAAAATATTTCCTTTCTGTTTTGCTGAGGAACGGGGGAATGCCACATATTAACTGGCAGACTCTACAGACTTTCTAGTAAGCAGAGGATGTGTGGCTTCACAGTTATAACAGAGATGGGGAACCTGGTGCCCTCTAGATGCTGCTGGACTGTAACTGCCATCATCCTTGATCAATGGCCATGCAATGTCTTGGGGGGTATAAATTTGCTTTTCTCTGTGTTAGAGTGCTTGGCTTTGACTTGTGAAGAAGGGTGAGTTTGAAGCTCTGTTCAGTCATGATGCTGACTAGCTGATTTGGGTCAAGTTACCCCATTCATCCAAAACTACCTGACACGGTGATTTACTTAAACATTGAGCCCTTGGAGAAAAGACAAGGTAAAACTAACAAATACACACACAGGCCTGGTATAACACTAACCCATAGTTTGTTTAACAAACCATAAGTTAACAGCAAGTTGTCCCACAGACAATTTTTCCAAAGCTTTTTTGCTTTGCAACTGCTTTTGCCTACTGCCTTTGACGTTTGTTTGTTTGTTTTTTTAAAATATTTTTATTAAACAGTTTTTATAATCACACAAACAATACATAATACATAACAACAACAAATACATAAACAAACAATAACAAACATAAAAACAAAAAAAGAAAAAGGAAAACAAGTACCATTTCATATCCTAATTTCTTAAACCTTTCTTCCTCGACTTCCTCATGCCTCCCTTTTCTGTATTCCAAATTCTGATCAATTACTCAGCAAATCTTCCCTTATTTTACTTTAAATTTAAGCTAATCTTCCTTATTCTCCTTGTCTTAACCATTGCTAATAGTAACCATTTACTTTCCAATCCAACATCATTCTAACTTTCATTAAATTTTGTAATATTTCTTTAAATAGTCCTTAAACTTTTTCCATTCTTCTTCCGCTGCTTCTCTTCCCTGGTTTCGGATTCTGCTCGTCATTTCTGCCAAGCCCATGTAGTCAATCACCTTCATCTGCCATTCTTCCAGTGTGGGTAAATCTTGTGTCTTCCAGTACTTTGCAATGAGTATTCTAGCTGCTGTTGTAGCATACATAAAGAAAGTTATATCCGTCTTTAACACCCCTTGGCCGACAATGCCCAAGAGAAAGGCCTCTGGTTTCTTAGTGAAGGTATATTTAAATACCTTTTTAAGTTCATTATAGATCATTTCCCAGAATGCCTTAATCTTCAGGCACGTCCACCAAAGGTGAAAAAATGTACCTTCCTTTTCTTTACATTTCCAACATTTATTATCAGGCAAATGGTAAATCTTTGCAAGCTTGACTGGGGTTATGTACCACCTATAAATCATTTTCATAATATTTTCTCTTAAGGCATTACATGCCGTGAATTTCATCCCGGTGGTCCACAACTTTTCCCAGTCAGCAAACAAAATATTATGACCAATGTCCTGAGCCCATTTAATCATAGTTGATTTAACCGTTTCATCTTGTGTATTCCATTTCAGCAGCAAATTGTACATTTTTGACAGATTCTTAGTACTGGATTCTAACAATTCAGTCTCCAATTTTGATTTTTCCACCTGGAAGCCAATTTTACTGTCCAATTTAAACACTTCATTTATTTGGTGATAGTGCAACCAGTCTCTCCTGCCTTTGACGTTTGTTGGGTGTCTGAGATGAGGTGGTCAGACAAACCATGGTTAAGGAAGGGTTCAAGATTCATATATGATGAAATGCCATAGTTAAAACAAAGAAAGATTCATAAATCAATAAATCAATAAATCATGTCTTCGGGTCATGGGTTGTTGGCAGTAAACTAACCACAATGAAGCTGCTAAGCAGGGTTTACACATAACACTGAGCCACAGTTTAATAAACCATAGTTTATTAAATCATTATTTAGTGAAGTAGGGTAGAGACATATTTAATAGGTAAAATAGAGGTGTATGGTAACATTCCTTCTTCCTTTCCTATAGTCCTTAATGAAATACTGGAGAATTCCTGTCTCAGTTATGTCAGTTATCAAAATTGCTTGCTATCAAAATTCATTGTATGTTCCCTGCTTAGTATCATGGTAATGTATCTCTAAATCTAGAGAGCTCCACTTTACACAAATGTTTGCTTATCCAAATGTTTGGAATATTCTCAAGGGCCATTTGGATAAACGATTCTGTATTTGTAATTGCTTGATTAAGGCTAAGCCCAAAGAAAATAGAAACCCAGTTCTCTGGATTCTACAAGAGCCATACATTCTTGGCAACGTCACAAGGAGGCTGTTTGGCAATTCTGCCTAGTCTTCCCTTTCTTTAGATAAACATGGATGGAAGGGCAGGACAAAACTCCTGCACTAGACAGAGCACATCCTGTTATCTGAATGGTTTGTGAAGTCATGTAGCCAAAGAAAGGGACCTCATCTCATTGGTAAACCACATCTTTTGCACATATGGGAACCCAGATTCAATCTCCACTTCAAATAATGTCAAGTAAAAGGGTCAGGAAATATCTCTATCTAAGACTTTGGAGAGCCATTGATATTCAGAATATACAATAGACATGTAATTTTATTTTTCACAGCTGTTGGTTTTACTTATATTTTGATAATTTTTTAGGCTAACTGGTTTTTAACATTCAAGTTTATGACTATTTTAATTAACGTTTTATAGTAAACAATTTAGAGGTTATAATTGATTAAGTGGTAACTAAATCCAGTTAAATAAATAAATAAAAAATAGATGGACTCTTCTAAGGCAAGAATAGCAAATACGATGCCTTCCCGATGTTTTTGAATGACAACTCTCATCAGCCAGCACACAAATGCACGTAACACCATCAGCATGTATACAACCATCATTTGGGGAAGGGCTGTAGCTCAGTAACAGCTGAGTTTTGCATGAAGAAGGTCCTAATTTAAATTCCCAGCATTTCCAGATAGGGTTGGGAGAGAATCTTCTCTGAAATCCTGGACAGCCACTGCCAGGCAAAGAATACTGGGCTAGGTGAACAAATAGGAAGCTGCCTTATATCAGATTAGGTTCTCTTCTTTCCTTGATTCCACTCCACAACACCAGTTATTTCCAAGAACTGCTTGGAAATTAAACTTCCCCACCGCACCCCACAGGTACACACATGCAGAAGACCCCTACTTGGGAACAAGAGAGGGAGTCATATGGAGGGTAGCAGCCATATTATATTATACATACCTTTATATTTTCTATGTAAGATTATTGCAGTGCCCTGGGTCCTGGCATGCAATCAATGTGAACTAAATGAACTAAGCCTTTGGGATGCTGCGTGTCAGCTTGATGGACTGTTTCCTCCAGGTGCAGAAAGATCCTACTGCAGAGCTGATGAATGCCTGATAAAAGGCAGAGAAAAGTCTCCATCACTAGAAATGTGGTTAAATATTCTGAAGAATTGTACTAGTTTAGTTTGAGTAACTCACACTATGGGTTGAATTCAAAGCAGTGCTAATGAGTCAATGTAAGCATTTTTACTTTCCTAGTGGAATGATCCTCATTCTCCGTCCCACCCCATCCCATCAGACTTCAGAATTGCCACCTCAAATGTTCCAGAATCATTTCAAATGAAGGAATTGTAAAACCACACACACACAAACATGCCTGCTTGAATTCTGCCCATTATAATCCAGCAGGATGACAAAAGTTTTTAACCTTAGCTTGATCATGCCCACTGTGCTCTCAAGTCTTTGGGTAATGAGATGTGTGCTTTTAAATTTTCTTTACACATCTGGAGAGGGTCCTTTTTGCTCCTCATAGCTATGGTCTTGCAACCATCAAATGCTTGGTTTATAACTTGTACATCAAGATTAATTTAAGTTGTATCAATGGGGGAAAGCGTATGGTTTTTTTGTGTGTGCACTGATTAAAAGAATGCTGGCCTGTCCCAAATAACCTCAGTGTCTCATCACTGATGTTTCCCAGAACTGAGGCCAGACAGTTTGTCTTTCATTATGTAGTATTGTCTAAGAAACATTGTTTAACTGATATCGGATGGGAAACTGCAATGGTTCTGAGTGTTGTGCCTAGGGCATGGAAATTCCCATTAACCAAAGCAGTTCAAATTATATATAGCTAGTAAGATCTGTAGGTTACACAGCCCATCTTTCTCCTTGACTCCATCCCCCAAGGGTCAGCGAGGAAATCTCGTTGTGGAGAGTACACCACTTCAGCTCCAGTTCCAAGAGCGAAGGACCACCCGTTCTACTACATCAGCAAACAAGATACCTCTGGCACTTAAAAAAGCATTAGTGTTAGGAACTGTCAGTCAGAATCCCACCCTTTTGTAGTCTGTCCTACATATTCAGGTCACATGACCTTTTCTGCTCTGGGGAGGCTGACTGGTTCCCATGGGGTGGGGGGAGGAAGAAACTGGAAATGGGTTGTTTGCCAATTCAGATAAGGACCAGTTCTAATTGTTGATGGTGGTTTTTTTTAAAAAAAAATCAGCAACATGGTGGTAATTTAAAAGAGGCCTTCACTTTGTGTACATTTGCTGTGATGGAGTGAAGGGCTTTCTCTTCCACTCCCCCATCCCCCAAATTCTTCAATTTTGGAAAACTTTTCCATTCTTGGAAAGAACTAAACTAAGGAGGGGGACTTGTGTCTCTCCCATTGTTGCTGGACTCAAATCCCATCATCCCTCAGCCACAGGGTCAATGGTCAGGGCTGAAGGAAGTCAAAGTCCAACAATGCTTGGAGTCTACCTATTCCCCAGTCCCTATCTAAATTATTCTCAACCTTTCCACACCTTGATGTTGCCATTTCCCAAAGTAGGAAATGGGGTATGTAGGAGAGTGAATGTGCTATTTTACAGCTGAACGAGTAAATCTGTCAATTTCTGTTTCTCTCAGTTTCTGATTTTTCCATTCTTAAATTCAGTTCTCCACATTTTCAGATCCGTTTGTAATTTATTGTTATTTTTATTGTAATTATTCATAAGTTTTGAATAGATTTTATGTACGTAGATAGCTTTTATTTTATTAATGTTTAATTGTTTATTTAATTGTTGTTTTTTCTATGTTTTTAGTGATTCTTGTTTTTATCTGTAAACTGTCTTGAGTCTTATAAGGGAAAAAGGCAGGGTATAAATAAATATAGAATGATTATAATTTTTTTAAAAAGCCATCATGAAAATTCAACAGCATTTTAGTGTAAATTTCTCCTAAGCTATATGTTACTGTATACAGTTTTGCCTAAGGTAATTTATTTATATATAACTTTTACAAATATATCCATTTTTGTGCACATTACTTAGCTAAATAACTGTATCGTACTGCAAAATTTGGAGAAGGGGGAATTTCAAAGGATAGCTGTGTTTTGGTTCACATATCGTTCTGGAAAGAGCGAATCAGGTAGGTTTGCTTTTAAATGCAAACTTAATTGACTTTTCCCCCTCATCCCTAACTGGGGCTCCTGTTTTCTCCCCACTCCTGTAGGTCAGCTGTAGTGTTCTGCAACAAGTGCAATGTAGCCTTGGGTCAAAATAGTTTCCCTTCCGCTACAGTAAAAGGTAGCTGTATATCAGGTGTTGGGCCCTCCAAATGTTGCTGAACTAGAACTCCCATCAGTTGCAGCAAGCATGGCCCGTGGCTAGGGAGAATGGGAGTTGTAGTTCCCAAACACCTGCTCTATGTGCTACATGACTAGAAGATAGGGTTTTCAGTACTATAAGAAGTTCAAAGTTCTGTCATACATGAATCTACTCCTGGTCCCCCCCCAAAAAAAATCTATCTTAATTTCAGGAGCCTAATTTGAATGGAAGAAGGGGTTGGAGTTGGAAAACCTTGCCAATCTGCTGAGAAGCACGCAGAAATTGACTGGTAGATCCCAATCTCTCTTCTGTCCACCCCTGTTCCACTGCTACTGGCAGCCACTCTGCAAGGTCTCTAGCAGAGACCTTTTTTAGCAGCCTATTAATCAGAGATTCTTTTAACTAGATCTGCTGGGATTGAGCCTGGAACCTTGTGCATGCAAAGTGTGTGCTTTACCATAAGCCAGGGAGAGAAACCAGGGACATGCTGCAATATTACACACACATTTCCTGAGAATCACCTCCAGTGCAAGGTTTAAAGAAAACTGATATTGCAAGAACGGGATCCCTTCTGGCCCCAACCCACCCACCCACCCAGCCAGCCAGCCTCCAGAATTGTTTAGCCTTCTTGACATCTCTATCCAGGGTGTTCAGCAGGAGTTAACATCGTCCTCTGAAAACAATCTGATGCTATGTACTCTTTAAGCCATGTGCCACTACTAGCACATGGACCTTAGAACTGTAGAGTTGGAAGGGATCTTTGGGGATCATCTAGTCCATGTAGAGACTGGGGATCCTTTGCTATAATTATTGGTCAACCACATTCCAGGCCCACCCAGGTCACAAGGCAAAGTTCACACTCTTTCCCCACTTTTGTTGTTTCCTGGTTTCGCTTTTACAGCCCATATGGGATTAGCTCTATGTTCCTGATGTGCTTGGGCTATCATTTCAGGAAGAATCCTATTCAAAGAACTGATAGCTGACTGGGTAGTCTAAGGGCACCAGCTGTCTACTCTGCCTACTATTCCTCAGTTGAATCAAAAGTTTTAAACTTTCTCTGTGTCTACAGAAAATGTTTTGTTAAGTTAGATTTGAACAAGCATGTGCATAAGCTTCAGATACTCTCAGGTTGCTTCAGGCCTGCTCTCGATGAATGCTCATCCTGATCCGCTTGCAAAATTTGAGTGATATATGTCTCCTATTTATTAAGCATTCATTCTGATTTGTTTGTGGGGATGTTGTTGTTGTTGTTGGTATATACCATCCTATACCCACATTTACACTTTCCAGTGCATTTCCCCATCACTTTCTGTATGGCAAAAGTTCATTAAAAAAAAAAGTGCTGAACCTCCTTCAATGCCAGTAAATTTTAGCTGTGCAATTAGAGCCCCAATGCAAAAAACAGTAACAGTTTGGAAGCAGCCTCAGTAGCTTGCCCAGATGCTGTTACACTGTCATCTTAGGCTGAGTAAGTCCATTGCACATTACAAAAGATGTGAAAGTTTGCATTGACATGGAATGCTTTACGGTGGCTGCAATGCCTTTTGACTGGAGTGCATTCTTTTTTGCAATGCCTTTTGACTGCAGTGTAAATTATCCCATATTACACACAGTCCCTCCACCTAACTTGGCACAGTGCAACTCTTAGTCTACAGCAGTGTAATGATGATGGAGGCTATTGCCAACACAGCTGCAGAGTTCTGTGTTAAAAGGACATCACCGCTTGCAATGCCATTGCAGTTTCATGGCTCTTGATTATGTGCCTGTGCAGTGCCCTATCCTACACTAGGCTGTTTAAATTGGCTGTGGAAACCCTGGCAAGAGATCTTGCTTCATAACGTGAGCTCAGTGTGCTTTGGCAGTGAAAAAAGTGGTGGAAAAGAAAAGCAAATTGATAGAGGATAAGTCTATGAATGGCCAAGATTGGGCGTCTGGCAAGACCTGCTTTTCAGCAAGTGGGTGAGGGATAGCAAAAGGCAGGTTGAGGTTGGTAGAAAGCATCCCGTTTGTCTTCATGGACGAGCCTCTAGTGCTGGTTGGCTACTGTGGGAAACAGGATGCTGGACTGGAATATGGAACTTTTGTTGTTGATCTACAAGTCCCATCCACCCCAGTAGGTATGGCCAATCTCTCTGCATTCCTGTGTTGCATCCCTGTATTAGGCTGCTCTGGCAGTGCTCATCTTCTGTTCCCCAGCTTGCAGCATGGCTAATCTCAATACATTCAGTACTCAATACATGTATTAGGTCATTCTATCTAATGTTTAACTTCAGCATGCCACGTCTACCTAAATTGTTTCTCGGCCAATCCTCAGAAAGCATGACAAATCTTTGGTCATCCTCTTCTTTCCTCAATCTTTTGAAAGTATTTGTAGACCCTTGAGGTATTGTGCTCCATCCTCCTTAATCTTTTTGTCCCAGACCTAAAAACAAGATTTAAAATATATATACTTAGTGGAAGCACACAAACAAATTCAAACATTTGGTGATCATGCGAACAAGCTGTCTTATCTCATGGATAGCCCCTTTGCTGTTACCCTGACAGCTGTGACTCAGCAGTGTAGGCCATTTTGGGGGTGAGTGAAACATAGGTTGTTGAGGTCCCCATCCCTAATGAAAATAGTCTCCAACCACTGTCAAATCACATCTGTCTCCATTGACTGATCCATAAAAATCACAGACCTGCTGCTTTGCAACACTTTTCACAGCTTAAAATCATGGATCCAAGGTACAGGTCCTCATGGATCCTCATATTTTTGTACAAGGCATCACCACAATTCAGGACAGTTTCAGGGTACACAAAATAAAGTACTTCTTTGCCCAACACACAGTTAAAACTATGGAATTCACTACCAGAAGAAGCAGTGATGGCCACGAACTTGGATGGTTTTAAAAGAGGATAAGGTACATTCATGAAGGAGAAGACTATCAATGGCTACTAACCCTGATGGCTATGGAGGCAGTAATCCTTCTGAATACCAGTTGCCAGAAACAACAGGAGGGGAGAGTGCTGTTGCGCATAGGTCCTACTTGTGTGCTCCCAAAGGCGTCTGGCTGGCCACCATGAGAACAGGATGCTGGAGAGAGTGCTGACTTGGCAACCAGGGTTCAATCCCCACTCAGCCATGAATCTCACTTGGTGACCACAGGCTAGTCACTGCCTCTCAGCCTAACCTACCTCACAAGGTTGTTGTGAAGATAAAATGGGGAAGAGACATATGTATGCCACCTTGAGCTCCTTGGAGGATATAAATGTAAATCTTCATCATCATCCTGCAGACTCTTCTTATGCTGAAAAGTACAATCAGTATAGATGTGATTTGTCTTATGTATAAATTATGAAGAGGATCTGCACCTTGGATGACTGTAAACTGTAATCCGATGGTGTTTTTGTGGGGGGACTTCATGTAAAATCATGCAAATTCAAGAGGATCCATTTTAATTCACTGCAGCTGAAAAGCAAAGTGTGTGCGCTGACAACTTTGTTTCGTTCTATTATCTGTGGGGTTGAATGACTTGGAGGAGGTAGGGGCAGATGCACCAGAGGAGCAAGTGCCTACAGCACTTTCTCAAAATTCCAGATGTGCCTGTGGGTCCAGAAAGCTTGGCAACTGCACACAGTTCTTAAAACTACATGATATTTTGCCCTACATGGAACTTGGCAATGTTTAGCCAAGCTGCAACAGGCCCATGAACAAAGTTCCCCTCGCAGATGCCTGGGAGCCAAAGTGTTAAGTTTCTGCAGACATGCATGGAGACCAACATCCCATCTCATAAAACACATTTACCTTGGGGTGAGAAAACCTGGCACCAAACACTCGCTCCAGCCAGTGCAAAGCTGAGGCAATGTTTCCCTCTAATTAGCTGGTATTTGCTATAATAGCTATTATGTTTCTGGTTATAAAGTCCTGAGGACAATGGCTCCTTCTTTCTTTACCCAAGGGTTGGGGGGGGATGAAGGAAAATCTGGGTTACTATTCCCCCCCACTGATTCCCCCCTCCCTTTTGCTGTATCACAAAAGATAGGAGGTTCTGCCGAAGAGGGGACAAGGATGGAAAACATGTTAGGTTATGAAGGAAACTAGACAAAGCCTTCAATTCTCTTCATTTTTTATTGAATCACTAGTATTGAGGGTGACCCATTTCTCAAAAAATATCACACAATCAGCAGTTCTACCTTGAGCAAGAAGTGAGGCTTGGAACCCAGACAGCGTTTGAGTTGAGAGACAGATGGGAGAAAATATCTATTAGCTATCTAATATCCAGTCTCCTTGATCAGTGCTCTTGACGATGATGGGTTGTATCCAACTAACGTTCACTCAGAATAGGCCAATTGAAAGGAATGAACTAAAGTTGTGTCTATTAATTTCACTGTATCTACTCGTAAGTATGAGTAGCCTTAAATGCAACCTGGTTATAGAAAATAATTAATAAATTGTCTTCCGTATATGTGGTGTCTTATACCAGGGAAAGCAAAAATGGACAGGTCTCCCTGCCTTCAGGGAGCTTGCAAACTAAAATAAGCAATGGGGAAAGAGATAGAAGAACAGGAAGTTAAGGGCAGGGAAGGAAGGAAGTGGACAAATGACATCATATGTGCTTAAACCAGGGCTGGAGAACCTGTGGCTCTCCAATGATAATTGGACTGCCATTCCCTTCACTCTTAAATAGTAACCACTGGCTTGGAGTCCAGCAACGTCTGGAAAGCCAAACGTTCCCACTCTTGATATAGTGGATATTATTGGACTTCAGCTGGAAAGGCTGGGATTAAATTCCAGTTCAGCCATAATACTCAAAGGGTTGCCTTGGGCAAGCCACTATATCTGAGCCCAACCTACCTCGCAAGTTTGTTGTGAGGATAAAATGGGACAACCCCATGTTTGTTATCCTGAACGACTTGGAGGATAGAAATCAGCACTGGCCCAAGACATTTTGCTACCTGAGGTGAAGGACAGGATGGCATCCCCATTTTATGTACAGAAACCAACTACTGGCAGCTGCATCTTACTTAAATCATTGGCAGCTGCAACCTTTGCCACACCTGAGGGCAGCAGGGTAGTTTAGAGGGTCCTGGACAGGCCATGGGGCACACACAGTTCTGTCCTCCAAAGAGGAATTGGCCTTGGAGCTGCCACTGCTGCTTCCCCCATCGTCTGCTGCCTGAGGTGTTCACTTCATTCTGCCTAACAGTAGAGCCGGCCCTGATGGAAATCCATATCAATAAATGTTATTGCAACACATGCAAGCATGTAGCTTCCAGTTCCAGCACAATTAGAACAGAAAGTAATTTTATTTGCAGTGCCCCCTAATTGCATTAAAAGTTGAAACTAATTACATCTCTCCTTAATTACAAATTATAAAATAAAGAAGGCGTTTAAAATCTGCACAGCCAATTGTAACAATAACAATGGTATGTAAACTTGCCAGCAACAATTAGAACACCCTTCTGCCTCAGGAGGCTGAGATCACCAAGAACAGTTTTCACCCTGGAAACGCTTGGCATCAAGTCTTGAGGTCTGTTTCTAGCTTATAACATGGCTAAAGAACAACAAAAATCTGAACTTGAATGCATGGCAGAGCTGCTGCATGACGGGTGGGGAACCTGTGGCCTTTCAGATGTTTGACTACAACTCCCATCATCCCTGAGCATTAGCCAAGTTGCCTGGGACTGAAGACAGTTGTAGTCCAACAACTTCTTGAAGGGCCACAGATTCCCCACCCTTCTGCTATGCACGAAGGCTGGTATTAGGCAGTACAGAACTGGTCCAACTTCGCTAGAACACTCTTGAAGAGTTTTGGAGAAAAGAAAGGGGAACAGTAAAATGGGCAGAAAGAGAAATATACTGTTGTCAAACTCTAGCCACAAGGATGGCATATTTGTTTTGAATAAGTTAGTGATTCTTGGATTTTGGAAAGACATTCTGGAGAAGATCAGGGATACTACTTGCCTACATTCATAATCTAAAAACTTCTTTTAAAATGTTGGAAGAAGACTGCAAACTGATAACACATGTCTGTTAATTCCAGCTAGAATCTGAATTGCAACTTTCTGGACATTTTCTGCTGTTAGGTCTATGTTGGATAGGCTTGGATCTGGACAATATCCTTGTTGACAAAACATGTCGGAAGACTGAAAGAAGGAACAAACAAATCCAAGTTTATTAAAAGATTTTATTCATCCCTTACTGGGATGCTAATTTTCAAGGTGATATATGGGGGCATGGGGGCTGTTTTCACATCTGTAAATATCTATAAGTATAATTCTCTTTTTAAGTCTTGGACACTATAATATAAGAATAGCCTTGCTGGATCAGGCCATCTAGCCCATCCTCTTGTTCTCACAGTGGTCAGCCAGATGCCCATGGGAACCTTCAAGTAGGACCTGAGTGAATCATTTACACACTTTTCATAATAATAAAGAAAGATGAATTGGAAATTCAGGTATAGATAGGGAACAAACATAAATATAACCTCTTCCCATATGTTCGCATGCTGGTAGTGCTCCTGTTGTGACCCACCTTGGATCAGGCTGTGACCCAACCCGCCAATTGAAGACCAGTAGCCTATAGGGATGATTTGATTATCATGATGGCCTGAGGTTTTGATATATGCACAATAAATATATTTTTCTGTTGAATTTGACACCTGGTTGCCTCTTTAAGACCTGAGAGGCTGGTATCAAATTATGGAACCCGTGTGCTTTTTATGTGTAACCTCCTCAGGAACTATCGACACAGAGGAACAGATGTGGAGGCAAGGGCAGGGTTGGCTAGCCGTATTTGTTAATCACTGCACTTGAGCATAGATTGTTGTTTTCACTATGTAAATCCTGGCACCACTAGAGTTCGGCATCCTGCCCAGTGTTTGGTGTTCTTCCCTTTCATGCATTTTACTATAATTTCAGTGTGTGTGTGTGTGTGTGTGTGTGTGTGTGTGTGTGTATTAATCAGGGGAGTTCCCTCTCCAAACTCTTCTTGCTTTATGGAAATGTTTCACAGTACATGTGCCAGAATGCAGACGCCCAAGCTAGGTCTTGAAAAGCAGATTACTATTGTCAGAGAGACAATAAAATGAACGGATCAGCTCGTCAGCTGCCCAGTGTATTGCCTCATTGCTTCCATGTGCTACTCTTTTGGTATTCATGTTGGCTCTTATGTGTACGTTCTTGAGGCATAGATTGAAATTATTTGTCTAGAGTCCAGCACTGTATGCCTTATACTGGTGGATTTCTAGATATAGCCGCAGTATGTCTCTGATAATTTACCAGAAAGCAAGTGCTACTAATTCAATAGTACACTTTCCTGCAGGTGTTCTTAGGACAGCATTCTTCTTGTCACACACATGAGGAAGGGAACAGATACTTCCCAGTCAGCACAAGAGGATAGACGGATCAGTGTCCCCTAATCAAAGATACGTGTATTTGTTTGTGTATGTGTATTGGAATTCCAGTTCCATATTCAGGCAACATATCTGAACTACAGAACTGGAACCAGTGCAATTTGACTGGAGCAATTTGCAAGTATTGGTGCAACTGCGGTTCCATGCAGTTTGGCTGGTGCTTCTCCTTTAAATTTGGCAATCCCTGCTTCAGGCAGTGTCATGTTTCTTTCCCCAGCAAAGGGGAATGTTAAGTCCTAGGGTATCGATGGTGGGCAAAATCCTCTTGGGACACTTTTGATGAGTGTTTGTGGCACCAGCATCATGTGAGATCAATAATGCTTGTTGGAGTGACGAGAAAACAAATACAATTCCTATCCACCATCTAGGTAAGTTGAAGTACTTGGATGAAAACTGATACAGTGCCACAGGAGTCACTGCCAGGAATTCAAGCTGCAAAACACATGAACGTCCATAGAAAAGAATGCTAGTGTCAAAATTCACACTCACAATACAGTGGGGAACACATGGGCAGGAGTGCAAGGAAACATCTGCTTCTACTACAGTGGGGCCCACACATGGTAATAGATGTGCTCTGCTTATATTTTACAAGCTTACTTAAAGATAGTCATTTATACCAGACAAAAAATCAGTGGCAAGTGAGATCTGAACAGAAATGCACAGCATTCAGACTGATGCCACTGACAATCTTATCCATAAGTGAGGTAAGGCTCATTAAACTCAGGGGTACTAATTTCTGATTGAGGCTGCAAGAGTTAGCTGGCATAGCACAACTAAGTCATTTAACTTTGCTTAATGGAGACCACACAAGGGGAGAGTACTCTTGTACTCAGATTCTGCTTTTGGGTTTCCCATAGGCAATGGGTTTCCCAGTGGTTGGCCACTGTGAGAACAGGACACGGGACTGAATGGGACATTGGCCTGATCCCACAGGATCTTCTTATGTTTATGTTCTTAATATTAGGTTGACAATTAGGCATTAAAATTCCTGCTCCATTATCATTGTAGTTCCTCATTTGTAGGCAGGTAGGCCTTCCACCTAAAATATTTGTATTACAATCCCAGCTTCAAAATGGGCAATTCCTTTGCTAGGGACACTGCTTGACTGCGTTAAACACTAGGGATACTGGAGTGCTTGTGTTTATCCTCAATTACTGCTGTAATGAGTAGCTAACGTATTTATTCTGTGTATGTTTAAGCTTTGATTGAATTGCCACAGACATTTCATTGCCATTTGACGCCATTGCATACAATCCTATCCACCGCCCACACATCTCCATGTCAACTTATAGGTAATATCCACAAAAGCTTATGCCACAATAAATTCATACGTCTTTGGTTAGCATCTGTTTGTTTCTGGAGACAATGAAAGAGTGCGCCTTCAGGGATAAAGTCAAACCATTGGAGAGTTACAGCACCTGCTGTGGCTGTAGAAACAGATATGAGAAAGACATGGTTTGTTGCAGCTGGGGCAGATGAAGGCGTCCAGTTGTGTTGATGCAGCTGTACCATGGCGTTTCTTCTTTCTGTGCTCCTTTATGGTGCCACAAAAACACTGTCACCATCTGCTAGAGCCCCATTTTTCCATTCCCATCTTATCCCATCCCAGATCATGGATTCCTGGTTCCTGAAACAGTTGAAGCCTCCCGTCAGTTTTTAAGAGCCTGCATATCTGCTTCTGTGAAGTGAATAATGTTGGACTGCAGATGCCTGCTTTTCCAATGGAGTTGAAGGCACTGCAAAGCTCTACAGCTCTACTGCCCATGTGTGTGTGTGCATGGGCAGCGGAAGAGCAGTTCATCTGCCTTTTGCTCCTCTGAAGCAGCTGAGTCTACAACAGGGAGGAACAAGGGGTGAAAGGCACTGAGTGTCAACTTTTAGCATGTGTCTGCATCAAGGGACTCATATGGGGGGCGGTGGTGGTGGTGAGATGTGTCCTGGTGATGGATTGGATAGTATGTTAGTGGAAGGGACAAGTGGTGGGGTCAGGTGGTAGTGGGGAACTCAGTGGTGTTGAGAGTGTGCTAGTTTAATCGGTTGGGGAGGAAAGAATGTCAAGTATATATGAGAACAGGAGCAAGCTCCAGGCTCGGGGGAATCTTGGAGAGTGGGGAATGAGGCAGCAGGAAGAGGGGCTGTTCCACGGAAGGAGAGGATGAGAGAGAAGATTAGTAGGGAAGACTGGGGAGAGCGAAGGGGTCAGGGCTTTAATGAAAAGGAAGGTCTATGAAGTTCCTCACGGGACAGCAGTGTCGCCACGCCAGCAAGAAGGGTGGCAATCTAAAGTGGATGAGACAGGATGACAGCGAGGGCTATATACACGGTGTGTGTCGCGAGGGGGGTTGCCCCGGGGTGGTGCCCATCGCCGGCGCTGCTGCCGCGCGGGGCGGGTAGGAGGGGGTGCTTGGGAGGGAGGGAGAGGCGGGCGCGGGGCGTGGGGGGAGGCGGGGCGGAGGTTGCTGCCTGAGCCCCCGGGATCGGTTCGGCTCGCCTTGCTCCGACCCTTTGCACTACGGTCGGCGCCGTCTTGCTGCTGCTACTGTCGCCGCTGTAGTCAAAACTCCTACCGGCCTAAAAGTTGTCTGGTGCAAAATCCCTTCTGCAGCAGCAGCCCGAAAGAAAGCGAGAGCGCCAGCCAGCCAGCCGCCCGCCGCGGGCAGGAGGAAGGGAGGGAGCGTCGGCGACGGTGGATGCCTATTGCCCCTGTTGCTGCTGCAGCCGGCCGGCCAGCCAGAAGCGCGCGAGCGGAGAGGGGCGCATCCAGCCCGTTGGAGAGGAGCGCGGGGGCGCGTCCCCGGTGGCTTCCGAGCTGACCTTGCCTGGCCCGGCGCCTTCCGCGCTGCCAAAGGGCGACTCACCTGCTGCCTGCGCAGCGCCGGGACTAACTCGAGCGGGGCGAGGAGAACACCCACTCGCACACACACTCCGAGAGGCAAACTAGCCGCAGCCATCGACGTCGCGGGGCTGGAAAGCGCAGAGATGCAGGTAGGGGGCGCCCCTCGCAGGGCGAGCGCCGGAGGGCCCGGGCAGGCGCTCTTGTCACCGCCGGGGCGCCGGAGGGGGGAAGAAGGAAGGAGCCCCGAGCGAAGAGCCCCGGCGCCTGGCCTCCCTGACTGGGAGTTGTGGGGAGGGAAGTGTGCGCGCCTTGCTATTTTTCGCTGAAACAAAGTTCCCTCTCCCTCAGAACCCGCCTTCACGCGTTCTTGCCCCTACGGAGACGCAAACACGTGTCCCGCCTCCCCTGGGCCAGGACCGGGGTGAAGCGCCTCGCCGCCGCGGCCGGACAAGGAGCGGGTTTGCGGCGGAGGGCGGGCTTCGCGCCGGCTGTGGCTCTTGGCGCGCTGGCCGGGGGTCCCATTGGACTCGGCGGGACTTCACTCCTGCGGAGACGCCTTGAAAAGCTGGTCCGGGTTGGTGTCTCGGCCCGGGCCGGAATTTAGCCCTGCTTCAAGCGGAGGAGGAGAGTTCTCCCTTTTTTGAGTAGCGGGGAAAGAGCGTCTTGGCGAGCGGGCACAGCGCGCTTCTGTTGCCGAGGGCTGGTCGCCACACTGGTGGGACTTGCTCGAAGAAGGGTGCGTAACCTGTGCCCCTCCAGATGTTGTTGGGCTCCAACGCCCATCGGCCCCAGCAGCGTAGCCAATGATCAGGAATGATTATTGGCAGCTGCAGTCCAGCATCCTTATGGAGGGTGACAGAATCCCCACCAACTAAACTAGGGGAAGTTTTTGCAAGAGGGAGGGTGCATCTGCCTGACAGTCTGGCAGGTTTGAGCTCCAGCAACATCTATTCTTTTAAGGCAGCACTTTCCCTTGAGAATAGCTCCACTGAACTCAGGAGGGTTTACAGTGCTGTCTTAACCCTGTCTACTCCTGGGGTGACTAGGATTGCAGTCTCAAGTCTGTAGGAAACTTACACAGGAGCAGTCTCCAAATCCTGCTTTTGTTGACGGGTTTCAGGGATTGCTGGTGGATGGGGAGGACTGGGGAAGCTTCCAAGCAAGAAAACAAATCGGATTGCAATGTTGAGAGTGAGGAAAATAACCTTTCTCTTCACTCACAGCCTTTGGAGTATTCATCCACCAAAGGAAAACCAACTTTCTCGTACCTTGTTTTACAGCCTCCAGCTGTCTTTTGCCCTGGTACATTTACTGGTCTTGGGTGCTTTGCCATCCTGTCAGGTAGAGGATAGCTGAGTGAGCTCTCGGACTACTCTGCTGCTGCTGGGGCATCCCTTCAGCCTGTCTGGTGGAGCCCCAGACTCCGGGGTGAACAGTTTGCCCTGCACAGCCCCATCCCAATGCAGGGCACTTTGGGTGGTCGCTGAGCACTTTACAGTACTTTTAACGAGGTGGAGACTGAGTGCCTCATGGGTAGGTAGGAGCTGCTCACAACCTCGGGAGGGCAGCTGCTGTTTTCTTCAGAACCTGTAAGGGATGCTTGTGGCACTGATCCTCTCAAGACACTGTGGAAGGAAGGTGCTTTTAAGTCTCTCTTTAAATTACTCTTCTCTCATCACCTGTACTTTATGGCCTGTCATTGGCAAGATAACCTTGGAAAGTGAGGCTCTCAATTTGTTTGTAATGAAATCTCAGAGGCGGAGTTCAGCTCCTAAAGCCTTTGGCAACCTGGTGTCTTCTAGATGTTTTGGACTGCAAAGGGGCAGGTGAGAGTCATGGTCCAAAGCAGCTGCTGAACCAGCTGCTGGATGCATTTGATGAGAGATTATGCTTGTCTTTGTGCCCTGTTTGTGGGTGTATGAGAGGCATCTGTGTGGACTAGATGAGCCTTTGCTCAGATCTTGCCAAGCAATTTACTGTTTTCTTTAAATGTATGATGTTCACACACTGGAAGTCAAACTGAGCTAGAGGAGACAGTAACCCCTTGGCATGTCTTGGTTAAAAGGCTCTTGGGTGACATGACTGAGAGAGTACTCTGTGTGAGGCCTAGGAGAAGTCCTGCCAGCTGGGGGGTTCTATTCTGCTTTGGTCAGACTCCACCTGGAATATTGTGTCCAGGTATGAGCACCACAATTTAAGAATATTAACAAGCTGGAATGTATGCAGAGGAGGGTGAGGCTGACCAAGGTGATAACAGGGACTGGGAACCAAGCCTTATGAGGAACTGTTGAGGGACCTGGGCATGTTTAGCCTGGAGAAGAGGAGATATGGCTATCTTCCAATATCAGAAGGGCTGGAAGATGGAGCAAGCTTGTTCAGAGGCTAGGACCCAAACCAATAGCTTCAAATTACATGAAAGAATATTGTGACTGAACATCAGGAGGAGCTTTGATCATAAGAGCTGTTCAACAGTGGAACAGACTCCCTTGGAAGGTAGGGGACTCACCTTCCAAGGAGGTTTTTAAGCAGATCTTGGATGGCCATCTGTCATGGATGCTTTAGTTGAGATTCCTGGATTGCAGGGGGTGGGGCTAGATGACCCTCAAGGTCTCTGTCAACTCTACAATTTCAATGTCTCAGTTGCCTCTGTTGAAGACAGTTCCATTTGTTAACAGGTAGTGGCCACATGAAGCCAGGGCCGATGACACTGTTCTTGAAGCCAACTTTAGCTCATCAAGTTTTAACAAGATCTGGAGTCCTGCCTCTTTTTAGAGCTTAAAAGGAGCAGCCAAAAGTGAGGGAATTGATTCAGGATGGGGATCTTTTGATCAGGAAAATGGCGCAAGGGGAAAGGTTAAGCACGCTCTTTTCCCCAGTTCCACTACCACAATCTAACCTTTCCACTGTAGTCACAGCTGTTTTTGAACTTTAAGAAATATGCTGGGAGTTCCAGTCACAGTTATCCTGCATCATGCGTAGTTTGGTCCTAATCCATTGTGTTGCAAAAGGGAAATGCATCTGTTCGTAGTGCTGGCCACATGTAAAGTGTACCACAGTAACTCAACCACACAAGACTAAGTGGATGTTGACTGTAAATCTGACTGGGGTTCAATATATACCTCTATTATTGTCCTGTATTTACCATTATTATGTTCAAGTGATATTATTATTGTTTATTAAATTTACATTCTCTAGGTGGCTTATAGAAGGTCAGACTATGGGACATGTGGCTTAACAATGCAAGTTCTCATACTCCCAACATACTGCTGTTCTTTTTTGCCACACTTGTACTTACGTAGCTTCTTATTTCACACAGATACATAATGCAGACATATTAACACCTAGTCTCATAGATGATAGATAGATAGATATAGCACATGCATACATACATGTACACACGTGTGTGTATTTTATATCTATAATCTGCCTAGACAGGTGTATTTGTATTCTTGACTAATTGACCTAATTATAAACCATGTGGTTAACGCTCCATGTGGGAATGTAACTATTCTTGACGCATCTATGTGCTGCAGGTGGAATCAACTTTCCTAAATAGGAATAACAAGTACCCTTGATTTGTTACTGAAGTTATTGGGGTGGTACACGATATTAGGGTCTTCATATCTCTCCCACTTACGCTCCTGATCCATGTATACTCTTGCCTACAAAAAGCTCACACAATAATAAACCAGTTGAACCTAGTACTCATTGAGGCGACAAACCTGTGTTTATGCTGTTCCAGTTTGGACTGCGAGTCTCTGAATGCTCCTCTATACAAAAATAGTTCTCTGCACATAGGAGACCAGTTGAGGTAGAACCCTTCCACCAGACCTTTTTCTTTGAGAGCCAATGTGGTGTAGTGGTTAAGAGCGGTAGTCACGTTATCTGGGGAACTGGGTTCGCTTCCCCGCTCCTCCACATGCAGCTGCTGGGTGACCTTGGGCCAGTCACACTTCTCTGAAGTCTCTCAGCCCCACTCACCTCACAGAGTGTTTGTTGTGGGGGAGGAAGGGAAAGGAGAATGTTAGCTGCTTTGAGACCCCTTTGGGTAGTGAAAGGCGGGATATCAAATCCAAACTCCTCTTCTTCTTCTTCTTCTTCTTCTTCTTCTTCTTCTTCTTCTTCTTCTTCTTCTTGCTGTGTGGATTTTTTATATGGAGGAGGGTTTAATCCTATGAGGCTAGAACTGCAGCCTATAATGGTGCAAGTCCAGAAAACACGCTGCTTTACCATTTCACAGACAACTTGGCCTAAACCCCTTTAAGTTGCCACCCTATTATTTATCTTGCATCTGTGTCTAGCCCTAGTCTTTTGCATCTTCAATGCTCCTGGCCTGCAGTCTGTTTTGTTCTCTTATAGTTGATGGCAGGCCAGTGTGTGTGGTGAGGGGAACTTTGTACATCTGTTGAGGGTGTGTCCTTGGTAGTTATGTAAAGTCTAGATGACCAGCAATTATAGAAGATGGGAGGTGGAATCTTCTAGTTTCAGCGAGGTGCACTGTGAATGGTAAAAGACAAAGTCAGGTGGTGACTTTTACAGCAAGGGGAAAACTTCACTGGAAAGCTTCTGAGATCCTGTTCTCCCTGAGGGGTACCTTTGTCTAGTTGTCTTCACCAGCACCCTTCCAGACACCTATCCTGGCCTCTGTGTGTTGCAAAGCCAGTTACATGAAAAAGGTATGGAGCTGCTTTGGTTGTGGGATGCATTCTGGAAATTCACTGGTTTCAACCAAAAACACACTGCAAACTACTGGAATGAATTGACTATTCCAAATTTGGGCTTTTAAAATATCCATACTGCAGGTTAAATACTTGTAAAATTACTTTTACCTCTAAGCAGTGGGTGTGTGGCAGTGACATGGTCTGGTGTGCTGATAATGTGTTCTGTGGAATCATACAGCAGTGCTTTCAATATCATGATAAAATGAACATTTTCTACAAGTACAGATGTTTGGCACAATAGTTGTGCAGTACTCAACCATTTGTTTAACATAATCCAGATTCCAGGCATGATTTTTACAGGTTCTGTCTGTAGATTTTATTCTTGTTTATGAATGAAATCCCAGCTCTTTTGTATTTTTTTCGATTCCAATAAATACTCACACATGCCAAATCTGACCCAGGGCAACTTGTACCTTAAGGTAGGATAAAATGAGACCAAGTAGCCTGTGACCTGTCCACATATTCTTCTGTTTGATTAAGGTTGTATAATACTTAAGATAACTCCTGGCATAAAAATGTGGCAATGTGTGCATCTTGCATTTCTCTGGCCCTGGGATTTGCCCTTCCCTTTTCACTTTCTATTTCAGGTGTGCCATTTTAGCATTCAAAGTGCACCTCTGCATTGTCCAACTCCAACTTACTGAATTGTGTGTATGTTCATAGATACCTTTTCTGTTTAACTTTTACATTTGTTCGGATTCCCATGCAATGAGCAGCCTTATTTTCAGGGAGGGGGGTTTGAAATAGGGTTGAATAGGTGATTAGCACAAGTTGCATAATGCATATTCAGCAGGGAAATCTTAGTGGGGCTTACTTATCTCAGGTAAGTATGCATAGGATTGCCACTTAAGTGACAGCTCCTCAAATTTCAGGCTGTGAAGGAAAAAGGAAGATAACCTTGCTTCTTTTCAACACTTTAAATATACTGTCAATGGTCCTAATCCAGTAACCTATATGTGGAATGGCTGAGCCTGTGTACCTACAACCTGACTGGAAAGTAAAGAAAAGCTGAATTCTTGCCAACCAACTTTTGGGTGGGAAAGTAGGAGTTGAATCCAGGCCCCTGCACTCTCTCCTCAACAGGTGATTTGCAGAATCCCAGCATTGTTTACTGGGCTACACACACATTTCTGGCTCCTTTGTTGGGTTTGGGAATATACTCAGTTGCATTTTAATTCTCCATTCAGCCAGGAAAATATGTGTAGGAACTTGTCTATCATTCCAGCGAAGATAGGGCTAATCATTCTGATAAACACTTCCAAGTAGCTTTGTGGGACAGATCACACTCCCAGGCTGCCAGTTGCCAGTTTTGAATATCATATGTATTTCTCATCAGTGCATACATATGCTCTGTGCATATATATCAGTTTATGTAGTTCATGTCAAACTAAGGTGGGTTTCTTTTTCAATAACCAAGGGGCTAAGCGGCAAAAAGAGAGAGAAAGCAAAGCTGTACGTAGAGAAATTTAAGAATTTGGTACTGAGAAAATTAATGTGATTTTAAAAGGGGGAAAAAGTATGTGGAACATGGAAGTAAATGTGCCAACAATTAATGAAAGCAGGTTTTCATTTCTTCTGTCGAAGAAATTGGAATAGTATATGAAGAGGGAAACTTTGTGAGATCCAAGTGCCAATTCAGAGTAGGAGGCAGAATTGGACAGGCAGCCTGGCCTTACTCCAGCCCCAGATTTCCTGCGTTCCCAGGCTTCATCTCTTATGCTTCTGTGCCCAAGGGTATCAGAAAGAGATTCCTCTCTATTAGGAAGGAGTGCCTGCCTTCTTAGTTCATCTAGTAGTAGATGTAATACTATACAGCACATCTCCTTTGGCTGTCTTCAGACTTGCTCTGTGTTTCCATTTTGTGATATTAACCCTTAACAGTGATGTAGTTTTAAAGGTTTTGTGTACTCTTCCTCCTCTTCTTTCTTTTGGTATTCTCTGCACTTTTGACACCCCCTCCACCCGCATTGGTTTGAGATGGTCTAAGCCACCTACTATGCACAGTAATTCCAGTTTCTGATTTTGCAAGGTGTGGGGTTTTCAAAATCAGACGGTTGTACTGTCTTATATTAGGCCAGGTCATGATAATGTTTCTGGTGAAAAACACTGATTTAAGGGGGGGAAATCAAATCTGCACTTTGCTTTTCACATGCTGTGTGCACTATCTGTGTGTTTCCCCTTAATGCATTGCTTTTGTTGCCAGGACATTGTATTTTCCAACTATACAAGGAACAATGGCCACTATCCCACCAATGTTAAACTTTTGTAATTCCCATTAATATCAACAGGGAAATTACTTCAAATGGTTGAGATTTATTTAATTGACTAAACTGCACCCAACTTTTAAAACTGGAACAATGTTATATTTTTCAATCCAATAATACATTCATCAAATATTGAACACCCTTTCTGAACACCCATGCTAACAGGTCCCCACTAGCTGCTTATTAGTGACTGGTTTTAAGGTCTTGCTATTTACATATAAAGCCATAAACAACTCTCAACCAGGTTACCGGAGGCAGTGACTTCCCCTCCATTGTCTGGCAAGGACATTTTTCAGGTTCCATTGGTTGATCTTAATCTTGCCATGACTCATTGACTTGTGACACAGAAATGGGCTTTTTCAGTGATGGCCCCAATATTATGGAATGCATTGCATGCTGAAATTTGAGAGACCCCCCCCATCTATACTGGCATTCTGTGACCTATTGAAGATGTATCTGTTTTATATAGGTATTCCCTTGATCTCTTGACCTGAATCTCCTGTTTTAATTACTGTACTGTGCTGTTTGAATGGAATTGTTATATTGTATATTTTCATTGTGAATGGTTACATTTTATTGTATGTATGTAATGGGGTTTTATATTTGTTAAATGCTTAGAAGCCTATTTTGGTTTTAGTGGAATATAAATAAATGAAATAATGATGATGATGATGATGATGATGATGATGATGATATGATGTATGATTGGGGTGTCATAAATATCAACACGATATTGGTTGCAGTGCAATAACACACTTTACTAAGCATGACCTCCTACATTGTCTTCATCATCTCCTCTGATAGCAGGGTTAGGAAAGGGGAAGGTTCTGTGAACTACGATAAGGCATCAGCCTTAAGTGCATATAATCTTTCAGAGAGTCTCTGTGATGCCAACACTCATTGTTTGCTTGGACTTCCACAGCTGATTTAACATTGGCAATGGGGGGGGGGACTTTTTAGTTGTTTTATAATGCCACTTACTGTTTTCTTCTATGCTAAATAATGCCACTATTATTTCAGTTAAGATGGGAAGGGGGACAAGAAAAAAAAACCAGCAACTGATATGAAAGCCATATTGTGGAAGCTGCCTAGAGTGGTTGGGGCAACCCAGTCAGATGGGCGGGGTACAAATAATAAATTTGTTTGTTTGTTTGTTGTTGTTGTTATGCCCAATAGCAGTGAATTAGGCTTAACCAGACACTGAAGGGCATTGGCTGCCACAGTCCTGTGTCCCCTCAATATGTTGGAGAAGGATCATAGCTCAGTGAGAGAGCAGAGGTTTCCACACTCTCTCTGCCCCCCAGACCACTTGCAAATTGGTAAGGGTCTTGCTATACTACTTAATGAGTTTTCTGCCTATTGCTTAGCAGTTGTACTGTTTTTTTAATTATATGGAATTCAAACTCTAACACAATAAAATGCAATAAGAAACAAAAGGATTTAAATTTAATACAATTTAAAAATCCTTCTAGAGGTGCATTTCCCCTTGATATGTTCTTCCTTTACTCTTGCTTCATCTTTGTTACTATTTTCTTGATCATTTATTAATTTGTGTTTTTTTCAATCTCCCTTCTTCAACCACAAATCCATTTTTAGACGTTGACTATTATTATTATTAGCTAACAGCTCCCACTTTTGAGTCACTCCATCTTGCGTTCACTCTCTCAGCTTCTTCCCCTTCTCGCTGCTTCCTTCATTTCCATATATTGACTCCCCACTCCTTTCAAGTGCCCTGTCAGACTCTTTCCCCCTCTTTTGACCTTCCACATCTTGCTGCCAGCCACAGCTGTATTCCTCTGAGAAAGACAGAGCCTTCTCCCTACATCACTTCTGGTCAGTCCTGGCCAGGTTCTAAGACTGAAGAAGAAGCCCCTGTGCCCCCCATTCTTCACACACATTTCTCACATGCACATAGCTCCGCCACTCCTCAGAGTTGCTTCTGTGAACCACCTGCATGAAACTGGTGGACCATGGACCACACTTTGGGATTGGTAGAGCATATGCCTTGCATGCAGGAAATCCCACATTCGTAACCTTCCCTGTCTTCTGACTTAGAACCGGAACAGAACATAGCACTGCTGTTGGCTTCTTCCTTTGCAGCCTCAGTGTTGCCTTTGTAGAACTCAGCACGGTTGAGGATGGGAACAAGCAGTTGGGTCTGCCTTTCAGAACCTGTCATTGGTTCTGGCGCCACCTACTGTAGGCCCCTCTGTCAGCCCCAGGGGCCACCTGTGCCACTGCACAGTCTTTGCTACTTGATTCACACATCTTGGCTGTCTGGCTAAGCCCGAATAGGTGCCAACACTCTTCCTTCTTGCCTGTTTACCTGTCTAAATTTAAGCTCTTCAGTCGGTATTCTGTGTCCCTGGTTGACATGTGGTCAGGCTCAAGTTGTGGTTCTGGCTGCTGCAGCTGCTGCTGCTGCTGAAGCATTTCCTGGCCTGTTGTGGGCTGACCTTGGTTGGTTGCTCACAGCTTTCCTCCAACAGATATAACTTAGATTGCTTCCCCTGAGGATTTCGGCAAGCCTGTTCTCCCACTCTTATTTAGGCTCAGTTTACCTTTTACAAAAGGAGAAAATAAACCCTTGACAGTGCAAAGGAAATACTAAACAGTTATCTGCCTCCAATTTGTGCTCTTTCTTTCTCTCTCTCTCTGTATGTGTGCCTAAACAAATACATCACAGTGGGACCTGGAATCATCCCACATACCATTTGAGATCTATGGCAACTTGTGAACCAAGTCTGATGATTCCAAAAGAGACCTTGAGAAAATTCTCAAAGGGAGTAATGTTCCTTTTTTTCATGATCCACCACCAGCACTTAAGAGCTGAGGCTTGGCAGCTGTTTGACTCTGTGCCTATCATTTTGTAACTTGAGATTTTGTTTCCTTGTGCTGATTGTAGCTTTTGAGTTTAGTGGGCAAACCTTTACTGCTACTTCAAGGAAAATGTAAATGTTTCTCTGCTTAGATCTTCTGTTTCCTGGAGAACACAGCAAATATGTGTTTCTATTACTGCAGTCTGCCATGTGGGATAAGCTGTTTGATGCCTAGTCTGGTGTTGTGGTTAATGCTATGAATTGGCAATGAAGGCTAAAGCTGCTGGGAGTTGGACTCTAGTGACATCCGTGGAGAGCCACATGTTCCCCCACCCTGCCTAACAATAATTCTGTAAGGTAAGAGAGTATTCATGTCACTATATTGCAAATGGGTAGACTGAGGCTGAGAGAGTTACTTGCCTAAGGCCGCTAGTGAATTAATTGCAGAGGCAAGCTTCTAACTGGGACAAACTGGGACTTTCTGATTCACAACTCAGTCTCTTAACCATCATGCTACACCAGCTCACAACTATTAATAGGTGTCTACTCCTCCATGTATTTGTCTGATCCTCTTATCAAGTCTTCTGTGCTTGTGGCTGTCGCAATATCTTGCGGGGGGGAAAGTCCATAAAAGAATTTTGGATCCTCTTTAGAGCAGGGGTGGAGAAACTTTTTCAACTCGAGGACCACATCCCTTTGTTGGCAACATGCCAGGGGCCAGTGGTGGGTGGTGTCAGAGGAAAGAGTGGGTGAAGCAATGGCTGTGACTCTTACTTTGTATAGTAGACCTCTTTTTAGCCATGCAAATGCCATTGGTTTCTGTATCATCACACACATCTCTTCATCCAGGCAAGCAGGAGTCATTATTGCTGTTCAGGCACATATTCCAGTTGGGCAAAAGCTCTTAAGGAAGGCACAGGGAACAGCCAGGAAGCGAAGTGGCCTGGGCAGAATCCCAAGAACTGGATTGAGAGGCCTGGCCCTTGATCCTGAAGTTCCTCACTCCTCTTGTTTTAGAAAAAACCCTGGGTTGGGTACCCAGGAACAGTTTTTTAAAATAGAGAAATCCTCTGAAACTCTTTGGAAAGTTTTCTGCACTGGAGCCAAAGCTAATAGCAGAGCACTAGTGTTAGGATTATTAGGGTGTTAGTGTGAAAGTGTCACACTCAACCAGGTTCCTATGCCATGTTGTGGCATTAGGATGGAATCCTACTGAAGTCATGCTGTATATACGGTATGTATTGCATGGTGTGCATTTCAGGATAGCATAACAACCACTTCGAAGAAAGGATTAACACCCATGGAGCACGTTGTACCTCCAGATGCAGACACTACTACCAAAAGTTCTAGTGACAAATTTAGTTTCTTGAGATGATAAGTTGTAGGGTGTCCATGGTGCACATAATGATGTTAGTTTTGCTTTATATGTTTGGGTTTTTTTGTTCTGGGGGAGGGACCATAGCTCAATGGTACATATGCACTTTGTATATAGAAGGTCCCAGATTCAATCCCTGGCATGTCCCAGTTAACAGGTCTGGGAAAGATCTATTTCTGGCTGACACCTTGGAGAATCGCTATTGATCAGATTAGATAATACTGAACTCAACTGACCAATTGTGTAACACAGTGTAAAGCAGCTTAATTTGCTCCCTTCCTTCTCATTGTCATTTATGTTATGACACCGAAACCTGTTTCTTGTCTAGTCATATGGTTGTAAGGCAGGCAGTATACCTGCAACATCTAATGTAATCAGAGCAGTTCCACATGCTATAGTTGCTGTGGGAAGCACCTGTACTGTACAGTGTTTGCTGCAGAAAACATGTAAAATGTGGCCATCATATGCATTTGCACACTTATCTCAAAATCACTGTGTATGTGTATCGGAACCTCAAATGGGGGCAGCTTTAGATGTTACAATTGCTCTGTAAAACATTGGTGCAATGTTGGTGTTTCCTGCAGTTGCACACATGCAAGATTTGAGCATTACACACCCACCCACACAAAATTGCCAGGGAACTTTGAGTACACAGGAACTGACTGACTTGGATTTGTTGCTGTATAACATGTGAAGAAGGCCTAAATATTTAGGGGGGAAGAAAAATACCTGTTATCATTGTTTTAGATATGGACCTGTCTAATTGTGCCCTGTATGCTGAGATGTACCAGCTTCCTCTTCCCAGTTTTTCAGTGAGTTTCTATTTGACAAATACTATCTCCCATGGGCATAGCCAAAGGGGGCAGGAAGGGGCAGCCCCCCAAATAAATAAAAATCAATAAAGTACTTAACTAAATGAGGTTCTGCCCACCTGTAACATAAAGCCTGCCCCCTAACAAAAATCCTGGTTACACCCACGCTATATCCCACAGTAGCTCACGTCAATTAAAATAAAAGAATGTCAGGCCCTGCTCTCAGATAGGTTTACAAGCTAAGAAGACAAGACACAAAAGGGAAGGAGAGTGAGGGGAATAGGTATTTAATTTAATTTAAATATTTAGAAACCACACTTCCATATAAAATATTACAACACAGAAATGGAGATCAGTTTGACAAAGCCAGAACAACATAGTAAACTGCAAGCAGGCATTTTTATCCAATCTGGACTGGACTGGTATTTCCTTGCTAATGTTTTTGATTGGGTAAAGGTGATGCAACTATCTTGTGGCCCTTATCCTTTTGGCCAGTGGTAAAATGTCTTTCTTTTTGCCTTGGAAGTCCCAGAATAATTGGAATTGAGTGGGTTGGGGTTTTGGTTGGCAGGGATGGGAAAGTCAAGAACCCTTCAAACTGCTTTTTCTCTTGCTGATAACTGAGGCCAGGCAGGCGTTTCCTTTCCCAGAGCCAGATTTTCATATAGTTTTCCCCAAAGTTCACCATGAAAACTACTGTCTCAAGAGCCAAAAAGCTAGCATCTTGACCTCCAGATGCCAGAAATCCCCCAAAGCAATGTCATGTCCAGGTTTAGTTGGACCTAAGCAAATGTTCAATTTAAGAGTGGCTTTGGATGTTAAGAAATGCCACCTGCTATATGTGAAATCCTGTCTCTATTCAACTGGCAGCACTTAACGATCACATTTTGAAGGGGAAGTTGTACAAGAGCACTTGTGCAGGCCGTGCTTGTACAACGTAAGTTCCTCTTCAAATGTTTCAAAAAGTGCTGCCAGCCAATTCAGAAGACACTAGACATCTAGCTGGCAGCACATCTGGAGTTCTCTGAGTGTCATAATGTTGTTTGTGTACTGCTGCAGTATTGCAGCTGAAGTGGATATCTAGTCAATTGTACCACAGCCTGATGATTGTCATCTTGTGGCAACATGAAGATGGGGTTCTGCATGTTTATTTTAATGTTTTGATGAAATTGTTTTATTGTGTATTTAATTATGTGGGGTTTTTTGTAATCGGTTGTATACTTGTGAACCGCTTAGAAACCACCTTGGCAATTAATTGTTATATGAGTGAGTGAATGAATGAATGAAGTAATGTCGGCAATGACAAGAATCCTTCATTTTGTTGCAGAGCAAATCTGCAAGGCATATAAGCAAATAACTGCATCTGTAACCTGACTCCATCAGTCAGTTACTCTAAACTCATTTAGGGAACAGAAACTTCTGACCTTTATGTGTTCAATCAAAACTAACAACACCAGGTGAAATTTCAGGTACCATATACTTACAACAAGAGATTTGGATCAAGTATTACTTGACTAGAATAGTAATGTTGGGTCCTAAGCAAGGTTCCTATGGGGAAGATGGTGGGGCTTAAAAAGGTACAATTAAGCAGATAGGAAGTGAGAAAAATGTGCCATACACTGCAGTTGAGTGATTCTGCGTCAGGGTTGTATTATTCCAAAACTGCTGAACGTTTGCTTGCCTCGCTGTTGGTCTCATGTGTGATTTGGGCACTTGACTTATAGCCCTGAATGCTGTTACAGTGGTACCTTGGGTTAAGTACTTAATTCGTTCAGGAGGTCCGTTCTTAACCTGAAACTGTTCTTAACCTGAAGCATCACTTTAGCTAATGGGGCCTCCTGCTGCTGCCGCGCCACCGGAACACAATTTCTGTTCTTAGCCTGAAGCAAAGTTCTTAACCTGAGGTACTATTTCTGGGTTAGTGGAGTCTGTAACCTGAAGCGTATGTAACCCAAGGTACCACTGTAGTTCAAAAGCCTCACTTTTTGTCTTACAAGTTGCTATGCCTGCCTGCAAATAAGAACTTAGGGTGACATGTGCAATGCTGCACAAAATTAAGGTGTTAGAATTGCATGGCAGAGATGCTACTTGGAATTAGCCATTTTTTATAAGATCCATGTCCTGGTCATTTGTCACTAGACTACTGCAGTCTTCTGCTCTGTAATCCACCATTGTTTCACCTTGCCCACCCCCCTCAGACCCAACATTGGCTTCTTCTGTCCACTCCCAGATCAGGCACAAGCTTTTCATATTTACCTTCAAAACCCTCCACAGACATGCAACCCGATCCTTATCTCTTAGCTATTGTGTGCTGCTGACACATCCCTGCCTGTGACCTTTACTTTTCCAGTTTCATGGCTCTCACTTATCCAGAGGTTTCCTGCTCCCTGAAAAATGTTTCTGCCTTGCCACTCTGTATGCCAGGAACTCCCTCCAAATCCCTCTTAAGAACTCACCTGTGCTGCAAAGCCTTTGGAACAAGCCCCTAGTTCCAATACCCTGAAGTCACAATTTAAGTAAACATATATTCTTCCCCTATTTATCCCTACCTCCATTTCCCTCTGTTGTTTCCCTGTTTTCACATTATGAGCCTCTTGAGGACAGGGACCTGCCAAGTCTGTCCTTTTACAAAGCACCATGGTGCAATGTGAATGAGTAGGGTTGTCATATTCCCAAAACTGAAAATCCGGACAAAGTTGTTGAGCTTTAATAAAATTAAGTGCTTTCACTCTGTTCCCCTCACTCTCACCCCTTCCCATGATGTTTGTACAGTTATTGAGCTTGTGGAACCTTGAGCATGAGGAACCTTGAGCCCCCCCCCCAAATGTTGCTGAGCTCCAATTCCCATCAGCCCTGGCAAGCATGGTCAATGACCAGGGATGATGGAAATTGTTGCCCAGCAACATCCAGAGGGCAAAATGTTTCCCACACCTGATGATAAACTGTGCATAGCTACTGCTGCTGTCAAGGCAGGACTTCAGGGCAGAGGTCCAGGGCCCCACTTTGCAGAATGGGTAGGCAGGCCACCAAGTGCAGCTTACCACATGTTGAAGTAAGTAAATACAGATTTTCATTTGTATCATGTCTCATCTATTTTCAGTGCCAGGGCTTCACCCTGGAACATGTGAAGTCACCATGAGTGAATATGTATTGCTGAGCAGGTTCAGAGTTCATTTCCTTTACCATTGAGCAACTGTAGAGAGCCTCGACGCATCCAGGGTTACAGTGGTATTTCCAGGTAGAAACCCTGAGCATCACTTTTGGAACATAAGCCTTCTCCTTTAGGGCTCATCCACACTTTCGTTTGTCTTGTCATTTCTAGGCATGGGTCTGATAGGTTTTTATTTTCTCCTGTCACTTCTCCCTGGAAAACTTGCTGGTTACTGCTGAATCAGAACAAATGTCATTTGGGATTCTGTGGATTGATGCAGTAAACAGCAGGTTTTCCCGGGGAAAGCAGCGAGAGAAAAGGAAAAACCTATTGGACCTGTTCCTAGAAATAACAGGAGAAGCAGAAGTGTGGACAAGCCCTACATTTCAAAATTAAGCCTCGGGCCAGGTCCAGTTTTATTCTTAAAAAGCCTCCTGCAGGTTCTCTTCATACAACCCAAAAAGACTGAAAACTCTGTAAGTGAGCTCTGGTCTCAGTTTTCATCAGCTTTATAATCTTATCAACTTTAAAAACAAAACCAGATGATTAGCCAATTTATTTAAATTCCTTGCTAAGAGTTGCTCAACCTGCTGTGCCTCTCACTGCACTTTGGGAAGGCTGTCCAGAGCTAAATATAGCGGAGCTTTCTCTGGACTGCAGTGTGGGTCAACATGTCACTCAGTAAAATTTACATGGAAAGTAAGGTGGGCAGCCAGCTCTTATTTTCAGCCTTAGGATTGTGTATGCTGGTAAGTCAGCTCTCCCCAGATTTCATATTTAGACCAGCAGCTTATTTTTTCAAGGGAGACTTCCAAGCCTTGTATGTCTCAACACACACAATATTTACTGTCACTAACTATGAAATATATAAACTGTTGGATTTCCTTTCCACCACTACTTTAACACTCATATCCACAAGCCAAATTAAAAGTGGTGGGACAGATAGTTAAAATGCATGTCTGCCCCGTTCATAAATAGATAGTATGGAGAGGTCTGCTCTTTATGTAAAACTCATCCTCCCCTTCTCTCACGGTACTTTGTGTCGCTTGGTTGCTTTAAACCATGTTTCCCCAACATGATACCCTCTAGAAAACGCCAGCCCAAGAAATTTTGGCACTATTTCCTCCTGCCAGGGAAGAAGGGGTCAGGGTAGATCTACATCATGAACAAAGGGAGAGGGGGAGAAAAATAGGATCAACAATGGGATCTGTTGCCCAGGGTGGACCCTGTCGCCTGAGATAGTCTTCTCACCTCACCTCATGAGCTGATTTTCCCCAAACCACATGCACCTGCTCCACATCTGATATAAACATTAGTGTGAGCACACGAGCACGTGGGTTTGTCCAAAAGGCTCATGGTTTGTTCTGGAGACCTAAAGCACAAATCCACATTCTGGTGACACACTAAACCAAACATGGCTTAGCCCAGAGTAGAGCAAAATGTCTGACCAGGGGCAAAGCAGCCATGATATCCTCTTCAGGAGTCCCTATACTGGCATGTTCAAACTAAGCCATGGTTTCACTTAGTGTGACATGCGATCCAGGTCACACTATCCCACTTCTCCTAGTTTTTTACAAGGTTTGTAAGCAAGCAAGCAAATGGGGGAACTTCTGCCATTTCTACTTTCCAGTGAATATATTCTTTTCAAAATTCTCAATTGTATAGACCAATTCATTAAGAATAAATTTGTTACCCATGTCTGCTAAATGAAACCTCTCTGTTCAGAGACCGTATATTTCCAAATGCTAGTTGCTGGAGACCAACAACAAAGGTTGCCCATTGTCTTCATGCTTTGTCTTCCAGGGCATCTGGTTGGCAATTAGCTGGAAACAGAATGCTAACTAGATGGACCTATGATCAGATCTAGTGGAGCATTTCTTTCATTTTTGCTGTCCAAAGTTTAAATCGGGTTCAATGGCCATTTTGAATTGCCCACCAAGTTGGATGGCATTAAAAGGGGGTTCAGCAAGTTCATGGAGGATAAGACTATCAATGACTGCTAGTTATGATGGCTGTGTACTATACCTCCAATATCAGAGGTAGAATGCTTCTGAATACCTGTTGCTGTGAATCACAAGTAGGGAGAGTGCTGTTGTGCTCAAGTCCTGCTTGTGAGCTTCCCATAGGCCTCTGCTTGGTCACTATGAGAACAGGATTCTGTACTATCTGGGCCTTATGTACCCTTTATCGCACTGATGGGAAGCTGTCATGAGAACCTCAGTCTGGTGCTTCCTGGGTGGTTCATGGTGATCTAGCAGTTTGAGATCTACTGACACCCTTGAAAGTGATGAATTTCAGAAGTATCAGACTGAACTGGAAAGGATCAAGGGAGAATTAATATGTGTGCTGGGTGGGGAGACTCTTTATCTCTTGGTAAAGCTGTGGGAATAAGAAATCTCCTTTAGAGAAGGAGGAATGTTGTTTGGACTGACATACTTGGAGTTACCTAATTTAGATGAAACTTGAGACACTAAAGATATGGGGGACATGAAACTGGACCTTACACTCCCATCCAAACAATCTACTTACGGTAACTGTAAAGCCATGCAAATTGTGCCATCTCTTAATATTGTTGATAGGTTTGTTCTTAAATAATATTAGCTGGTACTTGTGCTAGAGATTTCGTCTAATTTTAATTCAGTTTTCAAACCAAGGCAGAGTTTCTCAGACTTTTCAAAGTTGTTATTTGTTTTATTTTATTTAATAATATTTTTATATGGCTTACGTTAAAAGAAATCTTGAAGTGGTTTACAAAAGAAACAGTTTGCAGAAGTGTTACTGGTGACCCTCCCTCCCCTGGATTTTTTTTTCAGCCACATATCCTGAAACTTGAAAATATAGTGATTGCCTGTTAAAAATTACTGCATATCTAGAAAGTCAATAGGTAACTTAAGAATAATACTGTAATTTGGTTTACTATACATATTATATTTGAAGTTTAATTCTGTGTGAAAATAAACTTTTTGACCTGGCACACAGCTGGGCGTGTTTCTTGTGATTTCTCCACAAAAACACCACCCTAGCCTGCAACCTGCTTTGGGTCACAACCCACTGATTGATAATCTCTGAATTCAGGACTAGAAAGGCTATGTTGGTAGAATAACCCTATCTGGATCATGGACAAGTTTTAAATCCCCAAATGCCTTAAATATGATTGCTAAACCACACCTTGACAGATGGACTCAGAACAGTTGCTCAGATCTCAAAACCATACTGTGCCAACCTCCAGTGAAGAAAGATGCCTGCACAAAATGTCAGCTGAATGAAGGTTAGAAAAACTCAGCTTAATTACAAATAGTTTGAATGCATCAGTAGGTATGAAGGAATCTGCTTTGTTCTCTCATGCAGCAGCCTCTGGCTTATAAAGGGATGTGATGCTGCCCAGGCAAGTTCTATGGATGTGTGGCTTGCTGGTTCCACAAGAGGCAGACTCCTATCATCTGCTTTAGCTTTGATTCCTTACATTCTAAATTGTGCTGAAGAAGACTTAATCATTACTGAGGCATGAGCATTCAAGGTGGGCAACCTGTGGTCCTCCAGATGTTGATGGACTCCCGTCAGTCCCAGGCAGCATGGATGCTGTTCAGTGATGATGGGAGTTGTAATCCAACAACATCCAGAGGGCCACAGGTACCCAACCCATGACTTAGGGACTCTTGTTCTGATTCATCAGCAGTGCTGACTCCAGGTTTTGGAAGACCGCTGGGCAAGGTGCCCTCAACAAGCTCCCCTCTTCTCCAAGGCATCACTGCCCATTCATTTGCCTTCTGCCTCTGGACCCAATCTGAATAGTTGTCCTGGGAAAAGTGGGTGGAGGTTTCTCCGTCTCCATTGGCTTGGTTACAGAAGAGGGCAGATGAACAGGCAGCAACAGCAAGGGGCAGGAGTTGCAGGGCCAAGAGGCACCAGAGGGTGTCAGTGTGCCCCCAGCAGGGATGTTCGCTTTAACATGTGCCGTACAGTGCCTATCTGTGATGCTGACCCTGTCCAGTGAGAGAATTCCTTATATCTTTAGTCCAAGGGTAGCTAAAACATTAGGACCACAATAGAAATGGACAAACTGCAGCCTATCTATTACATTAGAACTTGTGCTATGTGTAACCAATGAGTTGCTTGCCAATTAATAAGCTGTATGGAGTATGATTCATGTTTGTTTTTACACAGCACCGTTTTTGGTTTCTTAGCGACTTCAGCGTTCATACTCCATGGTCAACCCATTATCAACAGGGTGCCTTTCAGCCCTGAGTTATACCGTATTTGGGTAATGCAGTACCATGTATGGAATAATTTGAGAGAATGTATGTCCAAGTGTGAGTGCAGCTCATTGTACAGCTTGGGAATCACTGCTGGGTTTTGTTCTCTTGACTCATTGTGTTTCTTTCGTCACTCATCATCTAAGTCAGGGTGGAAGGGCTACCCAGTCTACGTAAAAGCTTCCAAGGAATGCCCATGAGCCTGCAGGAAGTGGCTTTGTGCCGCTTGGGTGGGTGACTCAGCTGGCGGTGGCTTTTACCCCCCTGTGTTAATACTGACTCAGCATCCCTTTGTGGAATTATATAGACCCTGTGCTGCTGGAGCCCTCCCTTTCAAATAGTAAATAAAACTAGGGATCAGGGCAATTAAAATTCCAAGGGTGTTTTGTGACCTGGCCAGATTCCAAGATGAATTATAGCTCTAAATGCTTTCTAAAGCTTTTAACAAGATAATAGTTTGGGGAGGGGAATCTTTTTGTACTGCATTGTTCTGCACTGTGTGACTGCTACCATTTGACATCCCAGCAAGCAGCAATAAATAAAAGTGTCCTCTGTAATATGAGAGCAGTTTTGAAATTGGTTATTTGCAGGCTTTGTGATATCTATATGGACAGTATGATCAAGACGTCAAGGTGTTTGCGTGTGGTTAATATTCTTAGAATTCAATGTTGAGCAATCAAAATCCTTGGTGCCTGGAACTGACATAGGTGAAATATGATTTTTCTGGTTCAGTTTTGTTCTTCTGGCTGTGTGTTTTATATTCTTGTGTGTCAACCACTCTGTGGTTTTCTAAATTAAGAGCAGTGATGATCTAATAAATAAAATAGACCCCCATTGTCAAACGACTGGTGGGGGGGGGGAGGATTCTGTATTGCAGCCTTGGCCAGCAGGTGATCTCCAACTATTTAGGACTACAACTCCCATCAGCCTCAAGAAGCATTGGTGCCCTGCAGAGCTTGGTGAAGTCTGCTGTAGTGAGTAAAAAGAGAACCTATTCTCTACTGCTTATGCAGAGAACATGGGATTGCCACACTTATAATTCAGGAGTGTATACAGTGGTGCCTCGGGTTGCATACGCTTCAGGTTACATACGCTTCAGGTTACAGAGTCCGCTAACCCAGAAATAGTACCTCAGGTTATGAACTTTGTTTCAGGATGAGAACAGAAATCATGCTCTGGCAGCACGGCGGCAGCAGGAGGCCCCATTAGCTAAAGTGGTTCTTCAGGTTAAGAACAGTTTCAGGTTAAGAATGGACCTCCGGAACAAATTAAGTTCTTAACCTGAGGTACCACTGTACTGCTAAGTGGAATGTCACATAGGTTTTTTCTAGTAAACACTTTGTAATGGATCTATGTTCTATGGGAAGTATACCTCTGGGGCTTAAACCATTGATTGCTAAAGGCTGCAACTGAACCTCATCAGCTAAGCGAAACCCTATTTTCGTATGTACTGTTTTTGAGTCTTCCTTCTGCTCTTAGGGTGTAGATATGTAAGTCAGCAATGCAAATTAAAATGAACTTGAATATTTTGCAAAAAATCTTAAAGTAAAGCTTTTTTAAAAACATTTTTTAAAATGGATTGATTTCAACCTTGCTGCCAGTTTAATGCCACACAATAGATCTATTTTATCAGAAGTGCATTTTTAATCTCTCCCTCCTCCCTCATAATTTGTTCTGTTGAGTTGTACATGTCTATTGTGTTATTAAACTCTCCCTTTGGTTATTATCAACATAATATTACATGTTGTTTTTAAATTTATTTCATTTATATCCCACCTTTCCTCCAAGAGCCTCAAGGCCACCTGGCATGGTGGAAGGGCGGGAGAATAAATAAATAAATTGCATGAAGAAACCGCATGCTCTTTCAAATGTTAAAAAACCACCTAAATTTTGCACATGAAGTAAAACTCAAGATACAGCAGGGATTCCTGTTTTCAGTGCTGACTTTCCCTCTCCAGGCTCCTCAGCCACAGGCTCAGGTAACACATGCACACTAAAGATATCCCAAAGCATTGTTGTAGAGCCCCCACTTCTCTCTATCTATCTATCTATCTATCTATCTATCTATCTATCTATCTATCACCTAACTATCTATTTAGTTTTATTTATTAAATTTGTATACCACCCTTCATCCATAGATCTCAGGGCAGTTCACAATGTAAAATGCAATATAAAAAAATTAAATACATGATGAAAATAAAAACCACAAACCGATAAACCTCCCTCTCCCCCACCATCTTTATACATTTATATAAAAATGTGTACCTTCTTTGTTTGTTTTATCTCAAGGTGGTTTTGGGGAAAATGTTAATTCACAGTTACATTTCTGGGATAGTGAAGGGGAAATTGTTTGTAAGCACTTCTGAACTGTCCTTGCCATCTCTAACCTCTTTAACACTCACTTTAAAACAACTGCAGCACCAAACTATATACAGGGTTCCCTGGCCTTGATGTATCAAATGTTCCTGCGGGCATCAACAGAAAGACCAAATCACATTATTATTTTTTAGAAAAGTAGTTATCATGAGGAGCACTGTCACTTTGATTTAATAGCATTTTGCCTAAAGGATTCCAGCATGGTTTGCCAACATATATTCAAAAGAGGCCATTAAGCTGCTCAGATGTCTGAAGTCCTAATAACGACAGTAATCTTAGTCCTATCACTTTACTGGCAAGACACTGTCTCAAACTCTGTCAGTCATTTCTAGCATGTTTGTAGATACACTGCTGACCACAGGCATACAACGACTTCCAAATGGCAGCTGATTTTTAGCAGAGGTCTTGTTTTGAATCATTTCCACACCTCCCGCCTCCTGATGGGAAGGAGCCACCAAAATATTTCAGTGTGTTCAAACTGCAGTAAATTTGTCAGCACAGATCTGAATATAATTTCTATGTAGGTGATAATAGGTCACTGTGGTCTGGAATGTTCTGGACAGATGCAAGTTGAATCTGCTTCAGGGTTGCTAAACCATAATAAACACCAGTGTCCTTGGAAAGAAAGTGAAGTAGAATGCTCTCCACAATGCAGTTTAGGAAAAACTTTGCAAGGCAAAATATAATTACCACTGCAGGCATTTGGCCTTCCTAATGATCACTCCTCTCCACTCATCCCAGCCATGAAAACTGACTCTAGTTCTCATGACCGCAGGCGGTCAAGTGTCCTTATTTCTCTTCTGAATGAGAGAGACCACTTCCTAGCTTCATTCTGTAGCCCTGATTCAGGTCTGACTCAGAGAGGAAGCTGAGGCACCAGTTAAGTCAACTACATCATCACTTCCCCTACCGCCCCCTTAAGTTTAACTTGGCTACTTAGCAAGATCTTGACTTGAGGCAGCCAATTAAAGCAAGATAACAAAAGAGCAACGCACAGTGATGGCAGAGTTGGTTGGGTTCTGTTGTTATTTTCTTTAATAATTGGGTCTTGGGTTGAACATCTCTCAAATGTAAAACCTTCACAGAATTGGCAATGACTGTATAGTTTAAAAGTCTCTGTTTGGCCAGTGCTGACTACACGCTTACACAATTATCCCTGGCCTGGAAAAAGATCTAAACCACAATGGCTAAGTATAGAGGTTTCTAAAATATCTTCATATATACAGTGCCTGAATACACAAACACAACCAGCCTCTCTTCTGCCTACAAGAGCAATATTTTCCATAGGATTCATATTGACATAGGTTTTGCCCCTGCAGTCCTGCTTATCTACAAAAATAAAGCCTCTACCATTGCATGCCTGTCCTGAACCCCACATCATCTCTGTCTGAAACCCAATATAAGCAGTGGGTGGCTTCTGCCAACCCCATCTAAGGTGTAAAAACAAGCGCTTTCCTCCTCCCTGGTTCAGTAACTTTTAACAGGGGCTCATTTAAAGATAATATATAGTAGCTTCAAAACACCATAGTCTGAAAATACAAATAATAGGATTCACACATCAAGATTTCAGAGAATCAAAATAGAATTCATCAGAAACAAATGTATCTCAGTGTTGCAGTTGATTGCAGGCTGAATGCAAGTCAGCAGTGTGACGTAGCTGCAAAATGAGCTAATGCTATTCTGGACTGCATTAAGGATGGTAATAAAGGTGATCAGGGATGTGGGAAAGACGTTTTGTAAGGAAAAGCTGAAGGAATTGGGTATGTTGAGCCTGGAAAAAGAAGACCAAGGAAAAAGAAATGGGGGAATCTTGGTTTTGGTCAACTGAAAAATACCGAAGACCTGGATTCTAAAGACCTGTTCTTTCAATTTTAAATAAGAACATGTTACTAGCCCCTCTCGTCTCCATTTGAAATGTTTGCAACTAAATGTCAAAATAGAAGAATCCTGTTGTAACTTTTTTTCAGACTTTAAATTCAGTGGGTTGCATCCAGACTCATCCAGAGTAAAGTTGAATTTATGTTCCATTAAAATTAATGGAACAAGTTTCAGTCCTGATGTAAGTCCCGTTGATTATGTTGAGATCTTAGTGCAACTTACTTGGGCTGCAACCCTTGCCATGCCTACTCAGAAATATGTCCCACTGAATTCAGTGGTGCTTACTCTCAGCTAAGTAGGGTTAGAATTTCAGCCTAAGTCTAGATTCAACCCAATATATTTAAAATTAAGCATCTCTGTGAAAACATGCCTCCCCACCCCCCTTAATTTACTCCAGTTGCAGAATCTGAATGGTCTGACTGCAACAACTTTTTAAACAACTTTTTAAAAATGCTGAATTCCAGACCTGGCAGGTTATATTTTGTAATGAAAACTGAGCTCCTTTAGACCTCTGCTACTTTCCTGCATGTTTAGTTCTGCGAAAGTACAGATGGGTCCTTTGAGGTTTGTTTGTGGTGAGACACACATCCCTAAGTGCATAACGTAATTCGGCTGGATCTTGGCCAAGGGTGGAGATGGCATATGATTAGATCTCTGGATAACTGTCAGAGACTGGAGTTAACCTGAGCGGTGAGTCCCTTAGCTGCAAACAAGCTCAAACCTCCATTCACCTAGCAAGAGCTGTGCTGCACATGAGCAGCTTGCGTGCCCGTATCGTTTCTCTTGCACTATGCCTTTTGCACAAATGGACACGTAACCTTTTCCAAAGCTTGTGGTTTTGCAAGCAGCACTTTGTGTGTGCATGTCTGAATGAGCGAGATGCATAACATACTGTATTAAGCACAGAGAATAGCATCTTGGCCCATCGGCAGTTCCCATACTGTGGGAGTGGTGATCTGAATTCAAGCCCAGGTTGTGTGCCTTAAGGAGCAACACCTGGGTTTATGCTTGAGCTGTGAGTTTTCCCACAGATGTAGGTGGTACTTGGATGTCTCTCCTCTCTGTGCTATTATGGTGCTTCCCTCAGGAATGCTATGGCCATGGGTTATAAATACTGGCATCAAGTCAGGACAGGGGAAATCCACCCAGGTTTTGGATAATGAGGCCTTCTTCTCCCTCTTTGTGGGGCCCGCAGACATCTATGTATGTTTTTGTGGTTGACAGAGCTCTGAATATGGGAACTTCTGTTTTCCTCAGTAAGGAGCAAGCCTGCTGTGAGCAATGGCTCACATAAATACAGTATTTATTTACTAAGTTTTACATTATTTATGGGGGAGATCTGAACTCTGCCTCAGCATCAGTCCCCATCTGTAATATCTAATAAATAATCAAACAAACCTAAGAAATAAATAAGTTAAAAAATATTTTAAAATGTGTTGGGGAGGGTGGGTTTATTGGCTGTTTTTTATTATTATGTATTTTTTGTTTTTATATTATGATTTTATGTTGTAACCACCCTGAGACCTGCAGGTACAGGGCGGTATACAAATCTAACAAATCTTACAGGGTTGTGGTAAGGATTACAATTAGATAATACATGTGTAGCGTTTTGAACATTTGAAAGTGCTCCTATCATCATCAGCATCATGCCTGTCTTCCTGACTATATTTTGTTGTCTCTTCCAATGTTGGCTTTTTTGTTATATCCAGTCATTCTTCCACTTGACTTACTAGCAAGCTGGATTCTGCAGAGTGAACACCATCAGGGTTTGAAAAGCAAGTAAACTTCAGAGCCAGCCTGATAACATTTTGGGGTTGGTTTGTTTTTTGCTAGTGACCGCAACCTTGGACTAGCCAGGCTCTACCTTGGCTCTCTGCCCATTTCCTTTCCCCATGACTTTATCTCCATGCCAAGAACAGCTGTACCTGCTAAGTATTTGCATGTCAAGATGCTGTTAAAACTCCAGGAACAGCCCAGTTAAAAATCTGGCAACCCTCACTTCAGCCAGTGGCCTCTTTAAACTGGAGCTCTGACTTCTGCTCACTGGAGATAGAGAAGTGAGGCAGTTGAAGCTAGGATGCTCCATTTCTCAGCTGCAGTGAAGGAGGGTTCTTGCTGAATCTGTTTAAAAGCAGCACAGATCAAAACACAAAGAGGGGATAGAAAGGGAGGAGAAGAGCACTAAGCGCCTCCCATTCTCTCCTGATAATCCTTTAAAAATAATTGCAGCCCCAAACTTCTGGCCTCCAGCAAATTTTCCACTCCATTAGAGGCTTTTGTGAAACTGGGGAAAGAAACCCGCAGACTTGCATATTGTGGTGTTGCCTGAAACTTCCAGCTGGGATTTTTTTCCATCAAAAGGGGATTTTAGTAAAACCATTATAAGGGGCTTAGCCACAGAAAAGCATCTGAGCTGTGAGACAGGGGTAGATTAGCATCAATGGGCTTGTCTTTTGGCACTGCAGACAAGGGAAGCTGCCCATGTGAATTCCCTATACTGTAGTGGGTTGCCTTCTTGCCAGGTGAGTGACTGGGGTGCACTGACATGCATATCCTGCAATGGAAGGGAACTAAGAGTGTGTGATGGTTCAGACAGGTTTCCTGGTCATGGGACAGAAGCCATTCCCTTCTGGACCCTGTTTTAACGCCCTGAGTAAAAATAACAGGACACTTGCACCACACTGATACGTATATATTGCTGGGAGTTTGAGTGCTTATTCAAATCATGGGTAGGAATGTTAATTAACTGTTGAATTTAAACCATCCTAAATAAAGTTAGGTCTTCAATGGGAACACCAAGTTCCCTTCTAATGTTACCTATGCAGATCAATAAAAAAATTGCATAACACGCAAATTTGCAGTATGCTTTTTTCCTGTTGTTTTAATGCATGCCCTTCTAAAATGTGTTTGGGGGTTATTGGCTTGTTGTTGTTTTTATTTTGTTTATATATTTCGTGGTTTTATATTCTGATTTTATTCTGTGAACTGCCCTGAAACCTGTGGGTATAGGGCGGTATATAAATTCAATAAATAAATAAAATGTGTGGGATTCTAGGTCTGGTGTTTTATGGTTAGTTTCTTAAAAAAAGAACCATAACTCTGATGTCAATTTATATATGGAAACTAGAGCGAAGGCTGCACTGGATGCTGTAAACAGCCATGAATGTCCAGCAGTACTCTAGACTAGTCTCCCTTTAATGCTGATTGCCCCGAGATATAGAGCTATAGCTGGATCTTCTGGAAGAAGAAACTAAATCAGATTTAACACCCAATTGCTACATGGAAAGCACAACCACACAGTAAGACACTTCCTGAGTTCCTGTTCCAACAGTGCTCATGAGAATGTACTCTGTCATTTTGGAAATATGCTATTAAAGTGTTTTATATATTTGGAGCTCTATAGTAACTTGCTAGGCTTTTAGGCCATTTCATGTTTTGGATAATGTAGGTTTGCCCAAGGTTAGGGAAAGTGTGGCCCTCCATGATGTTGTTGGACTACAGCTCCCATCATCCCTGACTGTTGCGTCTGGAGATTTATCTCTCTTTCTGGATAGTATTAACAAAACCTTACAAAGCTCTCATACGTAGATTTATTGACGATAATCAAGGCACATGTAGAAATATTATTCACATTCCAATAGGCTGTTCTGTGGCTCTGAATGAAGATGGTTAGAAGCTTTTTATGAAGTTCTCTGTGGAGCTCACGAAGTGAGTTCACCCTTCTTCTTGGGTTTGCCATAACTAGACTGCCACAAGATTACAAAGAAGTAAGGGAGATATTTTCCTGCTCTCTGGCAAAGCCAATAAAAAGTAGAATATTGCTGTGCCTACATTTCCCAACCTGCCTTGGGGTCTAAAAAGGGGCAGCATTGTTATTCCTTCTACCTAATACTAATACACACATTTGCTATCACTAAATAACTGAACTCTGTGGGGGCAGACCACTGATCACTGTCTGTCCTGGCTGGGGCTGATGGTTGTGGGTGCCCAACAACATCTGGAGGACCACAGATTCCCTCCCCGTGCTCTCACCTATGAATTATCATTTCTCAATAACAATTAGTCTTTGCCACAATGCGTTGTACTATTTTTGCTGTAATATATTGTGGCTACCAAATTATAGAAGCAGTTATAATGCCAGAAATCCTTTTATAGCCTTATGGCATTTTCCTTTAAGTCAGGGGTGGGGAACCTGTGGCTCTCTACACTACAGCTCCCATCATTCCAGGCTGTTACCCATGCTAGATGTGAGTCCCAACAGCATCTGGTTCCCCAGCCCTGTTTTAAATTAACCTAGCTTCTCAGGTATGCACATAGCTGAGCTGAACTGGTAATGTAGGCAGTGTGACTTTTATGCATGTGTGGCATAAAATAAAAGGTATGCTGTCTGAAAGCCCAGGGGATTAAAACCTTGCTGTAAGGAAAGCCAGCGTTTACATGCATTTGTCCCCCACTCCCGCTGGCAGAGGTTGAACCGGGAGGAGCCTGAGGTTTTCCTTTTTGGCAGCTAATCTCTTGCAGGTGTGGTTTACAGACATATGTATGAAAGGGAAATATGCCATCTTTGGTATTAGGAAGGCTGTGTTAGAGCAGCAAAATGTTAGGGTCCTGCACTCTGTTCCAGGCACTGCTTCAAACAGTATGACTTTAGGTTAGTCTCTCTGCTTCTCTGGCCTTGTGCTTAGGATGGTGCTACCCTGATTTGTAATGTGCTTTTAAAAGCCAGAAAGGGAAAGGATTAGATGGATAATACTAATGCATTGCTAAAGGCTATCCTCCTTGTAGTTCTGCTTTGTTGGAGAAGCTAGGTTAAAGGCACTTCAATGCTGCCTTCCCCAACTTGGTGCCCTCCAGATTTATTGAACTAACTACATGCAACTTTAGCAGCTCCATTAGCCAGCATGGCCCATGGTCAAGAATGATGGAAGTCCAACATCTGAAGGGCACCCAGTTGGGGAAGGCTGCTTTAGTGACATTTAGTCAAATGTCCTGTATACCAAACTGCAACCACAGTGGTGTTATTTGATTGTCATGTTAATGTTTTAGTGTAGCTGTTATGATATTCTAAACACTGTACTGTCTTCTTTAGTATCATGTCACATGGTCTGTGACTGAGCATTGGTATTCAGCCAAGTTAAGTGGTTTGCTCCCTCTTCTGTCTCTGACATCATAGGAACTACATGGGACATGATTGGTATGGCTCAGTTTCCATGGAATGTTGTGTATAATTTCCTACAGTTGCTCCTAAAGGCACTTTAATTCTCATTTAAAGGAAGGCGCTTGATGTGGGTGGATTCCAAATGTGATTTTTCCCAGAGCGGAGGCAGTTTGTGTGTTTGTGTGATGAGAAGTAACTCACTGGTCCAGTGTGGATGCAGCATTGTTGTCTCCCTTGTAAACCAGAGTTTGCGAAGCCAGACATGATCACCCAGGTCTGCATACTCTGCCCCTCACATACCAGCCTTAGTGTGGGAATCCTGTCTTGTTTTAAGCTGGTTTTCCATTACATCTGAAAATTTGAAGCTTTGGTTTCATGTTGATTAACTAATCGGGATTTTATGTCAGGATCTGCTGTGTTTTTTGAAGCCAGCAATGTGTACATGCAACCAGCGTGGCCTCCTGAAGTTGCTGGACTCCAACTCCCATCATTCCTGACTGTTGTTACCTACTGGCTGAGCCAATGGGAGTTTGAGTCCTACAACATCGGATGGGCCACTGGTTTCCCAGCCCTGCTGCATGCTGTGCCCAGATGTGCACACATCAGATTCAGTCTACAACTGAAGGTATTCTCAGAGACAAATGTTTATATCAGGGATAGAGGATGTGTGGGCTTCTAGATGCTGTTGGACTCCAGCTCCCATCAGTCCCAGCCAGGAAGAACAAGTCAGGGATGATGGGAGGCTGTAGTGTGACAGTGTCAGAAGGGCCACAGGTTCCCTAGCCTTGGTTTATACAGTGAAAGCTCTTTTAATTTTTTACTCAACAGGTCAGGGGTGAGGAACTGGCAATCCTTCACAACAATCAAAATCTGTAACCACTGAAGTATATTTATGAGATTTTATAAATATATTGCTTTTTAAAACCTTACAAATGATGCTCCTGAGGAATAAGAACAAGTAGTCTGCAAATGGGTGGGGGGTACTGACCTCCCCTACCTAGTACCCTAAAATGATGCTGTTGCTTCCTTGCAAGAACTAGAAAGTGTGCTGTGATGGTGGCATAGATTCACTCCAAGCCAGAACCCTCTTTTTGGCTGTCATGCTTTAAAAACCTAATGCTGCAATCATAGATATGAGCTGGTCAGGATATAATAAATCACTATGAACTCAACGGGCTTAATTCTGAGTGGGCGTGGTTAGCCAGGCTGTTTTTACACGTGACGCCAAAAGCGCGTTTTAGTCTGGAATGAATCGCTTGTGAGGATGGTTGGTGCGCCGCGGGGAAAAAAGAGTCGAGAGTGCCGTTAAAAACAAACCACAACAAACAAACAAACAAACAAACAAACAGAAAACGGTACATTCTCGCCAACGCGGGCTTTTACCGCCTTCGAGAGAAACCTATTTCAAGCGTCACTTGTGAAACCGGGCCCCCAAGCGCGGCTTGTGTCGCCGGCCCCCAAACGGCGGGCAATGCTGCCGCCTACTGGCAAGGAAGGATCCCTGTAGCGGGGAGCTCGGTCTTCGCCAGCCGCGAGAGGGGCTGCTGAACGCAAAATTCCCGAAGTTGCCTCTGGCTGCAAACCACGAGGCAGGGGGGCGAAAGCAGAGCGAGTCGGCCGGAGCGGGAAACGGGATGCTCGGCTGGCCTGCCGGGGAGGCTGGGCTAATACTTTCTCCGCTTCGCCCTGCTTTTGATCCTCTTTCAGTTTAGTTCCTGTGCATATTGCGCTCCATGCCCGGGCTGCGCGCGCCTTCCATGCAGAGCCTTCTCCTTTACAGGCTAGCGGACAATGGCATTCTCTCTCTCCCCTGTGTTTTGGAAGGTCATTGTACGTAGCGCGGTTAAAGCGGTGCCTGGGGAGTTCTGCGCTGGCCCTGAACTCCGGGCAGGGATCGGGAAATTCAGAGGGAAGACTCGCGTTTCCCAAGTGGGTAGGTGTGTCTCCCGCGGCCTCATTGACGCAGGCTGTGTGAGACCAGAGACCAACGCAGACTTTATGGCTTTAACACCAAGCTATCATTTCCCCCGCTTCTCCACCCACCCTTGCTTTGGTTTAACATGCAGCCTCATGAATTAAAATAGTTTTCAGTTAATAATCTGCCTTTTAAATAAATCAGATTAGCACATTACCCAAAACTCAATACATGTGCCTTTTTGATACCCTGAAAGATGACTTAGAATTTAAAAAACAAAAGCTTCAATTTGTTATGCTGTAATGAAATGTCATGGAGACCCACCAAGTAAAAATTGACCATCACTGACAGAAATTGGCCCTGACTGATTACCGGTAATTAGCAGCAGCCCCAGTTATTTCCATAAGACTTCCAGCATGCAAAAATGACCTACTGTTTTAATCTCTAGCCTCAAAAACAACCTCATGAGATAAATCAAGGGGGTGAGAGGCCTTTTTTTCACAGCCAGAAGGGGAAACACAACCCTTTATGCTCAGTGCTACACTACTCTTCACATCCTGTGTTAGGGGTTACAGCTGCTGCTACTGCACAGAGAAGCCAAGAGGATATCTGGGGCACCAATGCTTTTAGAGAACCACAGAGTCTGAGAGATGGTAAAGGGGAGACTGGAGCACCCAGCTCTTTGAAATGCAAGCAGCTGTGCACGAACCAAGAGTTGTTCCAAAGCACCTATTGCGAGAGCATAAAAGACAGTGGGTTGCCAATCTTTATGGGCCAGCGGGCATATTTGAGAAAGTACTGTGGGTGCTAGTCACTAAATGGTTGCTGGGATGTGTGTGTGACGAATAAAAAACGGATGCCACATCTAAAAGAGCAGAAAAGAGGCAGGACTACAAGCAGCCACCCCATCAACGAGAAAGCCAACTACATCAGCCTGTGTTGCTCTGTCTCACACAGAGACAAGTTATTTGCACCTCTGTTCAGAACAGATGGGACGGAGGGTGTCCAATTCTGGCACCCAGTGAAATGTGGCCATATTTAAGAGGGCTTGTTCAACATAGGAGAGGCTGGGCCAGTACAGACAGGAACTGCACAGGAAGAGCAAATGGTCTAATGATTTGTGGATGGGGGTGGGCATTTTCTGTGCACCATACCTAAGGGCTGTCCTACCACCCATCTGACCAGATGAGTCTTTAGGTAATCAAACATATAAAGACCAGTTCCTGTGTTCTGTCATGCCTATCATTAGCAAGAGATAGAATCCATGGTGGAGATTGGCAGCTAGGAGGAGGCTTATTTTAGAATGGCTTCCATTATATTATGTGTGGGCTAAAGTAAATGGTGTTGCAGTCAGCAGGACTTGTACTGCCTTTCCCAGCTGAAACACATTGACAGCAATGTTTTCTGGAGATAGGACTTTTATTTTGTATTTCTTGTTAGAGCAAGGAACCTCAGGCTTGGGGGCCAAATGCAGCCCTCCAAACCTGTCCCTCAGAACTCTCTCAAGGCCACACTTTGCATTCCAAATGTTTTGCTTCATGGGAAACATATAAATGGGTCATTTCACCCTGTTAATGCCCTGTGCTTTTTCTCAATGGAGGTCAGAGAGGGATGTGTGAAAGTGTATAGAAACTAACCTATTGTATAAAGACAAAATGTTCACATGTTGCGCCACACACGTTTGTCTCTGGTCCCACCAACCACTGGCAGATGGCTCTCAGAAGAGAATATGGCCCTCAGGTTAAAAAAGTTTTCCCATCCCTAGATTAGACCAAGGATAGCAACAATTCTTCTTCTTATTCTTCGGTGATCACTCATAGCCGAGTAAGATTGTCTTCCATAAACACAGTTTTATCAATGAGTCTGTAAGTGACTGTGGAGGCCAATTCTGGACCCACACGTCCTTCCACAGTGGGGACATTGGTTCCTGGGCAGGAGTTGATCACAGGGTGGATTTGCCAAGTGTGCCTTCCTCTTAGCACATTTCTCCCTTGCGTCCTGAGTTCGAGTGTATTCAAAGTCCATGACACCTTTGGTAAAGGCTGTTCTCCAACTGGAGCGCTCGCAGGCCAGTGTCTCCCAGTTGTCAGTGTTTATACAACATTTTTTTAGATATGTCACAAGTAGGTCTGTGCTTGCCTTGATCCTGCAAGCTGACTTGTTCCTTCTCTCCACAATAATATACTTTTAGGGAACGGGAAAGTGGAGCTAGGGAGTTCTTCAGCAGAGCATTTTTTCCCCACCAGAGACAAGGGCTACCAGTCCTAGAATCTCCAGTAAGAAATAGATGCATTACATACTATTTCTGCTGGAGATTCTAGAACAGGTAGCTTCAGTCCTCACCAGGAAAGGACTCTCAGCTGAAAGAATTCTCCATTGCCTTTGCATTCTCCAAAGGTAATTTATTGGGCTGGGGGCAACCTGGAAAGGGGAAGCTGGTGGTGGGGGAGGTATGTTCATTGTGAGTTTCTTTGAGTCTCTTTTAAATGCTTGATTAGAACTTTCACAAAAGCGCAATTCCTAAGGGAGCAATGCTTATGCATTCCTAGCAAAATATGTTGGTCTGGATGGATGTTGCTATCTGCTTTGTCGGGAGTGTCTGGCTTTGGATATTTGTGACTGGAAATGGATTCTGAACTCTGCCCATGCACAGCTAATTATGGAAATAATAGAGAGTGAAGGGATGTCATCCCAGAGTCTGGGCTGGGGTGCCTGGAAATACTTTATTTCCATTTATCGAGTGAAGCCAGCTGGTGCCCTGTGCGCATGTGCAATTATAAGAACTCCACAACAATTAGGCTCCGGCTTTTGAATGAGCGGCTTGGGGGCTGTAGTCCATAAATCACTCAGCCCATTTCTCAGCTGCGCCCTTCCTGTCAATATCTGTTACCAGTGACTGTTACCACCTGCTATCCTTCTTGAGCTTGCCTTCTGCTGTTGCCCTTCTATGCCATCTTCCTTCTGTAAACATGTCCTATTAGGATTTGTTTTAAGAAGTTTTGGATTCAGCACATTATAAGTCCTTCCTAGGCTCCTGTATCATATGCATATTCTCTCTCTCTAAATTTTGGAATTTAAAAACTGAAGAGAACAATAGAGATTGTCTTCTCTACTTGGAGCTAGAATTCGTTGTGGTCCTGCCCTATGAGAGAAAAAGTTAAATTGAGATTACAATTTCACAAACATTGACTAGAGAACTGGGCCAGTTCTGCCATAAGGCAAAGTGTGACCTGCCTTAGGTGGCAATACTGGAATATCTTTAAAGGTTAGAAATGACCCATTATTTAGTTTAGAATTACGGTATATTGTTACCACCTTGGGGGTATCACTTATCTGCCTCAGGAATCACAATGTATCATGAATCAGGGGCACAACTCCAGAGCAGAGATGAAGCCTTGGATTAGAACTGCACCAAAGTATGTAGTTTGGGGGAATGTAGTTTACATGAGAAAGGTGAAACCTTTTATTCCACTAACTTTTAAAATCTTCAGATCAGTTGGACTGTTGGGGTGCAGTTGGTCTACAGTGTGCAGCCTTCATGAGACTTTGTTGTAGTAAAGGCTTTTGGCTCAGTTGTTTTAACTGTGTATCCTAGACCTTGGAGGGAGAGAGAGAGAGAGAGAGAGAGAGAGAGAGAGAGAGAGAGAGAGAGAGAGAGACTATTGGGAAAAAGATAAAAACACATTTTGAGATTATTCCATTTAGGAGCATAAGAAGCTACCTAGCTCAGTAGAATATACAACATTCACTGTCAGCCGTTCTCCAGAATTTCAGGACAGGATTTTTCCCCACCCCTATTTGGATATTCCAGGGAATGAACCTAGGTTCTTTTGCATCCAAAACATGTGCTACAGCCCTCCCTTTTGTTCCAGCCACCAACAGTGGCTGTTCTTAAATGCAAAGTACACTCTTTTTCAGGTACCAATTTATTAGAATGTTTTCCCCTTTTAGCACTTTCCCCAGGAAATATATATAGAACTGTTGATCAAATCAGTGTGAAATCTTAACAAAGCTATTTTAGGCTTTTTGCATTGGGTCTTGTTTTTACCAACTAGATTTGATTTAATTTAATTGGGGAGGGGAAAGGCATTAGCTACATTGCAGAACAAATGTGGGAGAAATCTAACTCCTTGTAAAAAATACTGAAACCTCACCTCTGTCTCCCACCCCACCCCCTCCATGCAGCTTTTAAGGCTAGAGAATTTGACAGGAAGGACTCTGGCTGGACACTGCAGGGAAGCATTATGCAATCATGCCAGCAGCTTTGGCACAGCGCCTAGAAGACATCCTTAGGGGTCTTCAAACATAGCCTTAGCTATTCCAGTAGAGTTATCGATTATCTTTTCTTAACAGACAGCAGTATGAAAGAGCAGCTGCCTATAGAAGTGGGCTTTGCTGAAGGGAGGGAGGCAGGAAAAACACAAAGGCCCCACTTTGCTGGAACCAGACTGTGCCTGTTCCTGAGAGCAGCAGATTTTGCAGAACACATTCCTTTGAAATGCTAGCATTGAGGTGCATTGACTTCTATTTTCAAATCTTCACCCCCCTCCTTTCCCAAATGCCTCCAACTTGAGGCAAGCACGTGCCTCCTTAACTCCTCACTGCCTATCTAGTTCATCATGAAACACGAAGAAACTCTGTGCACACTGCAGTCTCTTTGCCTGTATAATCACAGGAGGGGTGTCCAAAAGAAAGCAATGTCTGCATGAAGCAATCCATCCCCCCACCCCGTTTTAGACATATAGAAAAATATAGTGTGAACCAGCATTCTCCAATTGCTTGGAGTTTTGCTATCTACCACCTGCATGGAGGTAATAATAATACATAGCATTTAGATTAACACTTTAGTGTAGGTTAAATGCTTTGAATACTTCCTCCAAGTAATCCTTACAACTACTCTATAAAGTAGCTATATTATTCCCATATTGCAGATGCAGAGTGGATCAGGGCTGAGCAGTTGTGGTTTGCTTAAGGCTACTTCATGGCTGCAGCAGTAGTTGAACTGAGGGTTTCCCAATGCACACTCTTATCCTTTACACTGCACCCGCTCTCAGGTTTAGGTAAGTGAAGACATTTTGGGGCTCACTCCATCTAACCTTATGGCTACATGCTTTACAAGGCAATTTACCTTGGAATCCCAACCAACCAAATGGGAGTTTTACACAGCATCAGTGCTCAGACATGCTTCCTTGACTTCCCAGCCCCAAACTGCAGCAGTTTCCGCTTTTTCTGGGCATCAGACAATGCAGAAGTATTTCAGCTTGGAGCAGGTCAATATAAAAGGTTTCTAATTTTTGTTCCTATACTCCACCCCGTACAGCCAAACCGAGTTAACTTTGGAATTCTGCGTTGCCTCACATGTCCGTTTAGTTGCCGCAGCTGGAGGGCAAATTTTCTCCCTTATTCAATTAGGAAATAATATAGTGAGAGCTTGTTTTCATCCTGGTTGGGGGAAGGTCAAGGAAAAATACAATACTTTGCAGTAAAATCACATATGGTGGGGGCTGAGATCGTACTCTCTGACACCCTCTAAGAGCATGTGCGAAAGTAGCATTATTACAGCTATAATAACTGTTCTTTTTTAAAGTATTTTTCCAAGAAAGAAAAACAAATGCAGTTCTTTGTTGTGGAATACTATTTGTAAACTGGATGCATAATTGGTTCACAAATTAAATAAAATTATGAACTATGGCTACAATCTACCGGTATATGCTTTCCTGGGAGTAAGCTCCATTAATAACAGTGGGACTCACTTCTGAATAAACATGTATAGGATAGTGATGTAAAGGTAGAAGCTTTTTCACCACAAATCATTTCAGATTTTTAGCTCAGTTTGCAATGCCAAATCTTCTAGTTCTTTGGTAGGTGTTTCCTTGAATATATAGTCATATCTGTTCCTTATACTACCTTGTGTCATAGCACATTGTAAAGGCTACCACGTTGTTCAAAATCATGTTGGGAGCTGCTAAATTTTGCATTTCCCTTTTGACATTTAGATTTGTAACCTTATCCTGCAACACTGCACTTTAGAAAAACTCATAGGATTACTTCCATAGACTCAAAGAGAACGCAGTGCTAATAGAAGTACATGACACACTTTTGGAGGTAGTGATGGGACCTCCCCCTGTGGTGTCATGCTCAGGAAAGCGACTGATACCTGAAGTAGCAAGACATCTCTCCAAAATCCTGGTGCAGCACTTGGTTCTTTTGGTCACTGTAGTGCTTCTGCAAATAAATAAAAAAAACCTTCCTCCCTGCTGCTTTTCAGGAAAGAGCATCAGTGGTGGAGCATCTGCTTTGCATGCAGAAGGTAGCTATGCTTGGTAAAGAGACTTGTAGGCCACATTATACAATAATGTTTCTCCTTAATGGGATGTGGAGAGCTTGTGCATGGGTGTTCAACAACTCTGGACAACACAGCCACAGCCTCCATTGGAAGGACTTTCTTCCCTGCCAGCCAACAAGCTTGGCAAGTGGGAACCTGCTGGTTAAGTGCTCATCTTCCACTCATTCAGAATTTCTTACTGAATTGACAGCCTGGTGGCCCAATAAGCAACCACCACTTTCATAAAGAGATACTCTTGTTATGCACAAAGGAGAGAGATCCTTTGGTTTTAGCCTACAGTTTATCTGTCCCTGTTGAGGAAGACTTCTGCTCCAGGTCTGGTGGCGGAGCTTCATGCTCCGGCACCGGGGGGGGGCAGAGAGCAGGCAGGGGCGGGGCTGGCGCATGACCTGGGGGCGTGGTGCACTGCCCACAGGGGCATGGCGTGCGTCCTGGGGGCATGGCATGTAGCATGGTTCAGGGGGGCAGCCGTGATGGCACCCCACCGGGATCACGCTGCCGGGGGCAGTTCACTCCCCCTGCACTCCTATTCCTCTGCCAGTGTCTAGGTCCACTGAATATGTCATATGAAGGAGAGAACACTAGGACAGGCCACAAAGCTCTCTGACTGACTTCTGGCAAGGAAATTCAAGCAGAAATTGTGCTCCTTTTGGCTTTCAGCAGGGCCTACCCTTCTGGGTAAATAACGAACCAGTCCTTACTTGAAGAGATGTTTTGCTCCCAGGCCAGCTTTCTGACAGGGGCATAATCTGCCATCCCACTCAAGAAGCATGCTCCTCTCTACTGCCAAATTGAAGGAGAATCCAGTTTGGATGCCAGGAAGGATGTAACCCCTGAACTAATCCTGGAAAGGGAACAATATCAAGCATGGGAGTTCCCATTTTTGGCTGCCATCAGATCTATTTTATGGAGGTAGCTCTGTAGCATGCCAAAGCCCAGAGCAACAATTTTGGGCAACACTATTTCAGTTCCAATATTAACATGCAAAATGACAGGTGGAGCCGAGCAGGAGGGAAGCACAGAGCTCTCTTTCTCAAACAGACCTGCTTTCTTTTTCTGCTTGATGATTGAGGTTAAGTCTCTTCACCCAGAGTTTTTTCAGCTGAGAAAACAGGTGCTAAAGCATCTGGAAAAGTGGATTAATCAGCCCAGGAGTGATACTCTCTTTAATTGGGTAATGACCCTCCTATCACAAGAAGCAGAAAGCTTTTTCCTTTCAAACTTCCATTAACAGATCTACTGCCACTCCAACAACCTATGTAATTTTGGAAGGGGAATTGCTTCTACTGAGAAACTACCTGACGCTGGCCTGGTTCATAAGCAACAGGCCACCGTCTGTGTTTACTTCTTGGTGCTTGAAATGGTGTTTAAGTGTCATAAGGAGCCAACATTACAAGTCAGGTTGCAGAGAGAGGTTATTTTGTTTGTTTGCTTGTTTTGTTTTACTATGCTCCGACGCCTCCAGTGGGTAAAACGAGTCTTGCATTGCAGGAGGTTGGACTCAATGACCCTTGTGGTCCATTCCAACTCTACAATTCAATGATTCTTTGAAGTCTGAGGAGTTGCTCAGGAGAAATGGCCTTCCTTTCCTGGCACAGCTTCTCTGTGCTTGGCTTCTCCCCCCGCAGCTGGTACTGCAACAAAACACACTGCTGTTGAGCTGCTCTTTTCCGTCCCAAACCTGCCTGGAAGTCAAGCCTAAAAGCAAGACAAGGCTCATCTGTGATTGCTTGGCAGTACACAATGACATTCTGAAGCCCCTCACAAAATGGCATCCAGTAGTATCTGGAACCCACAGACACTAAGACAATAGTGCAAGAACTGTAAAAAGCAAACTAAAAGGGTTCTCTGGTATGTCTCCCATTTTCCCGCCTTTTTTACTTCAGGAATGTTACTGGTGGCAAGAGTGGTTGTTGCCCTAGCCTGCCTTTCCTTCTGATTGCCTCAGTGAGGCAGAGCAGGCATATGGAAGGGTGGCTGTCATCTGTCCCTCCTTTCCTGAGGGAGCAGCCCTCCTTCCCCTTAAGAGTATATACAAAGGCCTAATAGCAGCACTGAGGCCTAACAAGTTTGGTAAACAAGGTGCTAACAGTACTGTTGGCAAGTTAAAGGAAGCTCCTGGAAAGTCCCTCTGCCACCTCGTGGAGTGTGAAAAAGTAGCATAAGCCCCTTGTGGAATCAGCAGTCCCTTGTGGTAGTGCATAAAATGGCTGCTTTAAATTAAGTGTAGCCAGAGACACTGATATGAAAAGCTGCTTTTATTCCTAAGAAGCTCGTGTCTCTTACTTGAGGGACGCTAGAGAACATAGCTGAAATCTCATTGCAATACTAGATGGAGAGGAAGGGCAGCCCTGGTTCTTTTTTCTGCAGGGAAACCAGTTCCCCCTTTTGTGAGGTGCAGCATTGGAATGGGACAGAAAAGTCCCAGTTTTTCAGGGAAAGCAAAATGGTAGACAAGAGCAGCTCTCTAGAGGAAGCAATTCTCTCATTTCAATTTATGAGGCACAGGGCTGGTGTGTTGCAAGAGCCAGGCAGCATCACCAAGGCATGGCCTTGAGGTAAGAATAAAATGGAGAGGGGTGGCAACTGAACTCCCTCCCCTCTTAAGCAGCTGCCTGTCTTTTCTTCTGCAAGTAGGAAGTGGCACTGTTGCTCTGGGGCTTGAGACATTGGAAACAGTCCCATAAGGGTTTCTCTCCATATGCAAGCTTTCCAGCTGGTGGAAAGGTTACCACTCCTTGCCAGGTGTTTCGAAAGTTGAACGTGGGAGGCTGCCTTGTGCTGAGTCAGATCATTGCTCCATCTGACTCAGTGTTGTCTATGCTGTTTGCCAGGGGTCTCTTCCAGACCTGCCTGGAGATGCTGGGGAGAGATCCTGGGACCTTCTATATCTAGGGCAGCTGTTCTGCCACTGAGCTACAGCTCTTCCTAAAAAGACAGCTGGGCATTTTTGTGTGTGTTCATGCATGTGCGCACACAATCTGGCACAAAAACAAGTTTGGGCAATGCCCTCATACTTCCCTGAATACTAGCACTTCTGATCACCAGTTTACTGAATGGTAGAGTACAACTCAGGAGTCTATAGATCTTCTGAAAGTTAGATCAAATACAGGCCTGACAAGAAGAGAATTACCTCGCATTTATCACCAGAAGTTTCAGAGAACCAAAAAGTTGTCCCTGAGAAAAGAGATATCACACATGGGCACAACTTGAGGTAGCAGTACCTTATTTCATCAAGGGGGTCTCTTTGTCAAATTTCCTACCCTCCTCCCTCAGAAACAGAGAGCAGTGGACTGTCTGGTGAATAAAATCAGAGTTGTAGAACTTCCTCCTGTGGAGTAGACGCTTCCTCACCCCAAGCATAGAAGGGACAGAGCAGGACAGACAAGTTCAATTCTGAGTGAGGATTTTCCCACCTTTTATCTGAAGTCATTATACAGTAAGCCCACAATTTATATGCCTTTGGGTTGTACACATCCAGCTTTATGAGCATGGCAAAAAATAGAAAAGGGCGGGGTTCTGGGAACTCAATGTTTTGACTATACACAATTTTGGCTTTAGGCGCAATCCCCGGAACATAACCCCTATGTAAATTTGGGCTGATTGCAATAGGATGAGGAGCTTGCTTCTGTTTAGAGAGCTGATTTCTCTCCCTCTCAATGACTTCTGAAGTCATTGAGGCATTTCCAAAAGCAGTAGCAGAAAGCCAGTTAGATTCTCCAGGTGGGTGCAGTTTAAATGAGTAAGTAAGTAAGAAATGGGACGTAGGTGGCACTGTGGTCTAAACCACTAAGCCTAGGGCTTGCCGATCAGAAGGTCGGCAGTTTGAATCCCCGCAACGGGGTGAGCACCCATTGTTCGGTCCCTGCTCCTGCCAACCTAGCAGTTTGAAAGCATGTCAAAGTGCAAGTAGATAAATTGGTACCGCTCCAGCGGGAAGATAAACGGCGTTTCTGTGCGCTGCTCTGGTTCGCCAGAAGTGGCTTAGTCATGCTGGCCACATGACCCGGAAGCTGTCTGCGGACAAACGCTGGCTCCCTTGGCCAGTAAAGCGAGAGGAGCACCGCAACCCCTGAGTCGTCCGCAACTGGACCTAACAGTCAGGGGTCCCTTTATCTTTAAGTAAGAATTGCGCTTGAGTAGTTTGGATGGCCTCCCAGAAGGTCATGTAGTTGCACTGATTAGTTGTCCGTAAGAATGATATAAATTGGCTAAAGTTTCTGCCTGTGGGCAGTGGATATAAGTTTAGATGGACTACCCTTGTCTGCTTCCACCTTTGCAACTGATAGCGTGAGGTTTAATGCCATTATGGTGGCATTAGTTGGTTCTCTGTCTTCCAGGTCTTATTATTATTTGGCTTAAAGACCTATTGGAATGTACACCTCAAAATTCAGTTCCTTGTAAGGTTTGTGTTTATGTTGTTTGTTTTTCCTTGTAAAGCTGTGGTTTCTGCCCATTGGCATAGATATGCTCTTGGATACTATGTTTTTTTCTACCTGCAGTTTGGCAGCAGATGGGGTCAGGCCAAATGTATCAATTGCAGCATATGGCCATTTCACAGTCTAATAGGAATTATCCATTGCTAAGTGAGCTTGGTTTGGGCCATTAAATAATTCAAAGAAATGGGTAGCTCAAAGTCACTATTGAAGCTTGCAATCACACCTGGTTTCGCTAGTACATACAGATGAATCCTATAGAACTAGATCAAGTCCACCGTCACCCAGGAATAAGGAAGGACACAAGCTCAATGCCCAATAGGGACCCCTTGGCCTATACAAAATGTTCCCTTGCCCCAAACTCCTAGTCTGCCTGGAAAAATCTTTCACTATTGGGGTGCAGGGGAGAACTTTCCAGAAGCGGGGTTGAGTACACATTGCCTAGCATATAATGCCTAGGCTTGGCATCTCCTCCAAAGGGGTATGACAGCCCTCTCCATGCATAGAGCATCTATCTTGGCTGCCATAGATCCAACACACCACTAAAAGCCTCCATGACGCGCTCAGTGGGTGAACCCTCCATTTTCATGTGACATTTGCCAAATTATCTTTCCATTGAAGGGTCCTGCAACAAGTATTACAAAGTGTTTTCTCTCTCTCTGTTTTGGGAATATTGCTATTGGATAGCCCTTTGTTGTCTGCTGAACTCCCTTGACTTGGGAATGGAAGCTTTGTTACCAAGTGTTGTTCTGGTCAGCAGACCCCCCCCCCCCGTATTAGTACAACCAATCATGGAGGGTGGTTCATATCATCTTCTGTGCTATTTACCACAAATTTTCAATAAAGGACACTGTTGAGGTTTCCTGTCACTCCATATTATTCTTTACTACTATTCTGCTGGCAACAAATGTAATCTGCCAATGGCCTTTTGTTTGTAGGAATTTTCTATGGTTAAGTCAAGTCCCGAAACTAGAAGGTTCCTCCTCATCAGGAAGGACAGGTTTTTTCTGATTGGCACTGCCTTCTTCTTGAACAGGCGTTAATCCTCTGCTCCCTGCTGACCAGAACATGACTCCAACTTTTTGTTCTCCCCTGGTCAACTGGTATTTTGTATCTAGTTATTTAATGCCTTTTTAAAATTATCCATTACTCTGGGTGAGTTGGATAATGGCTTCACAACCAGCACAAGAGTCAACCAGTCAGCTTTGTGCACAGCCACCTTTTATTGGAAACGGGGGAAACTTGTGGCTCCAGTATGTGGGAGTTTCGTCTAATAATAATAAAAAGGGGAATGAAGGGAGCACATGCTGTGCAAATGAGAGGTGTCTGTACATATCCAGGTTTTCAGAACAGAATGCAGTTTGTTTGGCTTCAGATATTCGCATATATTATTCCAGCCAAAGCTAGAAGGTACCAACCATTCTCTTACCAAAAGTTGTCCTTTATCTTGGCAGACATAAATTCACTCAGCCATAACTGACTAGTTGTCCTTGTATAAATCCTTCCTATTTGTCACTGGAAACAGACCATGTTCATGTTGGAACTACTGGTGCAAATGGAGGCCTATGGCACATAATGGAAGGTTTAAATTGCTCTGTAGAAGAGTGAAGTATAGATGGTTAAGAAAACAAAAACAAACCCACAATAGCTAATGTTCTTAATGTTCTGAATCCCAGGAAAATTTTAGTTTCAGCTCTGGTTTTTCAAAACTTGCTACCAGTCTCTTGCACCAAAGCAAGGTATTAGGGAACTTGTGTCCATTACATAACACAGATTCCACTATCACTGCTTACCAGTCAAGCTTTCTTATTTTAATAGTGTTCATTGCCTCTTCAGCCATGAACATATTATAAATTATAAAAAGAAAAGGCAAAAGTAGGAATAAACATAGAAACAGACCTTACACCTCCCTCCAAGTAAAAGAAGATGGATGTAGTGTCAGGCTCAATTAGATCCAATTGTGCTGGCTTTTGCCAACGAGAACAATGCCGCTTGTGTGACGAACTCCCAGCAGCAAGCATGAAATATTTTAAATAAAAGCAGCAATAGCCATCTAGGTGCTAGCTTCCTCTTGAGGGCACAGTGGAGGTCCAGTAAAACCTTACTCTGAACAGGAAATGCAAGGATGGCCTCCTCCCAACCCCAGGCAGAAATTTAATCTTGTTCCTTTCCATGTGTTAGAACATGAATGTATTTCAGTGTTGAAGGAGAAACTGATGTTGCCAGTTCCACTGTAGCTGAGGAAGTGCCTGTCTTTCTGCTGTAGTTGTTTTATGGACAGTTTACCTGGGGTACTATTAGCAGAGAAGCCAACTAGTAGAGAGGAGTTTGAATGGAAGAGAGTAGCCTGCAGCAGCCCTGGAAGTGCTTGAAATGCAAATGTACAGGAACTCCAGACCATCCCCCACCCCCGCCCTCCACATGGAGGAAAAGCAGCTTAAATACAGCCAGGCCTGGAGAGGAATGTTAAAAAGAGGGAAAGAACCACCCCTCCTCCCTTCCATAGGGACCCTCACACAGCAAGATTCAGTATGCATGACTGAACAAGCAAGCAAGGACAGCTCCTCTTTTAACTTTCCTGAACAATGGCTGCTGCTCCTTCCACCATTTCACATTCTCTCTACCCCCCCTTTAATAAGAAAAGAAGGGGAGAAAGCCATGCTGCATGACTTAGAAAGAAAAAGCTTTGTTTTATGCTCGATAAGCACTGCTTAACCCCCCACTACAGTTTTGAAAAATCCTCAGTAGAAGTTTTTGCAAAACTGTCAGACCAAAAGTCACAGATGAGTACAAAAGGGGGGGGGACCTTCCCACCCCAAGGCTATTTTTAACATCCCAAGTTTGGCTTTCACTTTATTTTCAAGACTTGGATGATTTGCATGGTTTCATCCTTTTGCCATCCAAGTTTCTAGTTATCCAGATTCACTTGATATTTAATGCAGCAACTATTGCCTCTGTTGAAAATGAAAAACCAAACATTGCTGTACTGTTCTCAGCATCTGTAAAAAAAAAACTTATTAAAACTCTAGTAGCAATAGTGATTTGCCCAACACTGAACTATTACTGGACAGGTTCAATTACATATTACATGTAGACAGACTAGGATAAGCTAGGACTAACAGATCCTTCCAAATGGAACCAATTGCTCAGTTGTGAACTTCTAATTCTGAAGTTGTTTAGCCTCCTGTACTAGAAGGACAAAGCATTCCAACTCCTTTGATTCACTGGACCAAATTGCTTACTGACTGCTTACTGACAGAGGAGACAGGGCAAGAGCTCTGCGATGTGTCTCTTCTCACAACTTTTGATCAAATATACCTGCCTTTTAAAAAGACAAAGACAACACAGATACAACTTTTTTTTTCAAAAACATACTTCATATTTCCTCTTTTATTATATAAATATCAGTTTAACCTTTTACTGTAAGAATATAAAATGTTTTAAGAGGATCTTTATTTTATACAAATTCACAAACAGTACATTTATTCCATGGTGGGGTTATGTGTCTGGGCTTGTCTGAATTCCATTACCTGCAACTGTGGAGGATTTGAAAATCTGCTCAACTGCCCCTTCTTCCCCCATCATTTTTGCTTTCTTCAAAGCTGACTTATTTCTCCTTTTAAAGACAAGTAGTCAAGAAGTGGCTTTAATTTAATGAGAGAAGAGAAACAATAAATGAAACCAACTTTTCCCATTCATGTTACAACTACAAGTCAGTCCACTCTGCTCTTCTTTCTACTTCCATATAGGAAGCTTCTTACTTGACCTAGGTAATTTGAGAGAAGGGGAGGTGGGGATTTGCATAATATATATATTTAAAGAAACACTGTTTCTATTTCACATCTCTTTTAACCATAGCCCAATCATAAGTTTGGATGTTTACATGTTACACCTTTTTGTGCTAGAAGAGTAGAAATGCAAGAGCATCGTTGGGTCCCCAGAACCTTAGTCAGAGAGGGAGAGGCACAAAGATGATGTGTATGTGGGACACAGGGGGAAAGAAACCCCAACCAGCCGAGCCCCTTGCAATCATAAACCCAAGAGATTATCTTTCCAGTCTAGGCACAAAATATTTCAGTCTCTTATCTTTCTTATAAAAACTCCTGGGGGACGGGGGTTGAGAACAAAAACAAAACAAAACCCCAAAACCCGAGGTAGCCAAACATTTATATAGAGAATATATTAAGCAGTAAAAGTGTACTTAAAAATCCACAAGAACAGCCACTTCAAATGTCTTTCAAAATGAGACTATGTATGAAGATGAATACTGAAGAGAAGAGAATGAATAAAAAAAAGCTGAGCTCACCCACAAGACTTTTCAGGGAAGGGAAGCTTTGTAGAGTAGTTTTGTTTGTTATGTGTTTCTAAATAAAAGACAGTCACAGTATTTCTAGTGAAAAGTACAAGTGAAGATTAATTCCATCGTTCATACACCCTCAATTCTCCAAATGGAAAAGATGTGTGGTTGGATATGTTGTTAAAAGTATATATTATCCCAAGCTACACACACACACAAAAAGGAGGGGAAAGATGGAGTAAGGAGGGAGAGAGAGGCGGTGGGGGGGGGGAGAATTATAAAATGTTGAACAAAGGTGACTTCAACCTCTAGACTGAGACTGCAATCTTATGCACATTTACCTGGGAGTACAGCCTACTGAAAACAGTGAGATTTACTTCAAAGTAAATATGCATAGGATTGTACTGTTAACTGGCAGCAAAGCAAAAATGGTGATAGGGTTGGTTGGATACAGCATAAAATGAGTCCAAGGGAGAAATACTGTGTTTGATGTCTCCTCCCCGTTTTCTGCAAGCAACAGTGAGAAGTATGAGTGCACTTCAGTTGACACTCCATTTATAGTGCTGTGTCAAAGAAACATCACCTGCTCAGGAGGGAAGTCTAAAAAGCATGGCTGTTTCTAGCCTCAAGCACAAGGTGGGGGGCAGGAAGAGAAAAATAGAAGTATTATGGCCCAGAAGAGGTAGTATGATAGGGCTGGGAAAGACTCCTGCCTGAGTTTCTGGAGAGCTGCTACTAGTCAGTGTGGATAATACTGAATGAGATGGATCAATGGACTGACTTGGTATAAGGCAGCTTTCTATGTTCCTGTGATATCTATAGCTTGTCTACATACCATATAAAGAAAGGGGTGGATGACTACAAAAAGCAAACTAGGAACGGGTGAACAAGCAATAATGGAAAAGAAGTAGGAAAGAAAGAGACTTATGCATGCTCAATAAAGAGCCGGTCTGCAGTAAATAACAACAATGGCGGGCTAGGTTTTCTTCTTCCATCCCTAGTGCAGAAGGGGGGTGGGGGGTGGAATCAGATTTGGAGAAAGGGGCTGTATTCATCCCCAGTGCATAAAAGATTGAGAAGCTGCATTCCCAATAGAAAAAGGTAAGGACAGTGATACTGTATCCATCCACAGTGAAGGCTGATATAAGAGTGCAGTTGTCTCCCACTGGTGCAGGGGAGGGAATTATGAAAGAATGGTGGGTTTTCCCTCTTTCCCACCTCCATTGCTATGGCAGGTAACTGAGGGGGTAGACAGGCAAGTACTGAAGATACTTTTCCCCCACCCTCCAGGTTTGGAGTCATATTTCCCCCACCTCTTCCACTGCAGCAGTCAGTTGTTGAGTCCCTCCAGAGGGGTGGGGATTTCCAGGTGTCCCCTCCTCTCACCTGACTTTCTCGCTCTCAGTCATTTGCCAAAGTCCCAGGTTGAGCACCTTGAGGCAGGGCAGTTGAGTGATACGCTCCAGGCCCCGTTTAGTTATGCGGGTGCAACCATAGAGGTCAATGCCTGTGAGCTGACTGAGGTGCTCTGCGATGAGCTCCAGGCCCTTGTCGGTGATGCGGACGCATTGGCCAATGTTGAGAGTGCGCAGTCCGTGCATCTGGCGCACCATACGGTTGATGCCCTCGTCGCTGATGTGACAAGAGCAAAGGGAGAGTGAGCGCAACCCATCCAAACCCTGTGCAATATAGGCCAGGCTTTGGTCTCCCACTTTGTCACAGAAGGAGACGTCCAAGCCTGAAAGACGCAAGCTGCCCATTGCCAGATGCATGATGCCCGTGTCACTGATATTGTCACAGGAACGCAGGTTCAGGGTGCGCAGGCTGCTCATGTGTGACAGGTGCAGTAGCCCTGCGTCTGAGATCCCCCCACAAAAGCTGAGGTTGAGCTGGCGCAGCCGAGTGAGACCCCGCGCCAGATGCTTGAGCGAGAGGTCGCTGAGCTTCTGGCAGTCCTGCAACGTGAGCTGCTCCAGGCCCAGGCAGCCCTCTGCCGCACTCCGGGTCATGCCTGCCAGGTGCCCAATGCCCACATCAGAAAGGTGGCGGCAGGAACGCAGGTTGAGGCTCTTGAGGCGCTGCAGGCCCCAGGCGATAAGCAGGAGGCCGGTGTTGGTGATGTTGCTGCAGCCGCCCAGCTCCAGCACCTCAAGACCCTTTAGGTACTGGGCAATGCGGCCCAGGCTGCTGTCGGTGATCTGCTTGCACAGGCTTAGGTTCAGGGCCCTCAGCGAGCTGATTTCTGCCACGAAGGCGTGGCCCAGCCCGTTGTCGGTGAGGTTGTAGCAGCCGCTCAGGTTGAGGCTCTCAATCTCCGCCATGCCCTGAATCACGTAGCTGAGGCTGCGCCGCAGTGATAGGATCTGCACCCTCCGGATCCCCCTGGCCGCCAGGCTGGGGAAGAGCGATGGGTTGGCACGGCGCAGGTGCAGCTTGGCCTCTACGCCCCGCCACACTGAGCGGTGGTAGGCGGCGTCCCTCCAGGCCGTGCACACCTGCGCCACCCGGCCCTTGTCCCGCACCTCCAGGTACCCGAAGATCATGGCCAGCAGCTCCGGGAACAGGCACGAGATGTGCGTCTCCATCGCCCGGGCCCGGCTCGACTCCGACACGCAGCCACCCGGGCCCGGCGGCGGAGCCCGCCGCTCCCGCCGGGGCCCTGACGCGGCTAAGGCTGCTCGACCCAGCCTCCGGGCCGCTGCCGCTGCTTGGCAGGTCTTCGGGGGGCTCTCCTCGCCGCCGCTGGCTGCGCGCTCTCTTTCTCGGCGGCCGCTTCCGGCTCGGGCCTCACATCGCCACCGCCAGGGCAGGCGAGGCGGGCGGCTCGGCCTCTGCTGCTCCGCCGAAGGAAGCTGGGCTGCGAGCCCGGCCTCTGGCGCGCAACTGCCCTCGTCCGTCCCCGCCTCTATCCGCGCCAAACCAGGCAGGCCGCGTTGCCGCCTCGCGTCTTTCCTGGGGCGGCCCCGCGCCGCATCGCGCTCAGTCCCGCGGGCGCTTTCTCTTCCCCGAGCGCCGCCGCCGCCGCCGCCGCCTCCTCTTCCTCCTTTGTCTCCCAGCCGCCGCTCAGGCAGACCCCGCCGGCGCGAGCGAGGGAAGGGCAGCCCGCTGCCGAGCTCTTCCTCCTGCCGCCCTCGCCGCCGCCGCTCTCGGGAGACCCGCCTCCCGCCTCGTTCGGCTCGGCAGGCTCCGACTCGCGCGCTCCCTCGCTCACTTGCTCGCTGGCTGCCAGGCCCCGGCACCGCGCTCAGGCCGGGCGGGGGAGGGGACTGGGCAGGAGGAGGAGGAGGCTGCTGCTGCTGGGCCGGGCCGGGCTCTGCTGCGCCACACCTCCCCGCGCCGCCTGCGCAGTGGTACGATCCGGAACACTCGGAGCCGTCGCCTTGGCAACACCCCCCTTCTCTTCTCTTCCCTCCCTCCTCCCGGCAAGCCGGGAGGGTTAACCCTCGCGGCGCCGCTCTCCATCGAGCCAGGCTCCACGGGCCTTTCGCAGAGCGTGGAGTGGCTCTCCCGGGACTACAGTGCGGCGTGGGGCCGGCCAGGGGTTGACCCCAAGAATAGTTTAGCAGCTGGGAGGGGGAATCCTACCTGCTGCTCTCGCCGCAGCGCCGTGGGTGCGCTAAGGTTAGGGTATGGAGCGTCGCCGTTGCACGCGAGAGAGACTTCGCTGAAAGGGCAGGTGTTAAATCAAGAGTGGGGAGAAGGGGAGTCTAAGCTCCCTTCCCTCCCTCACTTGGGGCTGCCTGGAGATGGGCGAGAAAGGGTTATTTTAGTAAGGCTAAAAACTTTTTTGGGGGGGGATACCCCAAACTGCTCTTTACGCCTCACCCTCGACTCAAAGCAGTATTGTTTATTCTTGGTTAGCTTTAAATTTAAAAGAAAATATTGGGTACAACCCCTATTAAAAAAATAAAGTTTAAGGTATTTAATTAATTAAGCTGTTATTCTGCGTCACACAAACCTTTGCAGTGGTCTTTCAATAAAAATAACACACAAATCATATATTGTTTATGAACAATGCAGTCTTTTCTATATGTCTACTTGGAAGTAAGTCTCCTTGGGTTCAAGGGGGCTTTACTCCCATTGTAAGTAGGTATGGAGTTGCAACCAAAATAAATGAGAAAGCATGTATCTAAGCTGTTACTTTGAAGACGTGAGTGGCACTAAATATTTGTTTCACAGGGGGCAGCTGTGGATAAAAATTCACGGTTAGACGGTTAATATAAATATGAGGGGAAATAATGCCGTTTAAATAACTGCTGCTTTCAGCCTTACATGGACTTGTTGAAAGTAAGGGACTTGCTTTGGTGTTTGACTTGCCAGATATCTCTAGACCCAAACTCCAATATTATCTGGCTCTAGACTTTTATGAGCAGGCAAATGGCCCAAACCCAGATAGCTTAGGTAAAATTCAGACTTCTTCTTCTTGAGGTGTGGATTTTACTAAACTTTGACAACCTGTTTGTGCCCTTATATCCTCTAAACATCACATTCCACATAATAACATTCCACACAGTAGTACAATAGCTCTAGCAAGAAGTTCCTCCCCATTCTAAGCTCTGCAATGTCAGCTCAGGCATTTTTGTGTATGTCGGTAATACTTTTCAACAAGGACAAAATGCAGATTTTTTCTTTCTTTAAAACACATTGCGGATATAGCCTCTCATTAAAGATATTTCCATGTGTGACTGCTGCTGATACTAAACTGCTGTGGGGAATATCCCATTCATTGGTGGGTTCATATCAACAACCATTTGCCAAGTGGTAACTTACCATGGGGTCCAAATAATGACTTGGATATCTGCTCATCTGCACTGGCCTGACAAATAGGGAGGAAAACCTCACCACAAAAACTACATCTCATCAGAAAGCAGGAGTGCTAAGAAACTCCATGAATGATGTCCCAATGAAGCGATACTGAAAGCAAAAATGTTGGTTTGCATTACTCAAAGCTACCCAAATAACATTTCAAGAAAAAGTACTTACCACTTTTCTCAATGGTTCAACATTAGAAAATGCAAGTTGACCTGCAACAAACTGTTGTACTGTATTGTTTAAAGGGAGTGTTCCTTTGCAGAGTTCCAGTCAGTTACCTAGCCATGTCCTCCAGGATGCTCCTATCTCTCTCCCCACCTCCTTTTTCCAGCTGACACTCAGTTCTGTGCCTATTGAGAATGCTCAATTCCCATTGGACTGTTTGTAGGTGAGGGTGGGTGGATTGTACTGCTGCAGCCTTCTGAGGCACCACTGATGCTCTTATTTCTCAGAGATGCCATTTTTGCTTTGTTTCTATTAGAACACGCCACATTAGTTCACTGCCTGGGTCCAACTGACTGAGAAGTTCTTCTGCAGAAGCTCTACATCTCTTGCACAGCTCCCATGAGTTTTAATGGGGTGCACACAAGATATCTTCCTGATAGATTGCGAGCGCTGAGTAGAGTAGGTATTAACTGTAGTCAGCAACATCTCTTTAAAATTATGTAATCACTTATCCCTTTGGGTTTCATAGCATTACCTGTGTATCTATGGTTGTTATAAAACATAAACTTTTGTAAGGCTATGAACCTGCTACAGCACATTTTAAACTTTCTATTTTAAGAAATACTCATGAGTCTTGACTAAATAAAATTATTCCCTAATCCTTCTAAGGTTATTCCAAAAGGAAGGCTTAATACAGATATAATTGTGGTATGAGTAGAGTTGTGTTTCAGAGCACTTATGAGGAATGAACTTAAATTCTGAATTATATCTGCTTAGGATCACATTAGGAAGACAGGAGTGCCTGGCATGCTCTGGTCCATGGGGTCACGAAGAGTTGGACACGACTAAACGACTAAACAACAAACAACAAGGATCACATTTGATGGCAGTGTCTTAAGTATTAGCTTACAGTGGTACCTCGGGTTACAGACGCTTCAGGTTACAGACTCCGCTAACCCAGAAATAGTACCTTGGGTTAAGAACTTTGCTTCAGGATGAAAACAGAAATCATGCAGCAGCAGCGCGGTGGCAGCGGGAGGCCCCATAAGCTAAAGTGGTGCTTCAGGTTAAGAACAGTTTCAGGTTAAGAACGGACCTCTGGAACGAATTAAGTTCTTAACCCGAGGTACCACTGTATTAGTGAAAGAGACTCTGTAAGTTGGTTACTGAAGTTTTTCTTAGGACTTTGAGACAGCAGTCCTCAGAAAATGGATAACATCTGCATAATACCAATTTGCTGAAAGTCCCACCTCAGAATCCTTTGTTTGGCTGGATCCTAAATGTACTAGGAATCCTGTTTGTTACATTCACTCTAGCATATCTGCCTGCTTGTAACACCATTATTTCTGAGCAATAGCTAGCTTTGTATGTTGTTTTGGAATTGTATGCAGCTCTCTATCTTTGGTGACATTGATTTTCACTGGGGTTGGATCAGTATAAATAGAAGAATGCAATTCTATATAAAGGAGAAATATTCCATGTAAACTGGCACACTTGAATTTAAGCATGCTTTAAAGTCAAGGCTGTAGGAATAAACCAATTTAAATGCTTCTATACTGTGTAAAGTTGGGATTTTACCCTCAGGCTGTGATTTTACCACTTGGGTTTGGAATTGAGCCATGGAGGTTAGGCGGAGGGACAGTTTGGGTAGAGCTGATTTATGGAATGCATGCTTTATGAGAGCTCTGAATTTAGATCAACTTGGGTGCACCCTAATGCCACTGTTCAGTACAAAAAAGGTAGTGATGGGATAACTTCACTCATTGCTCAGGATTGGCATTGCATTAATGTTACTCATTACTGGCACAAGATCAAGGGACTTGAGCAAGTCAGGCTGAACGAGGGCCAACAAAATCTTTATGTTGGACTAGTGCGTGTTGCTTCTTTACAAATGGTGTGCGTGCTTTACCTACCATACCCTATATTTTCATCTGTTGGTAAGCTTGATTGCTGGCAGTAGTTGTATTAAGAAGAAGCCATGGATAACTTCTAAAGGCATTAAATTATTTTAAATGGCTTTTTAATGGGAAAAAAACATTTCTATTGGTATGTACATCAGGTAGGGCTAGAAAAATGTATTATATTAGAACCTTGGGGCTGTAAGCCTCATCTCTGCGTATCTACATATTCTCAGTAGATTTATTGATATCAAAGAAGCAAAATAATGGGTGAAACCGAAGTGCATCGTGTCAAAGAAACCCTTGGGACAGGGAGTAGATATAAAAATCCCCAGTATAACAAGCAAGTGAGTCATTCTATATGCTAAATGGAACGTTGAAAAACTGCACTCCCTTATATGTATCTCATGGGAGATAAGGGAGCAGTCCTAACCCATGATCTCTTCTGCTACTTTGCATGTTAGAATTTGGCAGAGGTGTCTCCTTACCTTATTCTGCTGGGGGCAGTGGGTCTTTTGCTGCCAAAGGTACAGTCTGCTTTGGAGCTACCACCAGCATGAATAATAATGGTCAGTGAAAACCCAAGCAAAGAGGTCTGTTGGTGCCTCCTGAATAGGAGTAATTTTCAAAAACAGAGAGTGGATACAGGCAGCTCTTAACAGTAATCTATCCTGATATACACTGAATAGTCCTGCTGCGTGCTGAAGAAAACTTAACCCATCTTCTTATGTTTTGCTATTACTCTTATTTTTATTGTGAGTTTCCACAACTTCCATCAAGAAGCAACAGCTTTTGTATAGTGGTCAACTTTGTGAGCTGCTGGACATTTTAAATTTCCAGAATGTCCCAACATAGTGTTGCTCAGGGCATTATGGAAAAATTAAATTGCTGACACTGGTCCTCAAGGCCAACTGAAAACAATCTCATACTCTCTCTCAACTCCTCTGGTTCTCCATGCAATGCACCAATAAGTCGGGGCTCTTTACAGGTCTCCTAGCCTTGGCTGTTACCACCTTCTGGAACCAGCCCTGGCTTCATCCCTTCCCTTCAACAGCTTGTCTTTCTGTTCAGTGCTGCTGGTGAACAACAAATATAATACAGTGCTGTATGACCCCATTTGACCAAATGCCTGCATTGCATTTAAATCATTCAGGGGACCAGAAATTTGAATAAATGGATTCTGTAATGTATCAAGGGTGGTGATGGTTTCACTCAATATTATGCCAGACTCAATTATGTCTACTGAAAAGAAGTAGGGTAGTTTTAAGTCCACATGATAAGAACTAGGATGGCATTCCAGCCTGACTTGAGCACTGGGATTCTATTTCTGTGGTGTCACAATGACCTGGCCAGTGTTCTGCAACCTTGGGTACAAAGATGTTGTTGGACTACCATTTCCATCATCCCTGACCATTGACTAAACTGGCTGGGGATGATGGGAGTTGTAGTCCAACTATGTCTGGGAACCTAAGGTTGAGGAACACTGAACTAGAAATACAGGACAGAATTTGGGATGATGACTAAGGTTCAGGTGCCAATCTTTTATGGGACACAATGCTAGCTGCTTACAAGATAGCAGACAATAATTGTCTCTCTCTTTACCAATGCTTATCTCAAGCAAGGAGTAGAATGCACTCTCGTTTCTGGGTTTCTGGGTTTCAGCCTTTGCCCTTTAATTCTATGCTCTCTCCATGAAAAAGAGAGCAATTTTCATAGGAAAGCTGGCTGGTGGGAAAAGAATTTAATCGCTCTCCACACTGCTGCTCGAATAAAATTTGGAGCCTCCCAAATCTGCTATTTTTTAAAAGAAAGGTTGGTTGAAAGTAACAGGCATTTGCAACTTTGGAAGACTAACCCCAGTGTATGGATTCATATATATCTTGGTCTTGTGTTTACCATATGTTTAATAGGAATAAGGAAAAATGATCTGTAATAGGATTTTGTTTTATCCAAATAGCAGCTGTTTGCAATTTTTCTGAGCTTCCAAAAAGTCAGAAGACAGATGGGGCAGTCAAAATGTACATTATCAGTGCAGTTTATCACGGAGACAAACATTTTGAATGCCATGCTCATCATGACCTGAGCAGCATTTTCTAGGCTCCAGGCAAACCAGTTGTATTAGCCCTCATCCCATTAGAGACACACTAAACAATGTAATAAAAATCATATTAGTTCTGAAATTGTTAGATTTGAGGGGATCAGATAGTCACTATGGCTTTATGACTGTGCCTGGCCTCCTAGGTTGTAAATCTGCAGTAAGAAGCGTAGTCTGCAGTCTTTGAGAATTTGAGTCTCAAGCCTCCTAAGAGGGGTCTACAAACGTTAGCTGGGCTTAGCCAATTGTAGCTAGCAGAGCTCACCTTTCCCACTCCCACTTGGTGTGCCTTTCATTTTTACCTGATGTCCTGGGAAATAATTTTATAGGAGAGAGGCAGCTGGCAAAGTCTTTGGCTTTGTTCAGACAAATCGCTGGCGCTTACTGACTTTTGGGCCCTGTGTGAATGAGCCTGGAATATGTCTTAGACGCAAGTGCTCATTTTCCCCCATGAGTGCTTCAGTTCCCTCCTGTCCTGGTTTGTGACAAACCATAGTTGCTCATTACATCTGAACATAAACTATGGTTTAGGGTTTGTAAACCAGATTATGCCAGGGCCAAGCCTGTATGTCTGGGATGGAGAACCTGTGGCCCTCCAGAGGTGGTTGGACTTTCTCTCCCATCAGCTCAATGCCTGGATAACGGTCAGGCATGATGGGAGTTGAAGTCCAGCACCTGGAGGTCCATAGGCTCTATTTTCTTGTTGCATGTTATGGTAGGATCTCCTTCCAACTCATGACATTGATGCTGTCACAGCAAGGCACCGTTTTGAAAGAGACATGCTCTCCTTTCCTCTATTGATGATGACCCCCCCCCCAAATTGCTCTGTTCACTATCTAGCCCATTGAAGAGTTCTGGAGAACTCAAAATCTTGCACACTATGTTGTGATATTTTGGTTGACCTAATAAAGACATTGCCCTAGTAGGGATTTTGAAAGAATTTTGTTATTCCCATGGTGGGAATATGCAGTAGGCTTTTCCTTCTGGTTGCAGAATTAAAATTTCTGGTCACCAACACTTGTATTTGTGGGCCCCTGCCTCCTAGGTAACGTGAGGAATCAGATGAGTGCATGGAAAGGATGGTTCTGTTCTAAAATTGGTTGTAACTGGTTTCTGTAAATCTTATAAGATTTAATTATGTCTGGACAGTGAATAGATGCATTGGTAGAAATACGTTCACTAAAATTACCGTATTTTTCCGTGTATAAGACTGTTTCCCCTCAGTTTTTTTAAGTTTAAAATTGGGGGTTGTTTTATACACGGAATATTTAAAATATTTATTTCTCAATTTTGGGTGCAAAAAATTGGGGTCGTCTTATACATGGGGGCGTCTTATAGACGGAAAAATACGGTATATCCAAAACTCTGCATTGTTACCTCCATGGCAAGAGGCTTCTTTAATTCTTTGAAAAGTTGTGTCTTGAATACATATATTCTACCCTCAAAACTCTTTACCGAGAGTTTATTTCATATACCATAAATGTTTTTGGTAGTAATAGCTATACACAGAACTGAAGGTCTAAGTGGTAAATTGCATTTCACACAAATATTGTAATGTTTTTCACCTACTTGGGAGCTGTTAATCCAGTTTCCTGGAATAACCACTGATATTCCAACCCCCTGGGTAGTTTCCAGATGATAAAGTTGTTTGTTCTTTCCCCCATCCAAATTACATTGATGTTCAAAGGGAATGGGACATTATTTATTGGCAGCTATTTGAGGGAATCAACTTAGTTTAGATTTGAGTAATTCAGGCTGAGTGTATAATGCCTTCACACATACTCTGTTATACTACTTGTGTGGCCATAATGAGGTAATCAGATAGTCACTTCATTTAGGTTCCAAGATATAAACACATTATTAATATCAATGGAATTAGTCCTAAGCAAGTGGTTTTAGTGTATGGACACACTTAGAGTTGCAATACTGCCCCTACTTACCTGGAAACAAGTCCCATTAAATCGTGTGAGGCTTACCTTTGAGTAGACACACATTAGTCTCACTGTTAAGTGCCTTACAATGTATTTTCAGAACCGTATTTTATTTTATTTATCACTTCACTTCATTGTCCCATTGGGTCTTAGAAAGGACATGGAAATATCCACAGCCAGCATTCATGTATTAATATGTAAAATCAACATTCAGAGACACTTGTGTTGGACTCCTTTCCTGTCTTAAAATTGTTGACTTGTATTTGTCAAAGTAAATGGTTATGCAGCTACTAGTGGTGTGTATGGCTTCATGTGGCCATGCACCAGGATCCCTACACAGTTGTGTTCATTTTTCACATATAGCTGTTTTCATATCAATTGAAAACCTAACTGGTGGTGCAACCCAACTGAAGTGAAATACTTTTGTAAACAATCTATGTGGGAGAGCTACGCATGTGATATGCAGTGATCCTATGCATGTTTTCTCAGAAGTAAGTCTTACTTAGTTTAGTGGAGCTTACTCCCTATTAAATATGCATAGGATTGCAGCCTACACTGAAAGAAATGGGACACAGGAATACTTAATTTTGGCTGTCTTCTGCCTGTAGTGAGTAAGCTGAATTCTTCCTATCGCTGTTTGTCTCTCAAACCATTTTTATTCCTAAAGAAATCTGGGAGAAGGAAGGTATCCTACTTAATGGAATTGAAATTAACTTCCTAGCTGCAGTTAATGTCTGCCAATAGGGCTATTAGCTGCTTGATTTCCAGGGAAATGATGATATTGTGTCTACTGAACTGTACAAAAGTAAACTTTACAGTTTCTAATCTCCCGCCCCCCATGTCCCCTGTTAACTCCAACTTAACAACAGCTTCAGATGATCCTTAGTAAAAAAAATAAAATCATTTTAATTGTTTTTCCCCCTCCCACCATCCTGTTCCACCCCCCAATCTAAAACATTTATTTATTTAATCACTTCTAGGCCGCCTTTTAAGGCACCCCTGTCCCCAGGCATCTTACATAAAATCACCATAAAATACCACATTTCAGTAAAAACACCTATTTAAAATACCAATATAAAACAATATGCAGACCAGCAGTAAACCATTATGGATTAGCTAAAACAGTTTCAGACAATTTCAAGTCATCATTGCCACAACTCTTTTAAGAAATGCAATCTGAAATAAGCGGGTTTCGAAGTCTGCTCTGTTAGAACTGTATTCGCATCCCTTGGGAGGGGATTCCACAAACATGGAGCCATACCCAAGCTAAAAAATCTAAATCTCCCACCTCTTGCTTCCCACAAAATGCCCTAGTGGGGGTTATTGGATGGGCTACCAGGGAGGCAGACTGCTGGGGGCGTTGGTGGAAAGAGACAAGAAACTTTCCTCCCATGAACTTGCTTAAGGTAATTTATATTGGGGGTGATTTTTCCTTTGCCAGCAGCTCCCAAGTGTGCCATTGGTCAGAAGAGCGCTTCCCAGAGACACATTGCAGCTGGCATGGGGAGGGAAAGGAAGCAGTCCTTCACATTGGAAGAGCCTTATACTGTCATAGGGGCGCGGGTGGTGCTGTGGGTAAAACCTCAGTGCCTAGGACTTGCCGATCATATGGTCGGCGGTTCAAATCCCCGCAGCGGGGTGAGCTCCCGTCTTTTGGTCCCAGCTCCTGCCCACCTAGCAGTTTGAAAGCACCCCCGGGTAGATAAATAGGTACCGCTTTCTAGCGGGAAGGTAAACAGTGTTTCCGTGTGCTGCGCTGGTGCTGGCTCGCCAGAGCAGCTTTGTCACGCTGGCCACGTTACCCGGAAGTGTCTCCGGACAGCGCTGGCCCCCGGCCTCTTGAGTGAGATGGGCGCACAACCTTAGAGTCGGACATGACTGGCCCGTACAGGCAGGGGTACCTTTACCTTTATACTGAGTCTTACCTGCTGGCTGGCAGTGGCTCTCTAGGGTTTCAGCCAAGGGACATTCTCAAACCAATTTGGATATGCCAGCTTGGGACCGTTTGCATGCAAAACAGATGCTCTACAGTCCTTCTATCAACATTTTAAAGTTGGTTTATCTTAGGATCCAAGCCCTTGCAAACTAACCATTGAGAAGGACTACATATGTAGTGAGCCCTGCTGTATCTCTGCTCCTAACAACCAGACTCATAACCTATCAAACACCAGCCATGCCTCTCTAACTGCTGTCCATGCCTCTCAGAAGGTCAGTGCGTCTGTCTGTGACCTCTCCTGCCACTACTGCTGCAATATTTATGAGGATGATGAATCTCTGTTTGGGACAATTCATCTGAGTCTCTGCTCTACAGTGGATAAATTAATCTGCCAAAATGTCGGCTTATAATTGAGAAGAGTTTACTTAGGCTAATAAGTTCTCTCTCTCTCTCTCTCTCTCTCTCTCTCTCTCCCTCTCCCTCTCCCTCTCCCCCCCTCTGTCACACACACACACACACACACACACACACACACACACACACCCTACTACACCTCCAACAACTTTTTATAGGATCCAGTAACAAGATTTTAATGTTTTGATATTGCTTTGTGCAGCATGAATTCTGTACCACAAACAAAATAAATAAAAGCGGCAAACTACACAAGAAATTCTAGGTTTTTGTGAGTGGAATGTATTGCACAAATAGAATTGGCTTACAAAACTTGTGAACTCAGAACCTGTATTCCCTTGTAATTTTTTTTTTAAGGAAATGTGTGTGACCCTGAGTATGTGAAAAATGATTTCACATCTGAAACCAGGCACCTTGAAAAATGTTGTTGTTGTTGCTGCTGCTGCTGCTGTTATGTTAGTAGCATTAAACTGTTATAATGATGCATTAAGATGTATTCTTCCTGTTGCTGCTTTTGGCTCATTTATGTGGGAAGGTGGCATACAAATTAAAATAATAAATAAATGATGGAGGAGTTATATCCCACACTTCTAGTTGAAATACACTGGTCAGCGCAACCTACAACATATACAAGAAGAATGTCATAAAAACAATCTAAAACAATTAGAGAGAGAGAGGATTAGTGATCGAAAAAACTTGGGGAGGGATTCTGCCTCATAAGATAAAAGTCTGCTGGATTAGAAAGGACAAAATGCACCTGAGCACATGTAAAATGTCTTGCATGAAACATTTTACATATGCTCAGGTGCTCTGTGGACACACACAAATATTGCACCACATAAAACTCGGGAAATAACAATAAAATCTCAGAATAGATTGTTATTGATCAGGCAGATGAGATTCTGGCTTTGCCTAAGAGCCTAGCTTGTACTTGGTGGGTCTGTCTACAATACTGAGTTCTATACAGTACAGTGACTTAGCAGGAGGGTGAATGGCATCTCTACCACAGCAGGAAAGGTGGAGGTGACAAATGGATTAAACTACTGTATCTTCATCCTAGGGAAGTGCAACTTTCCATCCAGACTTGTCTCAGTCGTACCTTTGGTTATAAAGAGACATAGTGGCAAAGAGAGATGCACTGTCCCTGTTCCCCTGTCACAATGGGATCTCACCCAAAGGAAAGAGCAGGCAAAGCGATTCTAAGGTAGGATTTTTGTGATACTATAAAATAAATAAATCAGAAGCTCCTGCAATACATGCAGTTCTTTTTTAACTATTAACTCTGCCTTTCTGGAACTGTGCCACCAGTATATTTTCAGCGATTAGATCACGTTCTAAAATTGGCAATGCACTAAAATTTGACAGAATCCTGTCTCCTGCCCTATAAATATCCACTCCAAAGTCATATCTCTTAGGAAAGCTTGAGAGAGAGAGAGAGAGAGAGAGAGAGAGAGAGAGAGAGAGAGAGAGCGCGCCACTTGATGATGATGCTATGGAAGCTTGCTGTGCAAATTGGGGTCCTGGTTAGAGCCCAGGGTGAGAGAAGAACAAATAGAAACTCCAGAGAGAAAAGATGCCAAATAGAATTGTCAACAAGCCAGAGTCCTTGGCCAAGAGCAGCTCTTTTAAGTAATAGTCCAGAGACTCTCGAGATACGGTCGACTGTACCTTTACAAAATGCGCAAGCTATATTTTCTGCTGTTTCTACTGTGTATGAAAATATTTTGGAGGGGAAAATATTTCATGGAAACCTGGCTCTTTGACCTTTAGGTGTGGAAAGAGTTTAGCAGATGGATGCCAGCATGGTGTCCAAAAAAATGCCATCGCTGTCTGTAAGCATTTATTTTAGGGAGTGTGGTAGACATGGGTAGAATAACTGACTGTTATGGAAAGGAGGGGGCACCTAACCTATTCAACCTTACTCTGCAGGCAGGAACATTCCTGATGTCTCAGTATGGATTTGGTGCAGTGTTAGCCCCTTTGCCCCTTCTCCAAAAGTCTTACTTGGAAACAATATGATGCACCGGATGCATTTCCAGCAAGACATGTTGTCATTGTATGTTCTTCTCCTGCTCCCTAGTCAACAGGGCTGTCACCAGACATCTTGGGGCCCTTAGCACTGTGTCATCAGTGGGGGCCCACACCCAACACACCCCAACACACACACACATCCCCTCATTGTGATCATTCTTTCTTCTTCTGCCTCTGCAGCATCATGTACCATGCCTGCCAAGCCCCCAAGCAGCCCCAGCTGTAACAAAACATGTCTCTCCCTTATTGGTCTCTACGGCCACAGCAGGCGCTGTAACCTTCCAACAGTTTGACATCACCCCCAAAGGTTCACCATTCTGTTGTCTTTCAAGACAGAAGGATGCCAGTCAAAGATAAGAAATATGCAGCTGTTAAATTTCTACCTGTCATGCAGCTGTTGAAGGCATAGAATCTCTATGACGCCAATCCTGAAAGAGTAGCCATGCTAGTCCTTTGCAACAATGCCAGCTTACTTGTCTTGTGGCTTTTTGAAGTTTTAACTGGTTTATCGTGGCATGAGCTTTTGTGTTCTTGAGCTCACTATGGGCCCATCCACACGTAAGTTTGTCCTGTGATTTCAGCTGCTATTTGGCTTGCTAAGGAAAATCTACATATGAACAAGGTTCCACATTTCCCCTGGTTTAATTTCACCATCACCTATCTTTTCCTATACTTTGGATACTTATCATGGTAGCTTCAGCCCATGGCCCACGGCTCTTCCTTTTTTAGTACAAAGTTGTTCTCTCTCCCATTGTACGTGTCAGCCTCTCAAATGTTTTTAAATGGCTCATGCTGAGTTTTGTCACTTTCAGGCCTTTTGACCTTGTCCACCTCACTTAGCTCCCCTGTCTTTTACATGCCTTGTGAGTAAAAGAAAACACAGATAATATTTGCCCACTGTTCATAAAACACTTTTAAGTCAGCGTATGGAAGGCATTATATAAGTGTTAAGTATTTTTATGACGGGTTTATTACAGTCCATCTTCTCTGGCCCCGACATGTCTGAGCCAGGTAACATTGCCAGCATTTTTTTAGTTGTTTTTGCTTTCTTTTTCTCCTCCTTCTCCTCTTCAACTGATCTTAGCCATCTTGCTTTTCACTCTGTTGCCTTTGCTTTCTGCTTTTCTGGCTGTGCACCCCAGAGACAGCTGTCAGAAAACTGCTGAAGACCATCAGGTATATCTTGGCATTTCCTGCTGCACAGCCTCTGACCTTAATGACAGCAATCCCTGCAACAGTGCTAGGCTACAGAAAGCCCGAGAAAGCAATAGAACAAGGCAGTGCTTAGATCACTGGGAAAGGCAGTATGAAAGTGGTACTGTCTGGTGGAAAGGTTGGGGCCTCAGCAATGGCAGAGGAAGCCTCTCTGGCACCCAAGGCGGGGCACTGAGGAGCGGGGTGAACCGCCCTGCGGTGCCCACAGTGCCCGCACGGACTGCACATGCACGGCACCCGTACGGACAGTGCTTGAGCAACAGCCCGTATGGACGCCACACACGTGCCCTCGGCTGCTCTATGGCTGCGGGAGGGAGGCAGCAGGCCATCTTGTCACCCCCCCGGGTGGCACCCTGGGCGCACCGCCCCCCTTCAAACACCCCTGGGCCTCAGAGTCTTTCAGGAGAGCAGCTGCTGCATGCTTCAGGTTGCAATCCCTGTTCACAAGGGAGGAGGCCTGCAGAACAAGGGTACATGACTTGTCTCAAAGAATCCTGGTACAGTCATACCTCGGGTTGAAGTAGCTTTGGGATGAGTATTTTCGGGTTGCGCTCTGCGGTGACCCGGAAGTAACGGAGCGTGTTACTTCCGGGTTTCGCCACTCGCGCATGCGCAGACGGTCAAAATTACGTCACGCCCATGCGCGGAAACAGCGAATTGCAACCCGCAAATGCGGGTTGCGTTCGCTTCAGGATGCGAACGGGGCTCCAGAAAGGATCCCGTTTGCATCCAAAAGTACTACTGTGACTAGATTGTGAAGAGTGCTGGGAATTATAGCTCTGAGGGGCAAGCTACAGTTCCCAGGATTCTTTGCAGGGAATCCATATCCATTTAATGTATGGTGTGCATATAGCCTAAGTAAGCTCTATTGAACTTTGGAAACATGCATAATATTAGGGAGCAACTGGGACCCGGTTCTCCCCATGGTTTAAAACACATTAATAGGAAATGCACCCATACCAAATAATTTTATTTATTGATTTCGCAAAATTGATATATTGTTCGATTGTAAGAAAACCTCAAAGCAGTTTACAAATATGATCAAATTTGGGCCATAGAACGGGTGGTGGGGTAGCCTCTCCCCTGCCACCAATGCTGTTTCTGAAATTTAAATCTTCCTTGGTAGAGGAAACTACCCTTTTGTTCCACAGGGGAGGAAATAACAGCTACCATTTCCCAAAGATAGTAGACTGTTCATGTAGGAAAGAGCAAAGCAAGAGAAGCTGGCAGGAAAATTATAGTACTTCACCATAGCTCCCTAGAGTAGTAAATGGGTTATTAAAATCATACCCAGATATGGAGGTAGTAGAATATATTTCTCATATTCTTACTTGATTTTTGAAAGTTAATAATTCTATAGTCTAGGTGGGATATGGACTGTGCTAATCTTCAATCCAAACATGGCTAGAGAAGCCACTACATGGAGCATGATTCTTGGTACAAGCTTTAAAGCATTCTCAATTTAATGGTTTCATTATTTGTCCTTTTACTTGAATTAAAATTACAATCACGCACATTGTGGGAGACAAGTTTAAAAACAGATGACAATAAGGAGGAAAAATGGCAGCTGTTGGAATACCGCCACTCAAGTGTTCTCTAGATTACATCTTTCGGGGTTAGAGGGGGCACGCTAATAATTAATTTTAATTTTTATATTTAAATCCTTGTTATATTCATATTGTCTTTTGTATTTCTGATATATATTTTTATGATCTGTGATATTGTGTGTGTTGACGCTGGTCTGTGACCGTATTAATAAATTCATTCATTCATCTTTCGGGGTGTCCCCCTCCCCTTTATGGTTCTATTCATTTCTTTAGTTGCCTAATAAAACCTTACCTGCAGCAAATCCTTTATCTAAGGTCATAAATGCAATCAGTAAAAGAACTTATCTTGGAGAAGGATCACTTTCAGATTTTAATTGGGTTACAGCTGTCTGTAACAAACAAAACCCTGGTGCTGGGATCATACTGATGAATCTCTTGTATTCTCTGAGTCCTTTGCTGCTGGCTTCCAAAAGAAATGAGAGTTTGGAATGGAATAGGGGCACAACTGCTCTGACTCGCTATGGTCATTCCTATGTTCCTAAGCTTCTGGCAGCCAATCCTAAACACTTGCGCTGGCATGTCTTCCTGCATTTGTCTTGTAATATCCAGTGCCAAAAAAGTGATTTTGAAAAAATGTTATTAGTCAATCAGATGTTTCTAGTGAAACACAAGGCTATTATTATTTTTGCTGATCCGTGAACCCCTTGTTTAACTTCATATCCTTCAGCCCAACTTCTGTGGAGACCAAGTACTTGCAAGAGCATTTGCTGTTAATTCTGTTTCCATTTCTGCCCTCCCCTCTTCCTGCTGTCTCTCCCTACTGCCAAATGTTAAATTGTAAGCTTCTAGTGGGCTGAGACCTTTTTCTCTTTGTGCTACCATGTGAAAACCACTCAACTGTTGTGTATATCAGTGGCACTACAATGGTACACATCCTTCATCATCTAGGATTAGAGCAGCAATACCTCTCTGTGCCTTGCGTTTAAACATCAGTAGCTTTTTTCCATATTAAATGATAATAAAACATTCAATATTGAATAAGAAACTTTGCATCAACATTTTCTGTCCAAGACTTCAGTCTTTTTAATTCATTAAAAGTTACAGTACCACACTGCCAGGAGGTACTGTTGTTCTGTGTTAACATATTTTGAAAAGCTGGATGTGTTATTATTATTATTATTATTATTAAATTTTTGAATTATATTATTTAATTTTTGAATTGCTGCCTATGAGGCATCTGGAAGTGATTTGCAATATAATGAAAACATATAAAGCATTTACATTCAGCCACTCATCCAAGGCAAAAAAAAGTATTCATCTTTATCTCAGGAAACAGGTGTATAGCTTTTCTTTACATGGCTGTGAAATAGGGTAGGGAATCTCATGCCCAGGGGCAATGGGTGGGGCAAATGCAGTCTCCCATGCCTCCTTATCTGGTCCTTTAGACTCTCTCCAGAGTCCAGACCATATACTTCTCACTGGCCCTACTTTGTGCCTCCTGAGTGATTTTTCTTGGTTGGAATGTGTTCTTGAACTGTGATAATGGCTCTTGCTTGCCTGGATGGAAAATAGAGAGGAGTATGGAATCCTCTAGCTTTTGCGTGGTTGGAACATGGCACACGCTACAAAGATAAGAGAATCACATCCATTGCTCTGAACACTTTTGCTTCTGATCCCACCCACCACTGCCATGCGTTCCCCAGGTTTCTCATGAGCAAATGTGCCCCTAAAGGTAAAGGTAAAGGGACTCCTGACTGTTAAGTCCAGTCGTGAACGACTCTGGGGTTGTGGTGCTCATCTCGTTTTACTGGCTGAGGGAGCCGACGTTTGTTCGCAGACAGCTTCCAGGTCATGTGGCCAGCATGACTAAGCCACTTCTGGCGAACCAGAGCAGCACACGGAAACACCGTTTACCTTCCCGCCAGAGTGGTACCTATTTATCTACTTGCACTTTGATGTGCTTTCGAACTGCTAGGTTGGCAGGAGCAGGGACCGAGCAACGGGAGCTCACCCTGTTGCGGAGATTCAAACCGGTGACCTTCTGATCGGCAAGCCCTAGGCTCTGTGGTTTAGACCACAGCGCCACCCTTGTCTACATGTGGCCCTGCCTTGAGCTATAAAGGGTTCCCCACACCTCATGTAAGACACATTTCCTTCAGCTGGAGAATAACACTCAAGAGTCTGATGAACCAGACAATAGCCTGTTTCCAACCCAGACCTGAAATGTTGCTCCATTGCTCCAGATAGCAACCCCAGCTTTCAAGAAACCCTTTACATTTCTTCTGGCCACTCTCCAGTTCAGAGAAGAAAGATGGATGGAGCAGGAGACACCACTTTCATATGGTGGCTATTTGAGTGCAGCAGGAAACAAAGAGGAGTCCCCAGAATGAGTCAATGTGTAGACCAGGGGTCAGCAACCTTTTTCAGCCGTGGGCTGGTCCACTGTCCCTCAGACCATGTGGTGGGCCGGACTATATTTTTTGGGGGGGGAAATGAACAAATTCCTATGCCCCACAAATAACCCAGAGATGCATTTTAAATAAAAACACACATTCTGCTCATGTAAAAACACCAGGCAGGCGCCACAAATAACTAGGAGATGCATTTTAAAAGCACACATTCTACTCATGTAAAAACATGCTGATTCCCAGACCGTCTGTGGGCCGGATTTAGAAGGCGATTGGGCCACATCCGGCCCACAGGCCTTATGTTGCCTACTCCTGGTGTAGACCCAGAAACCTTCCACTCATGGAAAAAAAGATTAAGAGGAGAGGTTTTCCGGCTAGGTGCAGCATGCGAGGAACTCTTGTTTGCAACCTGTCGTGCAAGCGCTTTTCAGTTTATTGCTCCATCTATGTTATCCTTGGTATCAGTGCTGAATTCTTCACTGATGTCACAGAAGGGCAGGGCACATAATCTGTCTCCTTTGGAGGGAGAAGATAAGAGGGAACACAATCAGACTTTGGATAAAAGGAACTTGTAATGAAAGGCTTGTGAAAATAAAATAGAATAAAATAGTAGCTTCAGGGCAAATAGCTGCTTGGGTTTGTGTTTGCATTTGCATATGTGCATGAGTGTTGTGATTTAGGGTTATGTTTAGAGTAGACCCACTGAAATAACTGAGATGACTAAAGTGCCATTGATTTCACTGGATGCATGACAAGGGGCCCTGCGGCATCTGATTTCTTTCCTTAGGGCCTGTAAGACAGAGTTGTTCCACCTGGCCTTTGGCTTAGAATCAGTTTGATTCCCTCCCCCTCTTTCTTTTTCCTTTCTCCTTCTGTGATGAGGCTGCATCCTAATGTTTTAATGTTGTATTTTAATCTTGTTTTTTAAATTGTATTTTAATCAACTTGTTTTTATTACTGGTTGTTAGCTGCCCTGAGCCCGGTCTTGGCTGCGGAGGGCGGGGTATAAATAAAATGTTGTTGTTGTTGTTGTTGTTGTTGTTGTTGTTGTTACAAGGGCTGTGTACACAAGACATTTTATTCTCAAAACAAAGAAGACTGAGTCCTAGGGGTTTTTCCCCCTGTAGTCCGCACACAATCTAGATCTACAGTAGTGCATTTTTTTGCCTCTGAAGAGTCCTTCTTGAAAAACGTGTTCTATGTGGAAAATAAAATCTCATTGCAGATTGATTCTACATTACCCGGAGTATGTCCACTTGAAAACAGACAAAAACAGATGCAGGTGATCCCAGCAATTGGGGGGGGGGGCCAAGGTGGTATCCACATCTTTCCAACAGCTAGACCTGTACCAAGATTGCAATCACCACTTCTTTCTTAACTAGGATGGGGGCTGGGACAAAATGGCATGGGAACCCTAATCAAGGGGAGGGTTTTCAAACATGTATCAAGTAACCACACCCACCCTTGTGGACTGCAGGATCTAGAATCATTCTAGATTGAAACCAACATGTTGAGGATGAGTGTGAACCATTTTAGACTGAAAAATACCACATTCTTGTGCTACAAACAGAGTGAACATAGCCTAAGTCTGGATCCAACCCATAGCCTTTTTTACATCTTCCCAGATGAAAGAATGTTTGGGAGCCCTATATGTTGGCAGGGATTGGTGGTGGTGTCACTCACTTCAGCCCCCAGTTCCTCCTCTGAAAAAACAGAGGTTTAAGTGAGTCCAGTGGTGGTGTTTAAAGACAAATCATTAAAATATTTCAGACTGGACTGAGACATCTGCACTCTTCAATTTCTATGGCTCTGCTCTGAGCTCTCTTTTTTTAATTATTATTAACTCCCAAAGGTTCAGTCACATAAATACCACGTTAAGAGGCTTAATGAAATACAGTAGTACCTCGGGTTAAGAACTCAATTCATTCTGGAAGTCCGTTCTTAACCTGAAACTGTTCTTAAACTGAGGTACCACTTTAGCTAATGGGGCTTCCCGCTGCCGCTGGCACACAATTTCTGTTCTGATCCTGAAGCAAAGTTCTTAACCTGAGGTACTATTTCTAGGTTAGCTGAGTCTGTAACCTGAAGCATCTGTAACCTGAAGCGTCTGTAACCCAAGGTACCACTGTACTGTACTTCAGTCTTAGGTTCTCAGCCAGAAATAACCACAAGAGAATTGGTGCACCATGAGAGGAATTCCTGTTTGCACTCTGTTGTACCATCATCCTATGGTTTATTGCTCCCTCCATGTTGTCATTGGTTTCAGTCCCTGAATTCTTCACTGATGTCAAAGATGGGCAGGGCATATCATCTGTCTCCCTTGGGCAAAGAAGATAGAGGGAATACAATCAGACTTTGGACAAAGGGAACTAGTGAAGAAACACATGTAGCATGATTCAAAAATTCAAACAGCAGCCTCAAGGCAAATAGCAACTTTGGTGTGTGTACATTTGCATATGTACATGTGATTGTCAGTGGTGAAAATGGCAAAGGGAGGAATTAAAACCATCCCCTCATGCCATGAACCCAATCCTGATTGGGGTCCTCTGTGAGTATTCCAAGTTAAAAGAATACTCTGAGTCACAAAATTAAACAAAATGTGACTAACATGACATCTAGTTCATTCCAAAGAAGTTAGTTATACTGGAGTCTTTGGAGAGATTCAATCCTATGCATGCTTGTCCTGAAGCAAACTCCAGTTAATGAAGTCAGTGAAGATCCAAAGGTTCAGGCTGTAAGGCTACTTTGGAAGTAAGCACCATTGGACACAAGACTTTCTTCTGAGGAAACCTACACAAGAGAGGGCATTCTAAGACAGGGGTAGTCAATGTGGACTCCCTGTCTACAACTCCCATATACCTTGGCCATTGGCCATGCTGGCTGGGTGTGATGGAAGTTATGGTCCACAACATTTGAAGGCAGCATGTTCTACTTCTGAACTACGTAATTTATTGATAGGTCTCTTTAAGGCAGGCTTCCTCAACCTCGGCCCTCCAGATGTTTTGAGACTACAATTCCCATCCCTGACCACTGGTCCTGCTAGCTAGGGATCATGGGAGTTATAGGCCAAAACATCTGGAGGGCTGAGGTTGAGGAAGCCTGCTTTAAGGTTATAAGAGGATGAATGGAGGCTTCTTTGTTTGTGGCAGGTGGCAGGCTCAAGGCTGGGACAGGAGTTCTGGGTGACATTATGACCTCCAAGAGGTTGTTCTATGTGTAGAACCAAGGCCTTTATTTAGACTGGAACCCTTGAATAAGTGCCATCAATATTTGCCAGGATTGTTATAAGGTGAAGCAAGGCAAGGTTAAGTCATCACCTGCAGGGAAAGAACAGCTAAACAATGTCACTTACTATTGACAGAACTGTAACCTGACTATTTACATATTTATTCAGCTATATGTCTTGCTGACTCCATTGAGGCAGGCACAAAAGAAAATGTGCATAGGATTGCTGCAAGGATTGTAGCCCCATATCAAGGGCTCTTTAAATGTCTCGTAAGGAACTTGTGCTCAGCACCTCATTATTTTCCCAGTATAGTTTCCCCTTTCAAACCATGAACTGGAGCTCAATGTACATCATTTAGGCTCAAAGTCCTCAGTGTTGAAGGGTCCCTGCTCCTGAACAAGATGTTTACAGTTTTGCAGATCTCCCAAACTCTTTCTTGTGGTCCAAGAAGGCTCCCTTGTGTCCAGCATCCAGAAACCAGATTCTAACCCAATGTGCCTCTGAATGTACACATGCATGTAGATTCCTATACCTGGGACCGGCTGGCAATGCTTTTCAGTGACGTTGCCCCATCTCTGTGCCGATTCGGCATTTATTATGGAAAAACCATCCATCCGCACGCAACTTCCTTCCTCTCTAGACAGGCAGGCAGAATTTTCCATTCTACCCATCACTTCTTTTTAAGAAAAGAAGAAATCTTAACAGAAATACACCGTTCCCCTCCTCCAGCACACATATGTAACAAACAAGGTTGGAGAGCTGGAAGAGGTACGGTATATAAGATGGGGATAATGTAGCCCTGTTTTTGTCAGATGCAGATCCTGCTGTGCCTAGATAGTGTGCTTTCCTTTCCTTCGGAGAGCCAATCATACAAGGTATTTTTTGTCCCAAGGCTCATTCTGGGGCTGGCAGGTCTCACATCTGCCTGCCAGGTGTAACAGGCCATCAGGAACAGCAGGTACATCACATATAAGGCAGTGCAGCAAGCACATCTTTGGTGCAAACAAACACAGCAGCTTTGCTGTAGCAGCTTATAGGAATCTGAAAATAAAAATGCTTCAGCGGCCCCTGAACTCTTGAGCTTTGGTGATTGATGATCGCTGCTGGTGTTTACGAGGATATCTATGAAACGTAGTTGCTTGCATACCTTGGATCGTAAACCGATCGGTTGCAGACCAAGAATCCTGGAGAGGGAAGCTGGTTGGGGGAGAAAGAAGGGAACGTTTTGGGACCCAAATTATTGCAACAGAACTTTGGCCCCAGGGCTGAGCTACATCTGTGACATCTTTCTGGAGGAACCTGGTGTGTAGAGACCGTATATATGTATGTATGTATGTATGTATGTATGTGTGATGATGACCCAGCCTATAATCAGCATGATGGAGCAGGGATGCTATTTAAGATGAACAGGAGGAACCACTGATCTCATTCCTGGGAACCAAAAGACTGCTCCTAAACACCAAGGTCAAACTACACTTAAAAACCTAATAGCAGCCTCACGTGTGTGTATGTGCCAGTGTGCTTGCATGCAATTTAGATCTGCACTGCTGTGCTGGGGAAAGGGGAAATTAACCCTTTCCACTTAGTGTTGTTTCCCGATTGGAATCCCTTTCCCACAGCTATGACTTGCTCCATGGAGCGAAATATACAGGTCTCAATACGATATGTGTGTGTGTTGCCCTGCAGGGAAAATAGCGGCTTCATGAGCTTTAAAGAGGAAAAGGACACAGTGAAAAGGTTGCAAAAATTCCTCAAGCACTGTGGTCCTGATTAAAATTAAGAGCAGTGTGGTGTTAGAATTAGTGGTCAGAATCCTCGGCAAACTGAAGCGCATTGGGTGACCTTGGCCAGTCGCTGCCTCTCAGCTTAACCTACCTCAACAGGGTTGTTGTGAGGATTAAAGGAGGAGGGGAGGACCTCGAGCTCCTTGGAAGAAAGGTGGGATATAACTGAAATAAACAAATAAAATTCATCTCCTGTGATTGCTAGTAATACTGGAGAGCTGTGGCCCTTATTTGCCCTTGGTCAGACAATGTGATTTGTATGACTTGTAGGCATCATCTTCAGCCTCTCTTTTCAGAAATGAAGGACTAGGGTGGCCATGGGTCCTACTTTACAGAAGACAGTCTTTTATTTCAAGGTGTCCTCTATTCAAGCAGCGTGGAATTGGATCTACCTATACTTCAAGGTAGTTGTAGCCGAGACAGATGTCATATATCCTTCTGCAATGTCTTTGCAGCACAGCATTCTCACAGTTTAAACAAGGAAAGAGTTGCCTTTGGGGGTTTAATCTGAAATGAGGTTTACTTGTGTCAGGTTTTGGGAAATTTTTCTATGTCTGTGTTTCCCCTGGAATTTGTGCATGAGGCTTGGGGAGGTTCAGGCTTTCGGGGTCTGCTTTGTTTTTTTACTAGAACCCTGAAATCCACATGGATGTTTGATCTATAGACTCATTCCCAAAGCAAGAACATAAACAACAACAATAAAAAAATACTGTGCCTCACCTGTAAAATATCAGTTTCAGCAAATTGTCCTTTTCAAACTGGTGTTTCATCTGATGGCTCATTCCCAAAGTAAGTCATCACTTGATTCCACAGTCATCATTCATAACTATGAGCCAACAATAAGACTCAGCAGCAGCACCCGTTTTCTGTGCTGCAGATGAGCTGTGAAGATGAGGGTGCCTTTGAGCATATGCAAAGTGCAATGCCACCCAAGAACCACAACTTGTGCCCATGTGTGTAAGATGGGGCAGCTTCCGGATTCTCAGGCAAACTTGAGCCCCAAAACCTCTCATTGTAGAAATGAAGCACAGGATCTGTACCAGTTTTAGAGACTGGAAGGGAGTATTAGGAAGTGATGCAACAGAATCTCTAGCCACGGCTTGCCTGTGGGTTTGAGGATCTGATGTTTGGACAAGAGGAGAGCCTTTGAAGTTTTGCCTGAAGTTTCCTGAGCCGGCTCTCTCCCCCTCCATAAAGCCATTAGGCTCTGCTGGTGCCAGCCCTATCTCTTGCTCCATCTTGGCTGCTTTCCCCCACCCTCACTTACATACACAAACCTCCTGCCCTAGGGGTTGGAAGGAGGGGCAGGACCGTGAGTGAGCGGGGTTATTACAGGGAGTCCTTTTGAAGAGGAGGTTTATTTTCGGGAGGAATTGAGGGGGAGCTGTTAGTCCCCTGCCATAGAGGCCAGGTCATTTCCGGGAAGGCTCTGCATGACAAAGGAAGGAGGTTTCACTCCCTTTGATCTGCCTTCGCCGGACCATGAGCTGCACACCTGCTAGCGAGCCGCCACCATGCTCTCTGGAAGGGGAGCAGAAGTGCCTCTGGGGCGCCCCCTGATGGGCTAATACCAAATGCCTTGGAGCCATCCCTTGGGGCTGAGTTAAGCCCCACCCCGCAACGATACTCCATCATTGTCTTCATCGGCTGCCTCTTTATAATGTGTGAAGCCCTCTCATTCCTAATCAGACTATCTAACCGGGTTTTATCAGTTCTCTCTCTCTCTCTCTCTGACAGTGCATTTCCCAAACCCTGCCAATAACTAGAGATACCTGGGATTGACCCTGCATGCATTTGGCTGCAACCCCTCCTCCTCCAATATTCACACAGTGCATTCAGAAGTTAGGTCCCATTGAGTTTAGTGGGATTTACTCTGTGGTAGGTAAGCATAGGATTGCAGCCACATCTGAGTAGGAAAAGAAGGGTTTGCCCCCTCTTCCCTACTCGTTCAGTGTACTAATCTGAGCAATTGGTGTGCTTGCATTATCTCCCACAATCAGAAAGTGCGCCAGTGAGCACACCTGTTGTCTTACAAGGCAGGGATGGGAAGCCTGTGACCCTTCAGATCAGCCTTGCTCAACCTGGTGCGCTTCAGATGTTTTGGACTGCAAATCCCATCAGCCTCAGTCAGTATGGCTAACTGTCAGGGATTATGAGAATTGTAGTCCAACAACATTAGGTGGTCCACAGGTTTTCTATGCCTGATTTCAGGGAGAGTAATGGGTGTGGTGCACTTTAAAGGTCTGTGTAAATTTCCTGCTATGGCAGCAGCACTAAAGGGCTGTAGGCTCCAGTAAAGAGTTCGCATTCAAAGCTCAGTATGGACACAGTCATGCACCATCCCTAAACTAAGTATGAATTCCAGTGTTGAAAGTGACATGGCCATTGAGTGCCCCGTATCCATGTCTCTGCTGGTGGAGCTGAGCTCTTTTGATGAGTTACAGCCAAATTAGTGGATTGCCCTAATTTGGGTTTGAGCTGACTTAAAATGTCACAAATGATCCTGTGAAACCTGCTTCCCCCCACCCCCCATGCAGCTTCCATAAGAGTAGTCATGCTAAAATAGCTAAAATAGTGAAGTATCGTGGCATCTTAAAAACTAAAAATTTATTGTGGCTGAAGCTTTTGTGGGCTAGAGTCCACTTCACCAAATGCATGCTAAAGTGAACTCTAGGCTACAGAAGTTTACACTATAATAAATTCGTTAATTTTTAAGGTGCCACAAATCTTCAGGTACTTCTGAAGAGATGTGATGATTTACAAAACCTTTGAACACAGTTTTCTAAATGAGTCATTTTCCACAATAGTCAGAAAGCCCATTTTTAAATATAATCTATCTATCTATCATCTATCTATCTATCTATCTATCTATCTGCAGAATTTGTGTTACTCTTGACACAATAAATCTGTTGATAATTAAGGTGACCTAAGCCCCTTTGTTTTGTTTTTACAAATCTTCAGATACTTCTGAAAGGGCAGAAATGATTTACAAAACTTTCAAACACAACTCTCAAAGTGGATGATTTGCCAAGATAGTCAGAAGGCATGTGCTGTTGTTTTTAAATATATGCAGAAATTGTGTTACTCTTGACACAAAGGGTAAGAGATAACAGGAGCAGTAACACAATCTTATGCGGCCTTCTTGACAAAAGGATGTTCCTTCCAGTATGAACGAAAGGGGGGTGGGGTGGAGGACCATGAAAGAGATCTCCTCTCCACCTCCACCCTCCAGTTAATTTTTAAACAAGAGTTGGCTCATACTTTCCTGGAAGTTTTGCCTATTGACTTGAAGAACCTACCCATCCCCCCTTGGCTAATCTGGTTGTGCATGGTAGCAAGGGAAGAACACTCTGCAGGTGTTCAGACATTCTCCTCTTTATTATGAACTAATTAATTGTGCTGACGTTAAAATATCTTCCAGGGATGATCCTTTGCCCCCAAATTAAGCCTTGCCAATGGGATCTCTTTGAAAGGAAGTGAGCAAGTTTTCTAGCGATCTGGTCTGGAAAGATGATATCATTCCAGCCTCCTTCTCCATGTGTGTGTTTTGGGATGGAGTTGATGATTAGCCATGAGAGGAGCAGGGGAAGTTTCTCTGTTCTCTCCCCCCCCCCCATTTTAGTGTACTGCTCTTCTTGTTTCTCCTCCTCCTCCTTTACCTCCCTTTTTCTCTGCGGGAGGTCAGGCCTGCTCCAAATGATCCGCATCACACAATCCAAGAGATGGGATGCCTCAAAGCACTTTGGCACACAAATGCAAGGCTCCACCTCAGCATCCCTTGCAACCACTGCAAAAAGAAGCCTGGGTGCAATTTCTAGATTGCATATTGTCAAGCCAGGTGCGCCACTGTCTAAGTATGTTGCCATGCCAAGCAACTGCATGAGTTGCTTTTGTGTAATCTGGTCAGCAGCCCTTGTAGGATTTAAACTGAGCCAGGGCTCACCCCCAGAGTCTCCTTTCACCACTGTGATATGCCTAGTAATAGTAAGCTGGAGACGAAGACCTTTCCAGGAAGATAAAAGGCTTTGAGAATGCCAGGTGGTACTAGATCTGCCTCGTATCCATTTCTCCATCTTCTGGAACTGTGTTAACCATTGCACTGTTCACTAAGAGGAACTTAGCTCAAATCTGCTTCCCTCCGGGGGGTTAACCACCTGAGGGATGAGCAGCCCTAAGTGCTCTTAACCATTTTAGCCTCAAGGAACAAGAAAATACAGAGTTAAGGAGGAAGAATTATGTGTAAGTCAAAAGCTGGCACAGCTAACATTTCAGCACCTGCGTCCAAAAAGGGATGTTGTGTAACTTGAAAGCTTGCTGCAAGACCAGCCGGAAAGTATGCCTTGATTTGAAGGGCCCCCGTTAACCTCCCCACCTTTTCACACTTTGCTCATTTTTAACTAGTACCAGACCTCTCCTTTTTTGTCGCTACTTCCCCTCCCCGCCCTGCCCTTTGATGCATGCCCTGCTTTATGAATCATCCCGCCAGCCCTCCAGAGGAATTCCCTCACTTGCTTTGTGTCTCTCTCTAGTCCTCCTAGCCAAGAAGTGAATGCCTCTGAGCATGTGCAGTCTGTAAGTGGAATATACTGCCACGGTTCGTGCCACCCACCGACCTCTCCCATCTCCGTGGGTGGGTGGAGATGCAGAAGGGTGGGCGGCCTGGGAGAAGATCTCCGGCGCGTCTCCAAGCCCAGCAGGTCTCCAGAGACGCCCTGCGCGGTGGCTGGGGAGAGGGGGCGGCGGAGAGCAAGCGAGCGGCCAGCCTCCCTGCTGCTGCTGCGGAGATCCCTCCTTCCCTCCCACCTCGCCGGAGCTGCTGCGCCCCCTCCCTCCCTCCTCCTCTCTCGGGCTGACTCCCCTCCTTTTCATTCCCTTCCCTTCCTTGTCTTGCAGGGAGCCCTGATGTGTCTCAGCCTAGCCGGGCAAAGACGCGGGAGTCGCGGGAAGCGCACCATGCCCGGGACGCGGCTGATCCTCAGCCTGACTCTCCTCTGCGGCTGCACGCAGCTTCTGGTCGAGGCCAGCTCCTGGTGGTGAGTGAGACCCAACGGGCGATGCCCGACTTACTTTTTCTCCCCTTTGTCCTGTGTTTGCGTATTTTTTGGAGGGGCCCCCGAGGAATGGTGAGGGAAGAATCCGGGCACGAAAAGGGACGCCTTCTCTCTCCAACATCACCAGCACCTCCGCACTCAATCCCCGGGGACGGATAACGCACGTGGAGTTTCCTCCTGGCCTTAGAGGCTGTGTTGGGGACTTGGGATTTTGGGGAAGTCGTTTAACTGCCCCTCCCGTTCCTGCTTTTAACAGCATCTTTTGCAGACTCTTCAGTTCGCCACTCGGAAGACACCCAGTGCGCGCGTTGGGAGCAGTGTGTGTTGCTGGCGCCTTGTCTTTTCTGCAGCAAAAATCTCTTTTTCGAAAAAGCCCCTTTGAAAGTACTTCTGATAAGTAAGGGGAACGGACTGAAAAAGCACATTTTCCCCTCTCAACAGATGCGACTAACTAGCTACGCTTCCCTCTCTTGGCTTTTTCGTTTTCTCCTTTGCGTCCATCGTTGTCCTGCCCGGACTAAGTGACACCCTCAGTTCCGAGCGCATCTCCTGGAAGTTAGTTCCGTTGTAACCAGTAGGAGTTTTTACTTCCAAGGACTTAAAAATTGCCAGCATTTGTGGATAACTCGCTTGAAAGGGCGGCAGGGTCTATGTTGTGACTTTCTGTCACTTTCTGGGCAGCGCCTGGCACTCTTCCGTTATTAAACCAAAAGTCCACATGGAGACTGTTTTTTTTCCAAAGCTCGGAGCAAGGCAGGCATTTCCTGATGAGAGACCCTAAACTGGTGTTTGGTGGGGTGTGTGTGTGTGCTGTCGGTTCCTGATCAGTTGTAGGAAACTGTTGGTTCTCCCATTTAATTAATTCCAGAAGTGTGGCTGTGTTAGTTTATGCATCCGATGTAGGAGGCTGATGCCTTATAAAGGGGGGGGGGCTAGTTAGCTACTTTGAATCCTCTTCCCCAATTAGGGAAGTCTCTGCCACTTGGCTCTTAAGAGGTTTCTTTGTGAGTTCCCCAAGCAGGGTCTCCCCCTTCCAGCCCTGTCCACATTCTGTTGGAAAGACAAAGCCTCAAAAGCCAAACTGTGGCTGCAAGAGACAGACAGGACAGAGAGAGACAGAGAGTTGGCCTGAGATTGGATTGATTGATTCATCATGGTGTTGGTTTCTCATTCCAGGTCATTGGCTATGAACCCAATCCAGAGACCTGAGATGTACATCATTGGCGCCCAGCCTGTGTGCAGCCAGCTGCCAGGGCTTTCCCCGGGGCAGAGGAAGCTTTGCCAACTTTACCAAGAGCACATGGTGTACATTGGTGAGGGGGCCAAGAACGCCATCAAGGAGTGCCAGTACCAGTTCCGGCAGAGACGGTGGAATTGCAGCACAGTGGACAACACGTCTGTGTTCGGCAGGGTCATGAGCATAGGTAAGTGAGGGTCCAGGATGGAAAGGGTGGGGTGGTGGTTCTAAGGATCATGGAAGGTGTGATGGAGGTGAGAAGGTGTGGACTAGGAGGCGTAAAGAGCAACACCTGGGGAAAATGGGGCTCCCAAGAGCAGAGGTATCTAGAACAAGAGTGATGGATGGGAAACCTGCAATCCTTCATAGGTTGCTGGACTCCAGTCCCCATCAGCCAGCACAGTCCAGTGTTCAAGGATGATGGGGAGTTCAGGAATCCACCTAGTACTCATGGGAAAATGTGGCATGATCTTTTAGAGTAACCAAATGAAACTTGTAACACACGGCATGATAAAAGTCTGTCATTTCATCAGGACAAGTTATTTGTTGTTTACTGCTACAATAATTGTTTTCTCAAAATTTATCTTCTGTACCATGAAAATAAATAAAAACTTTTTTTAAAAAAAAGGATGATGGGGAGTTGTAGTCTGACAACAACTGGAGGGTCACAGACTCCCCATCATTGCATTAAGAGGCTGGGTAAAGCAGTAGAAGTGATTGGGGTCCACCATTAAGACTAGAGCTATTTTGAGGATATCATTACCTGAGAATATGGAAGTAGGAAGGCGATTTGCACACGGGTGCAAGCATGGTGCACCAACGAGAAGAGAGATGGGTTGTAGGTGGCATGAGTATCACATGCAGAATGGAGCAAATGGTGTTAAAAAGTGATGGGAAAGCCAGATTGTATGAGAGAGGCAGGGGAGCAGGTGGAAAGTAAAGGGGAGCCAGCTAGCTTCCAGGTCGCACTGGTTGGAGAAAGGAAAGGAGATAAGATTAATGCCAAGGGGAAATGGTTGTGGGTGGTTTGTAGAGCCAGGGAAACCTGCATGGAAGAAAAGGGTGTGATTTCATATAGTGCTTGATCAAGTGTTTGAGGAGTAGCAAAGATTTAGTGATAGATACAGTACTTGCAAAGACCAATCAATCCTTAATTCTGCTGTGCCCGATTTAAAGTCTTCCCCTCCCTCTTTCAAAGTATCTAAGCATAACAGATCTCTTGCCTCAGGCTTCACTATTAAAGAAAGCCCTAAAACGGGCTTCCTCAACCTCGGCCCTCCAGATGTTTTGAGACTACAATTTCCACCATCCCTGACCACTGGTCCTGCTAGCTAGGGATCATGGGAGTTGTAGGCCAAAAACATCTGGAGGGCTGAGGTTGAGGAAGCCTGCCCTAAAGCATTGATCAAAGATATACCTTGAGTTACAGCTCACTACCTTTTTGAATACAAAGGACAAATGGACTGAACCGAAACTGTGAGTCATTGAAACTTGTCTCTAACACCCTGCTGGTCAATGTCTCATGTACTAGAAGTGTTAAAACGTTTTCTGATTAGAGATGGTATTGTCTGAAATGACTAAAACATTTGCATTGGAAAACCTCCCTTGTTTCCTCTAACTACACAGAGCAGCTACCTTTGCATTCTGCCTGATGAAAAGTTATGTGAAGCTTAAAGAGTGACATGCTAGAAATCAGTCCCACAAGAAAGGAACCCACTGCCAGTCAGGGCTTCCAATTGTGTGATACATGTCCTTTATGTACTGCACAGATGTGCAGTATAGGCACTGTTTTGGAAATGGCCTTGTGGAAAGTGGACCTATGCGTCACTTGCTGTCTTACTGGTCACAGTATTAAAAATCAGATGCACTCAAAAGTGTCCAGAACACATAAGCTCTGCAGTCAAACAACTGACCTCTCATTCTAAATGTGTTGGGGAAATGCACTCTGTACATTGCTCAGAGTCACTGTTACTGGATGTGCTTATCGTTATCATTGAAACTGGTTCCATGATTAAGCTCTGGCTGTATCTACACTATTGGGAGGGGTTCTAGAACTTCCCTGGGTATGTTATTCAGTTATCCACCTGTTTGGAGGGTCAACACACATCTGGAACTTGGGGAGGAGAAGCAGGTTGGAGGTTCCTGCAGAACAGCAGTGTTTGGGTCCCATGCTGTGGAATACTCTTGCAGCAGAGATTTGGCTGGCATCTTCCTTGTTTTTGACTTTCTGGCGTCTCTCAAAGACGCTGTTTAAGCATAGAGGTATTTGCAGCTGTTTACGTTTTATTTTTGATCAGCCAGTCACCTTAATGATTATCTGCATGTTTTAAAATGGTCTTTTAAGTTTTTATGTTGTACACCAACCTGATATCTTATAATATGGCAGTATAGAAAAAGCTTTTATAAACAAATAATGCAAGTGAAGTCTGCAACCCACTGATCTCCCTTCCTTTAGTTTTCTCTCTCTTTTGTCGGATTACTCAGATAGGGAAGCCTTATTTGGAAATTCCACTTCATTGTCTTACAAAACCCACAGACAACTTGTGCCCTACTTGCCTTCTCTCATCTCCAAAATATGACATGCAGTCCTTTTGCTTCATGGGGCAAGGAAGGAGGGGAGGCTGAGGAATCACTTTGCTTTCTTTCTCCATCAGTGGAATCCTGGAACCTGCCCACCATGAGAATATGGGGCATCTCCAGGGTGCCATCTGCCCTGCAGTAAAGAGGTTCATTGACAGGCCATTTCAATACTTGAACTGAGGTGTGAGGTGGAGACATTGTTCCAAACCCTTTTGAAATGCAACCCTCCGCTGGCAAGAAATGGGGAAATCCGGGCTCAGGTTTGATGTGTCCACTGTGAGGATAATAAAGGAAAGGTGTTAAAAACTACAGCCTCCTTTTCTCAGGGTTTTCCCAGAGCTGGAAAAGGCCCCTTGCAAGGCAGCAATATATTCCTTCAGAAATTTTCCTTAACATTCAGCGGAATTGAAGTATGTTTTGAGAAAAGGTGGCTGTAGCCTTTAGAGTATTTCTCACTGATAAACCTCCTCTTTGTAATCAGTTTCCTGGTTTAGGATACCTACATTTGATTGGATGGCTCTCATTGGTTAATTAAACATCAGCAATAATGGGCCATGTTTTAATTTTGAGGATATTTTAGGAAAATGCCAGTTATCTTACAATATCTTTCATTGTTCCCCAATAATTAATAATTAGACTGAAATCCTATAGCAGGGAATAAGCCCTATTAAGCTCAAAGGGAATCACTTCTGCTCTGTGTAGATGTGAGCAGTTAATCACTTACATCCACATTCCCTTCCAGACAATGAGCTGAAAGTGGATTAAATTCACAACAAAAATGTAGCCAACCCCATAAAACAATGCAACAATATTATAACCTACACACACACACTTTTTGATTAAAATAATATTTAATGAGTGTGTGTGTATGTATCTGTTTTTCAGTCCTCTTAGCATCTGTAATTTAAATTCAAAATCTACAATGGCTAGGCCACAGATTACAGTGAAACTTCTTGCTGTACTTTCTATTCCCCACAGGGACATTTACAAGTGAATGTTATAAATGTTTACTCTGAAGCAAGTCCCCACTGAGTTCTGTGATTACAGCATACCTAAGATGTTTTCAGAGTCTCTTGTCTCTAATCCCATTGGAGATAAGTAGATCTAAGCGTATGATCCTAAGTGCATTTGCTTGGGGATAACTTAAGAGTGAGGCAACAGGGACCAAATGGGCATCAGAGGTCATCTATATTGTCAGTTATTCAAATAACATTAGGTTACACAATGTTTTCCTTTAAGTTTCCATAGCTCAGTGGTACAACATCTGCTTCACATGCAGAAGGTTCCAGGTTCAATCCCTGGCACCTGAAATATCCCCTGTCTGTGGCCCCGGAGAGCAGCTCTCAGTCAGTGAAGACAATACTGAACTAGAGAGTTGATAGTGTTGAGAGACAATCTCGTGCAGTAGTTAGCATGTTCAACTAGAACTTGGGAGACCAGGGTTCAGATGTTCAGCTGTGAAGCTGGCTAGGTGAGCTTAGGCCATTCACTGCCTCTTAGCCTAACCTTACCTCTCAGTGTTGTGGATGAAATGGAGATATGGGGAGGGAGAGGCAACATGGTTACCTTGAGCTCTTTGAGGGAAAGGTGGGATACAAAAGTGTAATAATAAACAAACAACAATGAAACACGTTTACAATAAATTATACATAAGATTATTGATTAGTTTTATTAATTAAAAATATTTATATACTGATTTTCTCTTGAAATGTCCCAGCTGGTTTACAATAAAAAGTTCCTCATTATTTAATCATAAAAAATACAATAATGCAATTTGATCAGCAGAAACTCTGACTGGCTGAAACAATTCATATACTTCCTGTAAGCTACATGGGATATATGTGCATAGCAGCCAATGCTGATTACCTAGGAATCCGCATAGCAGACTGGGGATTTTTCCAGCAAAATGAAGGTGTGTGTGTGGCTGGTACTGTCCATATAAGCCTTATGTAAATTAATGCATGCACATGGGTTTTGCAAGCCATTCTTGTATCACAATAGAATCTTGCAAAACCCCTGTGTGTGTGAGTATATATGTATTTACATACAGTACTTATACGATGTCCTACAACAAGTTCTCAGGGTGGCTCAGGCCAAGAAGTAAAACAATTAATAATTCAATAACGGTTGAAAGCAAAGAAGTATAAATACAGCATAAAAAACAGTCATGGAGGATAAGACCAGCTTAAAGTTAGGACTGATTAAAAGACCTGATGAAAATGAAAAGGTATTTGGCTGGTGCCAAAATATCACCAGCGCCAGTGCCTGGTGAGCTTCCTTGAGGAGGGCATTACAGTGGTACCTCGGGTTAAGTACTTAATTCGTTCCGGAGGTCCGTTCTTAACCTGAAACTGTTCTTAACCTGAAGCACCACTTTAGCTAATGGGGCCTCCTGCTGCTGCTGCGCCGCCGGAGCACGATTTCTGTTCTCATCCTGAAGCAAAGTTCTTAACCCGAGGTACTATTTCTGGGTTAGCGGAGTCTGTAACCTGAAGCGTATGTAACCTGAAGCATATGTAACCCGAGGTACCACTGTACTTAGCTGGAGTGGCATCAGGGAAAAGGCCCATTGCCACCTTCGATGTCTCACTCAGAAGGGAGTTCTTGGGAAAAGCACATCTGAAGAAGACACTTCCAGAGGAGCACATTCTTTTGCATGCCTCCTCTAGAGATGGTGCGTGAACTAAGGTGCATAATTCTCTGTGGTGAAAATTCTTCTTTAAGAGCTTCCACGTGATTACATGCACCAGGAGTGGGGAACCTTTTTTAGTTGTTGTTGAGGGCCACATTCCTTAGGTCAGAACTTTCTAAGCTCTGCATGTTGTTGACACACTTTTTAGACATGCATCATTTCGCGACACAGTAATTCAGTTTTACTAGGAAAGCGGAGGTTAGATTAATCCCTTTCCAGCCCTGGGAGGAGTGTGGGGAGCATTTGTGTGACACACCTACATGCTGCAGCCGATACATTAACATGTCACAACACACAGTTTGAAAAGCTCTGCCTTAGGAGTTAATTTGTCAGGGGCCTGAGCCGCATTGCCATTTGTGAACTGGACTGAAACCAGCAGTGGTTGGGTACTGAGTAAAAAATGAGTTGGGAAACACTTTCTGCCCTCTATTTTCTCACTCTCTGCTACCCACTTTCCCCACTCTTTTCTTCCTCACCCAGCAGGCTACTGGGGAATTCTTGCCAGACCCAAAGGTCTGAACTGATCTCCTACAGCGGAGTTTTGAAATTAAGTCGAGGGCCGCAATTAACCGAAGGATTGCGGGTTGCCCACCTGTGACATATACTCCGCTTGAATGTTGCACCTTGCTTAGCTGCTCAAAGAACTTAAAACAGTAAGGAGAGCCCTGCTGTATCTGACCCAAAGCCTGACATTTTCTGTTCAGCACTTTTCTTTCCAGCAGTAGCATTCTGGGGAGCTGACAAAGTAGGATATGAAGGCAACAGCACTTCCCTCTTGGTTATTCCTGAGAATCTGGTAGTTACGAACACACTGCCTCTTTGTGGCTAATAGCCGTGATAGGAACTCTTTCAAATCCCTGAACAATTTCAGTGTTTATTTTACTTCCAAATATCCCGCAGGACATATTTCTTCCCTTTGCCTTCTTGAGGCGGCTGAGAATGAAGCAGAATGGTAGGAGCCACAGTAAAAATGTGACGTGAATACTTACAATTTAGCGTGATTCAGCCACTGCAGGAGGTCTCTTTCAACCAGGGCTGTGTAGTGCCAATAACTGAGCAGATCCATACACACCCTGGCTTATATGGAGCCCAGCCTGTCCTTTGTTGTATCCAAAGCACGGAGTCAATAAGAGGTCCCAAGGGAAGTCAACTCAAAGGAACAAGGATGAGAGGATGTCTGATGAAGTAAAGGAATCATAAACCATCTGTCTCCCTGCTGTCATTTCTACCCAAAGATACCAAAACCTTGAGTAATCATAAGGCATATCAGAGGGGAGGAGTGACACATTCTCACTCCTTTTAAGATCAGCAAATTCAAACAACAACACACAGCTACAGTGGTTGTTCTGTCCATAGCAACAGCAAAATCCCAATATGGTGCATTCTAGGGTGCATTCTTGGGCTCCAGTACACATACAGAATTATGCACAAGCTGAGATTGCTCCCGTACACAGATAGTGATTCACACACAAAACTTTCCCTAACATTCATCCAGAGCAGCTCCTGCTCATACGGAGCTCTGTGCACAAACACATAACTTTGGATCTGAATGCTAGTGTCAATATTGAGTAATACTATTATTGTGGGATATTTGCCAACTGGTTTCCTGTTGGAACTGGCAGGAGACGGGGAAGTTAGGATTTGGGGCGAAAATGGGCATGGCGGGGTCAGATCTGGGTGTCAGATGTGTGTTTAAACCCAGATCTGCCACAAATCACATGGACAATGGGCTGTGTGTGTGTGTGTGTGTGTGTGTGTGTGTGTGAGAGAGAGAGAGAGAGAGAGAGAGAGAGAGAGAGAGAGACCAGATTGAAGGAGCAAGTGTTGCATGAGGGTGGGAGCTGGTTGTTACCCTCTCCTGTGGCATACAAGCTTGGTTCATTTTTCACCACTAGTTTCAGAACCCCCAGGGGGCAGAAAAAAAGCCTGGGGAGAGGGACTAGGGGGATGTAAATATATGGGTTGGTGTGGGGGAGACTTCAGTGTGGCTAGAGTGGTGGATTCAGAGACAGACCCAGGCTCAATCCCCCACCCCTTGAGCTATGAAGTTTGGCCTATATTTCAGTCTAACCTAACTCACAGGGAGAGGGATGAGAGTACTGTAAGATCGTACTGGAGGAAGGATCTGGACAAAATATATACTAAGCTGGACCGAATCCCTTCCCGCTTACTTTCTGTGTGATTTTCACAGATGCACGTAAGCAAATGGTTCTATTGTTGTAAGTTCATGTGGTTTAGCCCCAAAGGAGCCTGGCCAACCTTCTGGTCTTAGAGTAAGATGGAGGGTGGGACTTATCATTATCTATAAAGGTTGTCTGTGGAATTGTCTGGAAAGAGGGGAGAGGACTCAGTGAGAACATAACAAGAGCCCTGCCAGATCAGAGCAAAAGCCTATCTAGTCAAGCATCCTGTTCTTACTGTGGCTAGACAAGTGTGTGTGGGAAGCCCACAAGCAGGACTTGAGTGCAGCAACACTCTAATTTGTGATTCCCAGCAACTGGTAGAAGAGCATAAGAAGAGGCTGCTGAATCGGGGCAAAGACATCTAATCCCAACACTCTTCTCACAGTGGAAAACGAATCAAGGGGCCCTCCAGACATCCTTTTTATTGCTCATTCATGATTATTTATGCTCAGGATGGTATCAGGGCAGTTATACACAACCCTATTTTCAATACTGCAAAAGCTTTGTGGCAGACATACAGCTTCATTTCCAGTTGGTGCATAGCTTCTTGCTGAAATCCTGTAACTTCTCATACCACAAATGTTCCAGGGTTTTGTTGTGGTTGTGTTTTAGTACAAGAGAGTGCCCCTTCAGACGGCAATCATGTGGTAACGTTGGAGAAGCATTGCAGAACAACTAATAAAGTGGAATAACTTGTAGACAGTCCAGTATAAATCCACCACCAATTTACTGTTATTTTATCAATGGCATATTACAGAATACACCTGCAAAACAGAAAAAGGCACTGGTCCAGAGGTGCCCCAAAAGAAACTTGACAGTCCTTATATCAGCTAAGGTAGAAATTAATTTTGGGTGGTGTGCTATGCAAATAGTCAACAGAACCCAAATTGAGTTATTTTACCTAGCAGTTGGGGGGATTTTCCTTCAAAGAATAGTCTCATCTTCAGTTGGTACAAAACTGAACTTACATATGTTTTCTCAGAACACCTACGGGTATAGGGTAGTATATAAATAAAATAAAAAAGTAAGCCCTACTACATACGGTACATACAGTGGGACGTACTCCCAGGTAATTGTGTATGATTGCAGATGCACTGAAGGGGTTGGAACTAATAACTGTTGTAGGCGATTCCCACACTGAACTTACTCCCATGGAGGGATGATGGCCTGGACAATGAAATGTGTGAGCAATACAGAACTGCAGAAGCTTGCGTTGCAGTATAAATCCCTAGACCCTCAGTGCCTCTATTAACTGAGATTTATGTATTTTTGTAACCTTCCCATTTTCTACGCCAGGTAGCCGAGAGACTGCATTCACTTACGCTGTTAGCGCTGCAGGGGTGGTGAATGCCATCAGCCGTGCCTGCCGTGAAGGGGAGCTTTCCACCTGCGGTTGCAGCCGGACAGCCCGGCCGAAGGACCTGCCCCGAGACTGGCTTTGGGGCGGATGCGGGGACAATGTGGAATATGGCTACCGTTTCGCCAAGGAATTTGTGGATGCCAGGGAGAGGGAGAGGAACTATGCCAAGGGATCCGAGGAGCAGGCCCGCACACTCATGAACCTACAGAACAACGAGGCCGGCCGCAGAGTAAGATCCTTTTTTAGCACTTTCTCTTTGGGGAAGAGGCAAGTTTAGATTGTAACCAGTGTGTTGCATTCTTAACAATGAGACCAGTTTATAAGACCCAACAGTTTATCTGAACCTAATAATAAATGTAAGTAAACAAACCAAAAGCACACGGTTCAAGCACCTGAATGCTACTTATTACACTGCCTTTTCCAGTGATCGTGGAACCATTCCTACCTGTCATGCATGCATATCATTAATAATAATTCGTAAGAAGTGGCAAATATTTATGTCCCACTCCTCTAAAAGGACCTAGAAAAATGTGCAAAAAATCGAAAAAAAAATATGTGTTCCTTGGACACTGAGAATTCTACAGCTAGGGTTGTCCCCTTTTTGTGTGAGAGAGACCTTCTCTGCTTTAACAGCTGCATGGCAGGCAACAGAAGTTCAACAGATGAAGCTTTTCTCCTGGCATGGAGATGGTAAGGTGCCACCTGTTAGGAACATAGGAAGCTGCTATACATTAAGTCAGACCATGGCTCCATCTAGCCCAGTATTGTCTTCACCGACTGGCAGCGGCTCTCCAGGGTTTCAGGCAAGGGTCTTTCATACCTGTACCTGGTGTTGCTGGGGTTGGAACCTGGAACATTTTGCATGTAAAGGAGATGCTCTCCCACTGAACTATATTCCTTCTCCTGGGGTAAGGGGAATTTCTGTTGTGAGATGCAATTGCCAACATGTGAATAACTGCAGTTGGATCAGGAGACCTGAACACAGGGCACAAACTCTTATGAGTTGGAAATGTGACACAAATTAACTCAGAGAATAGAGGGGCCAGGTCTGTTGAATGAAGGCTGTGTATGTGTATCTTCAGGGCTCATGTATCCAATTTCATCTTCTGATTCATGTTTTCCTGATGCAAGGAAACCATTTTCTGAGTGCAGTTATTTGGCTGAGAACATGTGTAATATTTTATTTTTAAAAATACATTTTAAAGAAAACATATAAAATCTGCTTCTCAGTTTAAAACCTTCTTGGAGCAAACTTCTCAGGCTGATAGCATTCTTTCACCCCCACCCTAGCTAGTGCGTTAATTGCAATAATGAATGATATGTGGAATGCAGTTGCACAAATGACACATGAAGATACGGACTTGTCAGGCTGTCGCTCCACCTAGCCCATTAACATCACTAGTGATGAGTGACTAACTGCCTGTGCCATTTTTGCTATTAATGTTGCTGCTTCTGTTTTTTAAAGATTCTAGCTGTGTTCTGTTTAATTGTCTCTACACAAGTGAATTTGCCCCCCCCCTCTGTTCTTCCTGGATTGGAGACCAGGTCTTACTGCATGGGGCACCCTTGATCGCTAGGGAGCATCTGAGCACTTTCTTTCCCCCTTTCTTGGTGTCTGCAACTCAAGTGATGGAGAACGAATTCTGCCCCACTTCAGTTCTCAGGAAGAGCCATAAGGGGGTGGGAATGGAACTGAATTTGCTTCAGTTTTCGACACAGTCCTGACCCCATCGCCGCTCCACTGCACTCTTGAATTTTTTAGGGCCCCAAACTTTTAGCTTTATTGCCTGTTGTTTGTTTGTCTTTGACGGTTATCTTAGCCTGCCCTTTCCTTCCATCTGTCTCTTTCTCCACTTGGTCTCTCCTTATCTGCCTCCCTTTGGCAGCCCTGCCACGTTGTTTACCCGTTCAACATGTAGTAGACCTCAATCATCAGCCACTCCATCCAGTGCCAAGCAAGGGTGAGAGGAGGCTTGGCTAATTAACCACATAGGAATTAGCCCGTTGATTCCCTTTACATCCCACTTCTTTACAAGGGAAGAATCAGTAAGGAATTTGAGGTGGAGGCCGAAGAGGAACAGATTTTAAACAAATTCCACTTGCAGATTGAGTCCAGTTGGTCTATGTTTCAGGTCCAGACATCTTAGCTTCCTCTGGAAACTTGTACTCTTCACATTGTTTACATAGCTGAGTCAAAATCTTTCTTCAAATGGTCCAGCTCATAGCTACCTGCATTTCAGCAAAGAAGATACATGAGGAAACCATTTCTTTCTTAGCGCCAAATATCCCCCTTTAATGTAGGCATACTGAGTTGTGCCGGCATCACTTTGAAGCAAGTGCTATTCATCACAGTTAGATTGGTATCCAGGTAATCAATTTAGGATTGCCTGATATAAATAGCAATTGTTTGTCTTTAGAAGAGAGCTTCCATGCCACATCTGGCTCTCAAGCCATGTTTTGATTGATTAGACTGCCATGCAGCTCTTGGAGGGAGCTCTTGTTTAAAATTATCATTAGGTCCAATTAGCTAGGACAGAGATCAGAATCCGCTTATTCTTAAAATTGGCTCCCATGGGCTTTTTGTACATGACTGAGGAAGGCTGTCATTTAAAGAGACAGTCTGCCACCATTACATCTGGTTTGGCCTCTAGATAATGGAAGTAGAATACAGAATTAGGGTTTCTGTCTCACAAACTTCATGGAAAGCAACTTCAAATTCCATAATATCACTCACTTTGGACCTGAGACTGAGGCTCAACCAGCCAAGTCTTATTCAGTGTACATTGGCATTGAGATGGTTTTCACAATCTCAGTCTGGTCATACAGCATGGTTACTGGCACTGCTAGGGAGCCTCACCTTCCCACCTTCCACTGTAAGCGAACTGTGTGCTATTCTTATGTGTGTTTTCCTGCAGCCATCTGCAAAAATGCACATATTTGGGCATGATGTGGAAGTTAAACCTCACACTTGCCTCTTTGCTGTGGCTTTCATTTTATACTATGGTTCTAGCAGACTCACCTGCCCCTAAAACTCCATATGCTCAGAGTATATAGAGAGCTCATTCTGAAACAGAACAATAGTAAAATATATGCTAGACCTCAATAGATGAGGCCCTCCATAAACATTTGCAGCCATATGGCAAGGCTTTCACATTTGTTGAAGCAGCAAGGCCCAAATTAACCTTTAATCCTGCATGGTGGTTCTCCTCAGCTGCCAATTCCCCCTCTTCTATCCCCCCAGTCTCTTTCATTTGCACATTAGTTATTATTATCTTCCTTTTTTATTATAATAAAAAATGCTGAAATCTTACACATTTTTCAGTTAAGTACTGAAGGATGCTATTGTTGATTAGGGTGTGGTGGCGGTGTGTGGGATTACACTTTAATTTTCCTATATGGGAAAAAGGAAGCGTGGCTTCTTCTCTTTTCCTGATAATGACGATTAATTAAAGTCCTCCCTCCAAAGGTACCCGGGGCTTAAGCCTTCCTGGAATTGACATCCTTGGCTTTTGCTACAGAAGCTCCTCATCATCTCACATGTGCAGGGGCTGTTTGTGGTTGTACAGTTCAAGGGAGTGTCATTCTGCACATGCTTAAAGGCACTGAGTTAATGAATTAATCAAATTACTTTTCTTAGTAGTATCTGTCTGTCTATCTATCTATCATCTATCTATCTATCTATCTATCTATCTATCTATCTATCTATCATCTATCTATCATCTATCTAACGAAGGCTCTTTGCAATGCTTAATTAATAGCAAGATAAACAAAAGGACATTGAAATAACAAACAACAAAGGACACCACTGCAGTATGAACAGAAAAACAGAATCCATAATTGCCACCAAACTCCTGCATTCCCCCCAGGCCCTCTGGAAAAGATGAATTTTAACAGTGCAGTAAAAACAGAATAGTGATGGAGGCAGGCAAGCTTCTTTGGGGATAGCATTCCGAAAAAAGGTGCTAGAACCAAAAAGGCCCTGTTTCTAGTGCTCAAACCTACCAAACTTTAGAAAGCGAAGGGTTACGTAACAAAACCTCAAGTGTTGACTTGAGCATTCAAGAAATTTGTCCTTTGCGGGAGGACGAGGAGATTTGTATGCTGGTTCTAGACTGTTGAAGGCTTTTAAAGTGAGAACCAGCACCTCAAATTAGGCGTACAGATGAATGTTGTAATTTTGAAACCACAACAACATTGGAAATTGGTTTCACGACAAAGCTATGGTGAGACCTTCCTCAAATGACACCCTGAATGTAAAAAGGCAGGAGGAGAATATGCTTAGGTTTCCTGGCTCTGATACAGTTGTTGGACTGAACTCAACATAAAATAAAAAATCCAGAAGTATAGCAGAATATTTAGAAAGGAAAGAAAGTTGTTCTAATGCTTTCTTAAGCCAGGAGGCTCATCTCCAAGGCCTATCAATATTTCTTTATATAGCAAAAGAACGCTTTCCAGGCTTGCAAAGCCAGAGTGCTCTGCTGCTGTGCAGCCTTTTGGATGTTCTTTTTTGTGCACAGATATTAGTTCCAAACCCACTTGGATTGGGCCCCAAATGCTTTATCTGCATCACTCACCTATAATCAGAAATTGGCTTGAAGACTGTTTCCATCATCATGGTTCTCTCCATGATGGACTTATCCCACCATAGTTAAGTGGAGCAGATCATAATTTTGCCAGAGAGAGATTGTTTCAGGATGTCTCTGATACTGGCTGAGTTCTCCTCTTTCCTGAGGGAGATTTTTTTTTAAAGACTCCATGGTATTCACTCACATTTGGATTGACGTCAAATTTTTTTTGTTTTAAAAAGCTGTCATAAAGACTCAAAGTTGAAATACAGATTTTTAAAAGATGCATGGCTACCATGAGGGTAATAGATTTTATTAAGCAGTAAGCATCCAGCAGCTCACCATGAATCTCTCATCTCTGATCTAACACCAGGCAGACACATTGAATTTTGTAACATGCCTCGTAGGGTTTGAGGGGCGGGAGTGTTGTATTAAAACAGACAATTCTGTGGTTCAGGTACTTTATTTCTTTGAAGGTGCTGCTTCACGCATCAGCCTTCCAATTAGGTATACATAAATTATTGGTGCAAACAAAACTGTATACAGTGGTACCTCAGGTTACATACGCTTCAGGTTACAGACGCTTCAGGTTACAGACGCTTCAGGTTACAGACTCCGCTAACCCAGAAATAGTACCTCAAGTTAAGAACTTTGCTTCAGGATGAGAACAGAAATCATGCTCTGGTGGCGCGGTGGCAGCGGGAGGCCCCATTAGCTAAAGTGGTGCTTCAAGTTAAGAACAGTTTCAGGTTAAGAACGGACCTCCGGAAAAAATTAAGTACTTAACCCAAGGTACCACTGGAATGTATTTATAGCAGACCTTTCTTTCACGATGGTGATGCCTCACGGTAGCCTATGCAGGATTTCCAGGGGTTTTCTCATCTAGTCACTGACCATAAATCTTTGGGGAAAGGTATGTGCTTTAAATCTATGGTCTGTATACGACCTTAGTTTCAGCAGGGTTGTTGTACCATGTACATTCAGAGTACTAAAATGCCTACTAATGGATCCTCTGTGTTATTTAACCATTTGTGGCACATTCATAGCTGGGAGGGAAAGGACCAAGGCATCTTTGTCTGATTACTTGGAGGCATTTTTAACTCACCACAGGTGATCAAGCCGGTGGCTCTTTTCAAGCTTCATGTGCATCATTATCACTTTTCTATATAGGGATATTTTTAATCTACTGAAACTTCCTATCTTGGTCAATTTGGTTTTTCATAGGAGTTGATTTAACTTTATTCTCAGGTTGGCTTTGTAGGTACAGAATTATCTCAAGGCCATTGTACAGATTACATAGCGGCAAACCTGGGTTTGCACAGTGTATGCTTGATAGAATTGACTCAGATTAATGTATCTGTACATTTTCCTAAATGTATTATTTGTCTCTCTCACACATTACATTTTTAGATGCATGGTGTTTTTTATTATATTAAAAAACCATTACACTAAAAATGTAATGATGAAGAATATACAGTGGGGGAAATCTCTCCTCGTTTAGGTCATTGGCTCTGAAGTCCACATTTTTCACAGCAGACTTCAGTTTCAGAGGCATCCAACTTGTGACAGGCATTTTCAGATATTGGAAAACAAATTTCAGTCAACGTGCTTGCATTCAATTCTAAACCTTGTCTTAACAGCAACTCACACGACATTCTGTAGCCACTGTTACAAAATTCATGGACTGTTATACTCGTTACCAGCTTTTCAAAGCTAGAAAAAAGGAATTCAGTAATGGGAAAATGGGAGTAGACAAGTGACTGACCACCAGGTGGCGAACAAGATGCAAATACATAGTTGCTGCATTCATGCGCTTGTTGGCTTGTGGTGTATATTCTATCTCTCCAACACCACCCTGGCTAAACTAGACATAAAGGTCGCATGATGCAACTTGGGTTGTGCCAACTTCCTGTAAAAGTATGTTCCCTCACCCACACACAATCCCATTGTTTGTTCCCTGCTGTTTTACTCCGAGTGGGAGTTGCATCCATTATCTGACAAACATCCATCCGAGAAAAACAACAACAACATGTGGGCAGTTTAAAGCCCTTACAATGCTGCTTACAAGGAATATAAAAATATAATGCACATAATCATATAATACAATCTCACCATTACATTGAATAACCTTTTTACACGGCAACATAATCTAGTGGCAAGACCAGCACCATGCCATTAAAATTAGCTAAAACACTTTAAAGCAATTTGGGGTTCAGTTGGGTGGGTGCACCAAAAAACCTTTAAGAGAAAGTAACTTGAAATAAATGGACCTTCAGAGCCTGTTTGAAGGTCTGTATTGGGGGAGATGTGCACACACAACAGTCCTTGGGAGGGCCAGCAATGAAAAGGCCCTGTCTCAGGTACCTGCCAACCCAATTGATCTTACAGGTGGATCTATGAGTATAATTTCCATAGGTGATCTTGGGGTCTGAGCATTTCTTGTAAGTTGCTCTGATAAGACTTGGATACACTCTTCCAGGTAACAGAAAATGGACAGGGAGCCACCATGCTTTAAAGTGTTAGATTAGGTTTAGGAAGATGCAGGTTCAAATGCCCATATAGCTGTGATGTTCATTATATCAACCTACCTTACTGGACTGCTGTGAGAATGGGCGCAGTATAAGAAAATAATACTTGATGATGATGATGATGATGATGATGATGATGTAAGCCCAGTGAGGCTTGCTTCTGTGCATAAGGTTGCACCAGTTACTGCTTATGTTGTGCCAGATTTTAGTGCTGCTTGAACACTTTGTCTGACCCCACCTTACCTTCTTCCTTCCGTAGGCAGTGTACAAGTTGGCTGATGTCTCCTGTAAGTGCCATGGTGTCTCAGGTTCCTGCAGCCTCAAGACCTGTTGGCTGCAGCTGGCTGACTTCCGCAAAGTGGGAGACCTCCTGAAGGAGAAGTACGACAGCGCCGCCGCCATGAGGATCAGCCGCAAGGGCAAGCTGGAGCTAGTGAACAACCGCTTCAATTCGCCTACTCCAGAGGACTTGGTGTACGTCGACCCCAGCCCCGATTACTGCCTGCGCAACGAAACCACAGGCTCCCTGGGCACCAAGGGCCGGCTCTGTAATAAGACCTCGGAGGGTATGGACGGCTGTGAGCTGATGTGCTGTGGCCGAGGCTACGACCAGTTCAAGAGTGTGCAGGTCGAGCGTTGCCACTGCAAGTTTCACTGGTGCTGTTACGTCAAGTGTAAAAAGTGCACAGAGATTGTCGATCAGTACGTCTGTAAATGAAGGGCCCACAAGAGCTACAAATCTATATTATATAAATCTATATAAATCTATTTTATATATTTGTATAAATAAATAGATGGTGATGACGATAATAATTAAAGACATTTATTTAAGAGACTTTTAAAAATCTAAAATGTTTCCATTAGAACAGCTAGATAGTTGGGCTGCTCCTTTGCTATTTAATAGGGGAGCAAAGCGGGGCGGGAGGGGGGAGGTATTTGTTTGCTGGTTCCCTCCCAACCGTGACACAATGCATCCAGGATAAAAGGGATTCTTGAGGGTCCTCGAAAAGGATCTGCCTACAGCTCCTTTATCACAAAAGTAGGAGGATGGGACATGTTCCCATTCACCTTGGGTGTGTTCTGTGCCTTTTTTGACACAGCCAAAGGAGTGCCCTCCACGCTCAGGTCGATTTCCAAAAGGACTGTGTGTCATTTTCTGCTTCTTGTCAAAACACACTGTGGGATTCCAAACTACAAGGCAAATTACCTGTTTTAGATATGGGAAGAATGATTCAAAAGGCAGTGTCCGTGCCTGCTGTGGTTGATGTGTGGATTGAAGACAGACTGTTGCACAATGGCAGATGGTCCCCCTGCATCAAGCGGGGGAAGGAAAACATTACCTTTGACCTAGAAGTGCTGCTTTACCCCTGTATATCCTGACAGAAACTCCGGCATCTGATTCTCCTGCATTTTGTGGAATGAAGAAGGGCGGCAGCGGAAGTGGAGGGGGCTCTGCTGAAGCTTTGGAAAGGCAAAACTGTCAGAAGTGGCTTTGCTGGTTGGTGGATTTTCTCTTCTGTGGAAAAAGAATTGTGTGGTGTATTGATCTAACCTCAGGATACATGACAGCTGGTGACTGATCTCTTGGGACTACTTGGATTGTTTTGGGAAAGGGGCTTATTCGGCGTGTCTCTGGACTTGAGAGAAAAACAGACATGATTCAACACAAAGGATTCGACAAACACAGCACCTCAGTCTCTACGTGGACTCAGATGGTCATGGGTGTCACAAGGGCTTTTTCATCCCCCTTGCCTCTGACCTAGATGTACAGTTTCTCTTTTAACATTAAATATCCCTTGTTCTTGCCCTCTCCCCTTGTTTTTGTGAGCACATTTGTTTTGTGTTGCTGCTAATGCATTTCACAGCACAGGGACTTTCTGCCAAGTTGGACTCCTTCCTGGTTTAAAACTTTTATTGCAGTCAGACCCAATTCTTGTGTTATTTTTTGATATGGTCAAGTCACCAAGAGGTGACATTTCGAAAGAATTATGTCTGTTGCTGGAAGACCGTTTGATTTGTACACTTCCTTGTGTGCTGAGAGCTGGTTTTCACCATCCCAATGACGAGGGTCATATTGCATTCTGCAAGTTATCTTGTTACCATTGACTGGCAACAATGTAGCAAGTGCAAGTCATAAGCCAAAAGAAGAATCAAATATTTCCTTAAAACTATTGTCATTGGTTCTGAAATACCGCATTAGGAAGTTCAGGGGAAATTCTGGAACATTACTCCATTCTTTTCTCATATCCACAGATTGGCTAGACTGGATGAAAATGGGCCAGAGCCATTTTTTGTTAAGGCAGAAGTGTGTAGGGAGGATGCCTTAGAAAAACCTAATTGGGGAGGTGAGCAGCTGTATTTTTGCATCAGAGTAAAGAGAATGATGTGGGACGCGGGTGGCGCTGTGGGTAAAACCTCAGTGCCTAGGACTTGCCGATCGTATGGTCGGCGGTTCGAATTCCCACAGCGGGGTGAGCTCCCGTCTTTCGGTCCCAGCTCCTGCCCACCTAGCAGTTCGAAAGCACCCCTAAGTGCAAGTAGATAAATAGGTACCGCTTTATAGCGGGAAGGTAAACGGCGTTTCCGTGTGCTGCGCTGGTGCTGGCTCGCGAGAGCAGCTTCGTCACGCTGGCCATGTGACCCGGAAGTGTCTCCGGAGAGCGCTGGCCCCCGGCCTCTTAAGTGAGATGGGCGCACAACCCTAGAGTCAGACACGACTGGCCCATACGGGCAGGGGTACCTTTACCTTTAAAGAGAATAATAGGTGATAATTGCAATAGCCTCCCCCACCCCATCCTGCAAACACAAAAACCTAATCTGCTGCAATTAGTAAACCAGCAGAACTAGGTGAGAACCTTTCTCCATGAAATCTAGTTTTCCATATGCAAGGGTTGTTGTTGTTGGTATAGAGGAGTACAGACCTTAAAAGCCTACATGTATAGAAGCTATCACAAATGCACTCCACATGTGCTGCTTGCAGGCAGCTTGGGTGGTATCCTCTTGGTATCAGTGATGCTGTGTTTGTCAAGATGGCAATAGAGCAGGGTGAGGGGACTAGGTTGAGGAGAGCTCCAAGGCAGTGGCAGACCTGCAGGCATGAGGGTGCCAACCCCAACCTTGCCACCACCACCACATCCTGCCCCATCCTTGTCCAAAGGAGCATTACATGGCTGCCATGAGGATGTTGTTGCTTCCACCCCATGAGTCACTGCTGGGCTTTGTGAGTACAGTGGTACCTCGGGTTAAGAACTTTGCTTCAGGATGAGAACAGAAATCGCACAACGGCGGGGCAGCGGGAGGCCCCATTAGCTAAAGTGGTACCTCAGGTTAAGAACAGTTTCAGATTAAGAACAGGCCTCCGGAACGAATTAAGTTCTTAACCAGAGGTACCACTGTACTGTATTAAGCTTGACTCAGCTGCAGGAAAGTTCTGTTTTCTAAAGGCCATGAATCCTGCATGTAGTTTGTCAGTATGACAAACACACATGTGAGTCTGTTTTGCCATGTTTACACATAGCAAGTAGCTTGAGGCGGACAGGGGCAAAGAGAAATTTTACATCCAATGAAATACATATTTACATTTGTCACAGGCAATAACATATATGTTGGATCCATACAATTTCCTTATGCTCCCTTGGAAAGGGATCACTCTTATCTGCTCTGCATGCAGAAGATCTCAGGTTCAGTCTTTGGTATCTCCAGGTAGAGGAGGTCAGGTTGCAGGTGATTTGATTTTTTTTTTTTTGCCTTTGACCATTGAAAGCTGCTGCTAGCCAGAGTAGACAGACCTGGGCTCAATGAAGGCCTGGTTCCTATGTTCTATATTGGAACATTTGCCATGCATGAAATCTTCCCGAGCCTGACTTTAGGCTCAATTAGAGTTCTTTCCCCCCCAATTAAGCACTAATTATCAAGTATATGTAGTCATCCTACGCCTGATAGCCACCCCGTGGAATACAGGGTCATGAGCAATTGTTGTTTTCTTAACTTCCTTGCCAGTGAGCGATGGATGGAAAATGTTTGTTTTTTCAGTACCTACAGGGGTCATTTGTACTTGAGCAATAGTCAGAAGGCCCAGCCAAAAACTGGAAACAATTACTGACAATATTATTTGCAATACTTGCTTTTTAAAACAACAACTTTTATATTTTTAAAAAACAAATTGCCAATAGAAATAAGCAAGAGCCCTGTAAACTAGAGCTCTGTAAAATACAACTCAGGATTTTTACAAGCTCTGTTTTTCTCCAAACATTTTTAGTCATATTTTTTTTTACCATTTCTGCTACTAAAGTTGTCAGCAATGCATATATTTCATAGGCAACAGATTTGAAGGGTCCAGAATATATAAGAGGAAGAGCATTCTGCTTGCAAATTAACTTGCTTTAAAAATACTGTTCAGTTTTTAAAAATAATATTTTAGGGTTTTAAACAAATCATTAATCCATACATTTGTTGGCATCCCAGAGAGCTATTTCTTGGAATACACCAAATGACCCAGATTTATGTTCTTTTTATATAAAATCCAAAGCCAAAGGTACAATAATTCAAAGTGATGAAAGCTGTTTTCCACCCATGGAAAAACTGAGAGGATAATGGCCTGATCTAGCTCCCTTAATAACAAACCAGTAATTGGAACGATCCCCAAATCCCATGAAATCTGTGCGCTACAGATGCTTGGAATACAGTATCCTTTTTTTCTAAAAAAGAAAAACAGTGTTTTGGCTGCCTGAAAGGTGTTTCCTTCCTTCATATCTCTAACCTTTTATTGTGCAATGACTGCATACTGGCTTGTTTCACACACAACACTAAGCCAAACCATGGGTAAGAATGAATATACAGGTGTGCAGATGCTATCAGTGAAAATTCTGCTGCTTTACTCCTTTCTTATTCCTGCCTGCTGCTCTACTTGAACTAAACATGCTTGGCTTAGCATTACATCTGAATCCAGTCATGTCATCTGTCAGTGTTACATGTGAACTAGGGCACTGTATATTTGTTCTGAGGTCTAGGCTCTTTCTAGATTTTTGGTACAAAGTGATATTTAGATAGGCTGGACGATTATGCCCCCGTCTCTCATTCTGGGATATAAAGAAAATCCCTGGAAATTTTGGAGCACAGGAGAGGAGAATGATCTGGAGAATTGTTATCCTTGGGATAGCATACTGTATTCCCATTTCAACCACTAAGAAAACAGCAAGGTGTCTCCTGATAAACCCAGTTTTTTGTATTTCTTAATGGAAAGCGTGAGAAATGCTCAGAGAAATTGAAAGGAGTTTCCAATATCTGCTAAAAATGGTATTATTCTTTAAAATGTTATGGATACCCATCTTTCCTCCAAAAAGGACTGGCATTTTCCTTGACAATAACTAGGCTAAACACAGTGACTTGCCCAACAACAGTCTGTAAGCTTGATAGCAGGCAAGATCTGAACAGAGATTTTCCATATCCAGCCTGAAAGTCTAGACACTGTATTACACGTTACATGCTATCTAAATTGCAGTAAGATAGAAAAGACCAGGAGGCACTGTAAAGAACATAGTGTTGACACAATCTGTATCCATAGGGCCTACACTCGAAAAGTACACATGGATGGGACAAAGGTGAAATGTGAGGGGGAAGGCTTTGATGAAGGACTACCAATGATGGGGGTGGGTGTTGAAAGTTTTAACAGGTAGTACAAGGTGGGTTGATCAGAAAAGACTTTGTAAATGAAAAGGTTTTGAAGGGTTTAAAAGAGAGGTGGGACTGGTATTTGTTACTGCACTGCAAAGAAGGGGGAAAGGTGCTTGAAACCAGAGGAGGCCATATAGCTAAGAGGAACAGGTAATTTCTCAAATGGTTGGATAGATAGTTGTAGATTTTAAATAGTGCTCTGGAGTATACCCAGTAAGGCAGAATTGCATATGACTAAGTAAGAAGTTTTGAGTTTTTGCACCAAACCAGTCTCTGCTGCTCATACAACAATGGCTGACCATCTTTGCCTATTTGTACCTCACATTCTATATATTGAATTGGGGGCAAGGCATTTCTAAACTGTTTATTCCACTGTTGTGAAATGTCACACTATATGCAGACTTATTTGGGATTGCTAGGGGCATGCTGCCAAGGCTGGGGCCCTCTGGCAAGTAATTCCATGCGGAACCCACCATGGGTTTGATAGTGAAGGTCTGCAGTGGGGAAGTCTCCTGCACTTGAGGCTTCCATGATGTCTAGAACCCATATAATGCAAGGTTCTAGATCTCCATGAGTTCCCACTGCAAATCTTCACCCTCAAACTCATGGAGGGCTCTACATGGAATAAAGGTGATCCATCCCAGTGCGTTCCCTTGCATGTTTCTTTACAGGCAAGTGCAGTAAGTACAGAAATAGGGCTTCAGGGGCAGGTACCCCTGAGTAAATACCCCAGGCTCAAATGGGAAAAGTGCTGAGGGAATTATTTGCTTGTAAATCATCTTCCATTTGCCATTATTATCATCCCCTGGCTGTGAGAATGATATATACTGGATAGACCTATGTTCAGGGCTGTCTCAAATCAATTTGGTATCACAAACATCTGCTCTGGATTGCACTACCTGTGAAGTTTGCTCTCCCAAACCCTTGGACTGTTCCAGATGATGTGGTACATTCTTTTGTGACACTCAGCTGCATTCCTGTCCCAGTGACTGCTTGGCTTGCTTGAGCAACCCAGTCAATTCTGGCTCATTTTTATTCAATTTTGGTTTGTTTGTTTGTTTTGGCCTTTTTCTGCTTGCACTGAAAGATCTTGAGCATGTGGAAGATTGGTTTGCCAAACTTCTGATGTAGAAGCTCCAGCTTTATTGTAATACAATAATACTAACACTATAATATAAGTGTACACCTTATACCTTTAAAACACATTCAAAGCACATTGTCCTTCAAAAAATTATGGGCACTGTAGTTTGCTAATGGTTGCAGGGAATTGTAGCTCTGAGGGGTAAACTACAATGCCCAGAATTCTTTGAGAAAAAGAAGGCACTTTGAATGTGCTATAAACTGTGTACACAGTATTTGTTCAAACTTAATAAACGCATATCCTATATATTTAAGATAATGCTATAAAAATGTGTGATCATAGATTTATTTTGTTATTTGATTCCCCACCCAGTGTCATCAGTGAAACTGTATGTTGAGAGATACAGAGCAGGAAAAAGGAGCTACTCTTTAACACAGTGTATGGTTGGACTATAGAATTCACTACTGCAAGATGTAGTGATAGCCACTAATTTGGATGAATTTAGAAGAGGATTAGACAAATTAATGGAGGAAAGGGCAACCACTAGCCACTATGTTGTAATACCTCCAGTATCTGATGCAGTATGCCTTTAAATGCTAGCTGCTGGGGATCATGGGAGATGGTTAGCACATTAATTTCTTGCTTGCAGGCTTACCAAGAGTCATCTACTTTGGAACTGTCAGACCAGACCAGAAAGGCTTTTGGGGCGATGCATTTTAGCATAGGGAGCTGCCCTATCCTGAGTCAGACCATTTGCATACATAGCTCAGTAGTGTCTACAGCGAATGGCAGCAGCTCTCCAGAGTTTTAGAGTGCGGTCTTTTCCAGACCTACCTGGATTCTGTATGCAAAGCAGATGCTTCACTGCTGAGCTGTGGCCTATTACATTATTTAATCCAATACATTACAATATAAATTCAAGACTTAAATCATATAAATATCACACACACATGAAGGCAAGTCTTCAGTTTCTGAATAAGTACCTAAGAGAGTCCCTTTGCTGGAGGTCAGATGTATCAGCTGCCTCTCAAAGTCCCAGTTTGCCATTGGAACCTCACAATCAGGCCACAAAGGCAAGACTGCCCTCCCACTGTTGTTGTTTTTCTATAAAAACAGGACATATTCATTCCTGAAATGCCAAAAAACCATTTTTGTTTTAAAGAGCACAGTATTTAAATCCAATTTTATGTTACTATATGAGGTATGATGAATCATGTTTACTAAATCTTTGTGGTTTGCATGGCTTGGCAGGAATGAGGACAACGGCTGTAGAATTCTAAGCATGTTGTCTCATTAGGAAGTACCATTCAATGTAGGGAGATTTAGGATACTTCCAGATGGGGTCTTTATATTGCAAACAGGTCATTCAGATCTGATTGTTTTGTGTGCATAATTTGCATGTTAGCTTCAATGCATTTCCTTTTTTCAGTCATGGTATTTGTTGGTATTCTGCTGTTTGCCATCCACATTAATGAACTGAACTTGATGGGGTTGGTTTCCCCACCCCACCCCCATAGCTACTCCTTCTCCATCTTTCACTGCCTTCTTCCAGTCTGGGAATGTATTTTGTACCCATGTGCACACCTTTAAAAACAAACAAACAAAACTAGTGAAAGTGCAGAGAATCAGAATTACCAGTCCTTCATTATTTTTACAATAGGCAAAATGGAGTTTTATGCTTTTGGGAGGGGTTGGGGAAGGGATATCAATTTCCATCACTTCGCGCGTGCCCCTTTTCTTAATATACTGAGGTTTTGGGCAAGAGTGATATAGCTATATTCCTCCAGTAATTTGGTAGAGGCATGTGAAAATACTGTATTTAAAATGTGCAATAGGCTCATTGAACAGCACAAGTACACATTCCGTCACCCAAAAAAACCACAGCAGCTTTGAAATACTGAAACAAGAGGTCTTATGCAAGCAATATCGGTACTAAATATAGATATTTTAAATTTTTGTGAAGTAATTCCCCATATGTAGTGTGTGGATGAAGAGCAAGGTTGCTGAAATTTGGATGTGGCAATCAGTGGAAATTGGTCTCATTTGGTCTTGGGACTGCCTGTCTGAAAGCATAATTACTGCCTGGTAAGGATTACAACCTTCCAGTGCAACATTACACATATCTACTCTTGACACGCTCAAGGTCGCTCACAGCATGTGCAGTTTTGCACCTTAATCTCACATCATTGCAACATCCACAGTTGGGCAATACTATTTACTGGGACAAAACAAAAAATATTGACGACGGTGTGGCAAACTTTTGAGTCAGTCCTCCAGAACTCTTCACTGGGCAAAGTTATGACACAAAGCAGAGAAGTGTGTGTGCCTGATGACAAGTTCTGGAGGACTCGGAAGGTTGCGATACTTTTGTGACATTTTGGCTACTCCCCCACAAAGCATCGCTCAGCTGATTTGGAAGGGGCCGCCAATAGGGCTACCTTTGCTTTTTATATTCTTTAAACCCCAGCATTGTCATGACTGCAAGGAAAAAGTGGGAGTCTCCTGCTGCTGCTCTAAACAACATTTCCTTGGGAAAGAAAGTAATAAAATTAAACACAAGCTTTGGCAACCATGTACATTACTGGCCTCAAGCTATATACATACTCTACAGTGATATACACCCTTTTCTTATCAAGGAGGATATATTATACAGTAATAGGGACCAGTATTGCCACTTTCCCCTTCATCTCTCGCTGCCCTGAGGTCCTTCCCACTCCTCCTTTTGGAACCTCGCCGCCTTCCTCGTACTTTGAAATCAACAAACCGCGTGAGCGCGCCGTTGAAAAACAACCGCCGCCTGAGCAACGGCCCCGCGCGACCCCGCTCCTTCCGTAAGCAGCGCTCACCCATTACGCACTTTGCGCCGCGGCCGCCGAGCCAGAACTAACGCCTGGCGCGAAAGGACGCTTTAAGAGCCCGCGACCTACTTTCCTACCAATGCGGAGGCGGCGCCTTCGGTTTCGGCAGGGTCACGCGCTCAAGCCGCCCGCCTCCGGGAAAACTACACGTCCCAGGGTGCCCTTGGGCTGAGCCTCCCCGCCCCTCCTCCCCCGAGCACGTCCTCCCGGCGTGGCTGACGCCTGCGCGTCCTTCGATTACGACGCTCCGCCGCCCATTGGCTCGCCGAGGCTCTTGCGATGATGACGCGCTCCGGGGCAAAGGGGAGGCGACGGGAGAGCTGAAAGAGGTGGCGAGTGAAGGCGGAGGGGGCGGGATTCCCGGAGGCGCCGGCGGCACCGTGGGGACTCCCTCCCTCCGACCCCCCTCAGCGCCGGACACAGCTGGGCCGCGGAGTGAAGGCGCGTCCGGTAAGCCGGGCTGAGGGGCTGGGGGGCTCCGGGCTGGGGCGCCCCCTGAGGAGCGGGCGGCGGGGCCTCGGCCGGCTTCGCTGCCGGCTGACATAGGCCGCGGGGTGGGGGGGTGCGACCTCCGACCTCCTCGCTCAGGGCCTCCTTAGGCCGCGGGGGTCGTGGTGCTCGCGGGGCGCTCTCTGCCGGTTGACCTCGATTTCCTGCACTCGAGCCCCTCCTCTTGGGCGCTGCTGCTGACCTTGGGCAAGTCACTTATCGCCTCTTCTCCCACCCCGGGAGCTGTAGTGATAAGTGGCTGCGAACGCCTTTCGGCCTCTCGCGAAACGCCCAAGAGTTTTACTTTTTAAACAAATAAATGACCAACTCTCTTGAGTGTTGTATCCTGTAGCTAATACACCTGTATAGTTTGAGTCTTTGGGTATACTGAAGTAATGGAATTATTAATTAACAAGCAAACGGTGGTATTTTTAAAAAAGGCTTTTCTGCCGCCCTAAAGACGCAAAACCAGCGAAGTTTTGTGGCACCTTTTTAAAGGGCTCACGAATTTTATTACGGTGTGTGGTTTTGTGGCCTCTGGTTGATATCTCTGGAAGTTTAAGACGAAAAGAAAGAACTTAAAAACCAAGCAACTCCCTTCCCACTCCTACCCCCCCTCAAAGTAACCAAGGTTATCATCCTTAACACACTGCCCTTTGGGCAGCCTGGCTTACTTCTGAGTAAACATGGACCTGCCCTTGGTTTTCCTCACACATTTGGGTAGTCTTAATTGTTAATCATCACTTTAGGAGATGGCTCCTGCTTCCCAAATGGTGACAACACTTGAGGTGAAAAGCACTGGTCATGTTTTTGTAAACTGCTTCACAGCTGTTAGCAGAATTTGAGGAAATGAAGTGTTAAGTAGTTTTGAGGACTTCCATTTCAATAAACATGCAGAGGGCTACTTGTGAATCTCAACATTTCTATTGAGAATGTCAGTTGTCTGGGTATTTTGTACTGTACACTAGGAGTAAACTTGGACAAGAAAAAGAAACTGATAAAATACTGATGTGAGAAAATACAAGTACAATCAGAGAACTATTTTACTCTGGTGGAGAGTGTGCTAGGCTTAAAATGTAACTATTGTGGACAAGGCTTGGTATCAACAATTTTGTACTTACTTGTGTCTGTTGGCAGAAGGTACAGCTTACACATTTTTGAAATATTTGTAAATGACAACTGTTCGCATGTATTTTATATTTGGAAATACTGCTTTACTCAGAAATCTTAACACACCTGGCCTTTTGTAAAATTGGTACTGCAATATTTTCTTGAGAATGTGCAAAACTAATGTTCAAAGCCTATGCACTCCTTGGAGTAAGTGTAATTGAACTTAACATGAATAAGTATGTGTATCATAAATAAGAGGTTAATCTACCTAGTTATGGAATCTTGAGCAGATTATAGAATAGTAACTTTTTGGCTGCAGTGGCAAAAAAAATAACGACGGTTTGGCACAGCAGAGACCAAGGCTACAATTGTTTTCAGAAACTCAGAGCAGTGTACAACCAACTTCACCAAAACAAAATAAAACAATATTTAAAACTTCTATATTCTCATATATGAAACATAGTGTATTTGAAAAGTACAGTGTCACTCAAAGGATTGACAAAACAGAAGTTAAATAATGTCCTTGCAGTGGCTTGCAACATTGTTCTGGTGGCTTTTGTTACAAACAGTTAACCTTTTTGGTGGCTTGTATCCATCACTGCTGTTTGTTGAATTAAATCTTAGTGGCTCATAGAAAGGCCCAAAAGTGGCCCTGACTTCAACAGTCCTTGCATTCACATATAGGTTTAGGATTCTCCCAAAGTGGGCATCTAATTATTTATAGCTTTGTTACCAAGAAACATATTCCTTGTTTATAAAGAAACTGCATAAAGGGTAACTTCGCATCTTAACACAAAAGTAGTGGCAGGAAGTATGAGTGACTCATGTCTCCCCTCTTCTCACACTTTTTGAGTAAGTAGACTTATTATTTCTCCTATCATGCGATGCACAGCTCCACAGTAGCAGTACACAAGTTTGATTGCATAGGAAGTTGTCACTTGTGTAAAAACATAAAAACCTATCCTAAGTTGTTTACAAACCACTCTGTTAATAAGGCTAAGTGACTGTATTCTGTTCTTAGTGGAAATCATATCAGCATATCAATGAGAGCCAAAATTTTAACAGGATTAATGGAACAGCAAAAAATTGGTTTACGATGAGTAGTTAAATCAGGACCAAAATATATATACTGAGCAATATTGTGAACTTTCTTTACCATAAAGACTGGAGCTCAGAAGAGCCACTGCCAGTCAGTGTGAACAGTACTGAGCTAGGTGGGTCAATGGTCTGACTCTGTATAAGGTAGCTTCCTGTATTCACAAGTCATGTGAATTATTTTTGTGTCATGTTTTCACTTACCTGCCATGTAATACTCAGTGTCTAATGCGGCTGATAGGTAACAAACCACCTTTGATCTTAATCTTATGTTCCCAGTTTCTCCTAGGGGCGAAGAGAACTAGAAGTCACCTGCTTCCTGGCAGGTTTTCATTTGTCTTAGAAGGAATATATTCTCTCATCTTTGGCTGCTCCTTAAGAAGCACGGGGCCTTTTCTTTATCCAGTTTAGCTAACACATCTCTTTCCATCCCTGTTTAATACCAGAGTAGCACTGCTGCAGATCCTTTCAACTAGGATGCTTGCATGGCCTGATCTCTTTTTCCAATGGCAGACCTCTCTTACTACTGAGAGGGAGCTCCAAAAACATCCTTTGGCATTTTTCAGAGACTATAAGATTGCACCATATGTGTTACATATGTTTATTCACTGCTCAGACTGTTAAGACTTACAGCTGAGAGATTTCATCATGTGTTCCTTGGTCAACAGTTTGACTCAAATGACAGAGTTGTTGAGTCAATCAGATGACCTACATTCTGCTGACCTGAAAAGGTGTGGAAGTGAAAAGAGAATAAATATTAAGTATTTTTAGTGAGAAAGTGAAATATTGCTAAGGATTATTATATAAGGATTCTTATTAATACCTATATCCCTGTTCACATAGAGGGCAGGCACCCCAAGGGCTGTATAATTATTATTTTTATTATTACTCACCCTTCACCAGCAGTAGATCTCCCAGTCCACCTATGCAGAGGGATGAAGGTGATCTTCCCTGGTAAGTCACCACATTGCAGGGAGTGGAGCAGGGGAGGCTTTGGGCTTGCTAGATACAAAGCCCTCCAGGTCTCCCAGCAAGCTCCCAGAACACAGGAAAAGTAAGTGAGGCCTGACTCTAATGTATTATTTCAGTCCCATTGGGAGCAGTGGGAGAGAAAATCCATAAAAAGTGGCTTCAAAGTTAAGAAGGGACCCCCTCTCTCCTGTATACACACACACATTGTGCCATGCTGGTATGTGCTGGGCACAGCTTTTGATTGGGCAGCTTTTTCACCTTCACATCTTCCCCTTCTGCCTCTCCTGCACTCCCTTTGCTCTGCTCATTCATTGTTAAGCAGTAACTTGTGTATGCATAGCCAGGGGAAGGGAGTGCTATTACACAAGAGTGTCTGGAACACTTTGCCACCAGTATTGAAGACTCTTTGGGACAAATTTTAGGTGAAACGGTTGTTGACTTTAGTTACATAAAGCACTCGAAATGAGCTTGCCGAGCACTATTTAAAAAGCTTGCTTACCAATGTGTACAGTGCACAGGACTTCTGCCTGTGTGTTGCCTCCATTTTTAAAGAGGTGTTTACATTTCTCTTTGGAAATAAATCCTCACCCGTTTTAAAAAGTAGTAGTCCATATTGGCCAGTTGGCATAAAGTATTCCACTAAGAAATTGCAACTCAGCTATTACTTGTTGCATGTTTATGGATCCAAGGCTGTTCGGTCTGAGTTCTAGCCCCTTCTCTGCATTCTGAGATGTCTTGAGTACTTTGTTTCTGAAGGTGCCCAGCCTGCCATGTCCACCTCTTAGTTAACTTGGATGTTTCAGAGTTGAAATTAAAGATCTAATAAATGTTTAAGTTAAAATAAAATGATTTTGCTTTTGCCAGCCTACAGTCCTACATAAACAATAGGTGGAAACACATAGTTCAGTTGTATGCATGTTTATCTGTAAACACCTGGTCTTTGAGCATTTTTGCATTGGAAAACTTACTCCTGTTTCACTGTCATGGGATTGTTGTTAGAATGATAATTAAGGGGTGCTGCTAACAGCAGAGAACTCTGCCAGAACTAGTAGGCCTCAAATAAATATTGGTCTCTCCTCCTCTGCCCCCTCCCCCTTGCTGAACCACTGGCAAGGAATTATATTGTACTAATATGAAAAGTCAGATGAAACCACTATATTTTTCTACCCTAGGTAAGTAAAGGAAGTGGATCGTGCTGCTGGGCATTCCCTGAAATTTAGGCAATGTGGTGTAGTTGTTAGAGGGCAGTCCTGCATCCATCACTGCCTCATTTCACTCATCCTACCTCATGTGGGTAGTATGGGCATGCATGGGTCATCCCTCTAAAATGGATGTAGAAGTATTGTCCTTAGAACAGCCCATCTTAAAATTCACAAAGACTACGGTCTATGTTTCTAAATACAGCTCTGAAAGGAGACTCACTTCTCTGCAAAAATACCCTCTGTATTTAGGTAAGGACATATTCCCACCACACTACTCTTTGCTGTTTTGCTTTGACTACTCTAAAGTATTAAAATATACTTGAATACTGGAACATCACTTGACTATATTTACAAAGTCATGCAACAGATATAGATACCTTCTCTTCCTCAATCAATCCTGTTGGTCAGGTTCTACCTGTGTCCTTAGAGCTGGGTGAGCAAAATAAGATGTCCATAGATATTCAACTGAGTAATTTTCAGATATGGATATTATATATTTGGTTGGCTAAGGCTTACAAGGAAGCATATTTTGGATTAAGTAAGCCCACATTGTACAACTAAGTAACCAGTTTTACAACAATGTCACTTTTAATTACTGTATAGCACTGTGGTGGTGTAATTAAAGTAAACAAATATAATAAAGAATTGTTGGGTACATGCATACAGCACGTTCAGTTTGAAGTGTAGACCTATTAAAGGAGCTGTGATATTTAATGGGCATGCCGTATGCAAATTGAGATTAAACTTGTCCAGTATATTGTAGGGGAAAAACAGCTTGGCAGCCAGTGCAGTTTTGCTGTAGGTGGAGTTTTGGCTTTTATCTCCTGAAGGATCTGGGCATGGGTTGGTAATCTCTTCCATGATGAATGCCAAGCTCAGTTTTCCCTGAACTGGGTTAAAGTGCAACATCTTGCCTGTATCTGTTCGTCAAGATAGCAGGGGTAAGAAACTCTGAAAGTTCTACTTGCTAGGATTGTGTAGCATATAATAGATGAAACACTTGTGTTTCATGTTACCCTTATGTCTTGTTTTATTGGAGTTTAATATTCAGTCTGTGGTTTAATTTCTTAAACTGTAGTCCTTTGTATTTACCATGAAATAATTTTTGTTGAAATTGGTATAATTTACTTCTCAGTAAATGTGGATAGGGTATGATTGTTAAATGTTTTACCTAACAGTGCAAACTGCAGGGTGGGTTTGGTAGCATTGTGGATCTTATTCATTTATGAAATCTTATTTGTATACTTCAAATATTTAAAAGTTTTGAATTGCCAGAGAGAATTCTGGTATTTTGGCCTTTTGGGTGATGTGGTGTAGGATAGTGGCATTTTCTCCTTCTCCAGCATGATTTTTCTTATTCATTACACCAAAAGCTACACTACTACTGAATATCTAAGCCTCAGCACTTGTAATGCACATCCATTTATGTAGTATGTAGACAGCCTTTGACTTATTTGTATATCCATCAAGGCCATTAAATGTTCAGTAGGGAGTAAACATGATTCTGTAGTGCTCTGACCTGGTTCAACTATCCTTAGTTTTCTTTATTCAACAATCTGAAATGCTTTGCCTTGCATAGTTAAATACACATTGGATTCTGACATATATTAATTCTATGCAGAGTCATAGTAGGACAGAACTACGAACATTCTGTGGTTACACAGACTTTTGAAGCCTATTCCAGGAGTGTCTCTGTAGATTTTATGTATGGTTTGTAATATGGGATTTGTAAATAGTATTTATATGGTAATTGGGCTGTGCTCTCAGTTGCATTTCTTGAAAAACGGGTAGGGAAATTAATAGGGAATGGCTTACTCAGTTGTTTCTTCTGAGCCATAACAACAACAACAACAACAACAACAACAACAACAACAACAACAACTTCATTATTTCTACCCCAGCCAACTCTTGGCGGCTATATCTGCGATACGTCCCATACTTTGATTGCCTAGCTTTATAAATTGCATGCCACTGGCATGCAATCTAAATTCTTCTAAATTCTAAACTTCTAAATTCTGGCATTTTGCTTGTCTCCCTTAGTGGTCACAATCTCTCATCTGCTTTACATGTAAATGTACATGATTGGATGTATGCATCTTTGAGTTGGTCTGATGGACTAGCAAATGGATTTTAAGAGCCCTGTGCTACTTGAAGAGCATAGACAACTGCCAAGGACTTACTACCCACAAAATGCTCAAGCTTTCTTAGAGTACAAATGATAATTGTCAATATCATAGTTCTATTTTTTATGATAATATTATTTCTTGGAACTCATTGAGCCAAGTTGTAATCTGTGCATTAAGGCCAATGTGTACCCGTGTAAAAAGCCACCTTGTCTTTTTGTGTGTGTGTCCTCTGTAGCAAAATGCTGCTCTAAAAAAGGAAATGAGACAATGTTGCATTCTTAAGGGTTGACTTTACTCTGGCTTATGTGGTACTTCAGGCTCTATTATTCTGAAAATAGTCACGTTTGTCAACAGTTCAAACATGGCTGTGACCAGAGTGCTATTCTTAACCTTGACTGTCTCTTGACAAATACTTTTCCTTCAAACTTCTGCTCACATAATCATATCTGAATGGAGTAAATCTTTATATTTGTTTTATGCTTAAATTAGAGTTATTACAATGTTAATTATAGACTGCTGTGCATTTGTCATGGAAAATGTTTATGCCACAGGTTTTGATCGAAAGGTAAATGTTGTGCCATGACCGTGTTATGTCTGCTCTGGTACTTAAATGAAATAGGTTTTGTGTTTAGCTACAGAGAGAAGTAATACAGAACTGCAACCACTCTTAATTGTAAATCTCAACATTTATCAATCATGTAGTTAAATGTCATCCAATGGATAGCATGAGTTCAAGTACAACAACATCCCCCCCCACCCCCGTATTTGCGTCAGCACAGAACTATTGGCATACTGAAACAGGAGTTTGGGTTGGGAAGCAAAGAAAAGTCGACAGGATTTGGGATTTGATACCAGACAGCCAGAGCAGTGCTGAAGGCTAGAGGAGTGATTCAAAATTATAGTTCTTTTGTGTTTTTATGATTATAACTTTGACAGCCTATATTGACTCTTGCTGCAAATATTTGTACTAGAAGGCTAGGAGGGATATATTTTGATAGATACACAATGAACTATCTTTCACTGTGACCGCAAACATTTATATACACAAAACAAGAGAGCCTGAAACTTCTGAGGTGGAGGTTTTCAACCTTTTTGAGTCCACTGCTCCCTTAACCAACTACATGCTTTCTGTGGGGCTCAAGAGCCCAGTTATGTCACCCCTTGCTTGCAGAGCTGGCAGCCTCTCACCCTTTTTTGAATACCCTCCCTTGTGGAGTGTTCCCTCCGCCACCTCCCCTCTCTTTGGGAGACCTCTGAGCAACTGCTGTCACAGTCCCTAGTCTGTGAGCTGCCCCCCCCCCGCCCCAAAGAGATTATAGCCAGGGCTACTGCAATAAACAGTTGTGCAAGCCTTTGGGAGGCAGAGATGTGAGGGGGCATCAGGAGGGAGGGAAGGAAAGGGGGGCAGAGACCAGTGTTGCTGCGGCACCCCGACCATCATTCAAAGCACCCCAGGGTGCCACGGCACACTGGTTGAAAACCACTGCTCTGAGGGATATTGTCAGGCCATGCCTGTGAATCTTCCATTGGTGTCATTGCTCACAGCCATGCCATATTTGTGTTGCCTAAAGTGTTGTTGTTTTTTAAGTGCACCAATTGATTCTTATCTTGATCTGGAATGTGTATATGGGATTAATGTTCAGATAGCATCACTTAATATATTTTCAAGAATGCCCTTCTTCAACTGTAACATTATATTAGAATGACATTATATGGTTCACCCTGTACCAATGGACATGACTTCTACTAATATTAACTTGTGTATTTATCTTTGTGATTCAGCCCTCTTCCATACAAGATTCTAATTGTCTGAGAAATCTATTATATAAACCACATATCTTATCTCTTGTGTAACTCTACTGCATAAAAAGTACAAAGGGCAGACCTTTTGCAACTCTGAATTTGCAAACCCAAGTTATAACTAAAATTAGCACATGACCTCACACTTGTAAGCAGAGCAAACACAGGTCTATATACGATTCCACATGAAAAAGTTACTAGTCTATAATGGCTACATTGCTGGACAGTCACACCCCTTAATTGCTGTATATGTCTGAACCAGTTCTTCAAGGTCTGTTGTTGCATACTCTGAAGTTGCTCTGGTTGCATCACTGTGGTATTAAGATAGCTAGTTAGTTGAGTTTTAAGATGCTTATACTCTCTTCCCCTAATGGTCAATAATGGCAGTAACTGTTACCAGAAAGTAGGGAACAGGAAAGCATTTTTGGAACACTTTTCAATGCACATTCCTTCTACCAATCATACAAACTTGTGGAAAGGTGAGCTGGTGTTTTTCTAGCCTTGTGTTTCAGTTAACATGGGTGATGTAATCTCACTTATCTGCTGCTACAATCCTTGGTTGTATAACTTAAAATGACTGTAGCACACGGAAGAGCATTTCCATGACCAAAGGTGCATATGTGCTTCTAGTGCTAAAGGTTAAATATTGTATGCACCTCTGTTTACTGCTGACATTATCTGGCAGAAAGGTAATAGCTAACAAGAAAGCCCTGAAATGGAACGCTGAAGGTTTTGGATCCAAAGTTCTGCAGATCTCCAAGAGATCCTCAGCTACACCAGCCCTGGTGCTGTCATAGTGAAACTCGACCCACCTTCCACCCTGGCCAGTGTGAGTTGACAGTGCTTGAGATAGTGTGCGTGTGTGTGTGTGTGTGAAAGAGAGAGAGAGACAGACAGACACACACGCGCACACGCGCACACACACGCGCACACACACACACACACACACCATACACTACTAAGAACTGTTCTGTAAATAATCTCCTGGCTCTCAAAAGAAACCTCAAACACGAATTATAGAGTTGGAAGGAACCCCCAAAATAATCTAGTTCAACCCCCTACAATGCAGAAATCCTGCCCATAGCCATCCCTGGGTGGTTAACAGCCAGGCACACTGACTGTCCATATTGCCATTGCATTTTATCAGAGGCCATGTTGTATGCAAGTTCTGTGTTGGAGACAACTCTGGAATTTTACTAGTCCCTGGACACCTTTATTTTTGTCTGTTAATACTTTGTTGTCTGCCTAGGCAATTTGCTGTTTGAAAAACTCAGCTATTGTGTTTATCAGCAGTTTACAGGTAACAAAAAGCAGCTGTTGGGGACACATATTCTGTCTGCTGGAGTCTTGGTATTGCTGATATCTCTTTGTTAGCAAAGTGTTACTTTCCCCATTGACAAAAAGGAACTGTACACATTCTCATTGTTACATTGAAAGTGACCTCAGATGGGCTCCTCTCCATAAAGCAGAAAGACCTAGGAATGCTTGGTATTAGTATGTCCGGCATTAAAGTTTCCCCCAGGAGACGGGACTTTATTTGCAGAAGAAAGGTTGATGGTTGTTGTTTTTATATAAAATAGTTAAGCATCTTGGTGAATTGCATGATTCTCTAAGGGCTCTCTGCTTTTTGAATGTAGTGCATGATGCCGCTTTTATTAGTGCTCTAGTTACAGTAATGTCCTATTGTTAGAGCATTTGAACATTTCATGTAGGAATAAAATTAGAAATGCTTTGGAAAAAGCTCTTTAGACTTAGGTTATTAGGTTGCCATAAACAGAAAAACTTCCACCCACCCAGAACACTCTTGCCCTCATAGAGTATGTGTACGTACGTTTGTGTATATAATCAGGCAACCACAGTGTTAAAATCTTGAAATACATGGTTAGTGTATTCTTCTTTGGGCTTTTTAGTTTTTCTTTTGGTTTTTTAGCTTTTCACAGAAAGCTTCATGATGTAGGTAACTGTAGTTCACTTTTCATAAATCCCATTGCTGTTGGGACATGTACCTGGGATTCTAGATTTGGTTTTAAGGATGTGTGAGCTGCCTAAATCATGGTGGTCTCCATGCTCTTCTAAGAGTAAGAGTAGGCATTGTAAATAGAAATTGCACAATGCTTTTATGGCATAGTGGGGAAATAAAGTGTGAAAAATCTGGTTGTGTAATTTAGAGATAATTGCCAGCTTCTACTGTGTTAGCAACTAACTTTATGGGAGTCTCTCTTTGGAATTAGCAGTGTTCGAAACTCCCACTGTTCTAGGCGCATTTTACGACAAGGAATTTCATTAGCGTGTGCAGTTTCTGAGCTTTGGGCACAGTACTGCACCTAAGATTTCAGATTAAATTTGTAGAGTGGAAGGAAAGGAGGACCTTTTTCTGCCTCCCTACTTCCTCTGAAAACTGGAGAAGAGACCCTTTTAAGAATATTAGAGGGGCAGGCAGGGGAAGCATGGCTTTGTTACTGCAGTCTTCAGATGAGGACTAGACCATGTGAAAAATGAATATAAGATTTTAGCTGAAGATAATTAATTTTCAGCTTTGTATTCTTGTTATAAAAAAGGGCGCCTAGACATTCCGTTGCTGTGCACATAACCTAGGTTTAATGTGCCATTTTAGCTTCTAGCTTTCATATCTCAGTTTCTAACACTGGGAATTAGTTGTGTGTAACCCCAACACTCTCCGTTCCCTTCTAAAATGGACTGGCAAACACCTGCCTACTATAGCCAGTTTTTAAAAATGGCTCACACCCTCCTTGAGGGTCATAGGCCTGTCTCATGCAGTGCCTGGCCTACAGCTCTATAGCCTAACTGACAGTGTGGAGCATCCCTGACCCTGTGTCTCCTTGAAATTATGACCCAAAATGGCAAACCCATTTGGAGTCGAGCCCACCGCCCATGGCAGGAGCTGCTGTCATAGTATGACAGGCCCTGGACCACTCCCCAATCCCAGAGCTGCATTCATTCAGCCTGCAGTTAAACACTACCGTATTTTTCGCCCTATTGGACGCACCGGCCCATAGGACGCACCTAGTTTTCATGGGGGGAAATCAAGGAAAAAAATATGATTCCCCCCCCCCCGCAGCTCTGGGAGCAGCGGACAGGCTGCACGCAGCCTGTGCGCTACTCCAAGAGCTTCTCCCTGCTTTTGCGGGAGGTGGCGGAATTCCCCCAGCTCCCGCAAAAGGCCACAGGAGCCGTGCGCGACTCCTACGGGCTTTTCGACCAGGAGGGAGAAGGGACTGAAATGGCCAGTCAGTCCCTTCTCCCTCCTCGGGGAAAAGCCCCCAAGAGCGGCGCGCTCTTCAAAGGGTGCGCGGCTCCTGCGGGCTTTTCTACGAGGTGGGGGAATTCCCCCACCTCCTAGAAAAGCCAGCAGAAGCCGGGAGCCCCTTTAAAGAGCGCACGGCTTTTGCGGGAGGTGGGGGAATTCCCCCATCTCCCGCAAAAGCCCACAGGAGGGAGAAGGGACAGACTCGGCCAGTCAGTCCCTTCTCCCTCCTCGGGGAAAAGCCCCCAAGAGCGGCGCGCTCTTTAAAGGCTGTGCGGCTCCTACAGGCTTTTCTACGAGGTGGGGGAATTCCCCCACCACCTAGAAAAGCCAGCAGAAGCCGGGAGCCCCTTTAAAGAGCGCGCGACTTTTGCCTGCTTTTGCGGGAGGTGGGGGAATTATGCAAAAGCCCTCAAAGCCGGGTTGGAGAGTAGCGGGAAGGCGTCGCTCACCTTCCCGCTGCCCCCAATCTCTGGGGCAGGCGATGGGGGAAGCGCTGCTTTCCCCACCGCCAGCCTCAAAGCCGGGTCGGAGAGTAGCTGGAAGGCGTCGCTCGCCTTCCCGCTGCCCCCCATCCTCTGGGGCAGGCGATGGGGGAAGCGCTGCTTTCCCCACCGCCAGCCTCAAAGCCAGGTCAGGGAGCAGCGCTAAGGCGTCGCGCGCCTTCCCGCTGCCCCCCATCCTCTGGGGCAGGCCTCAAAGCCAGGTCGGGGAGCAGCGCTAAGGCGTCGCGCACTTTCCCGCTGCCCCCCATCCTCTGGGGCTGGCGATGGAGGAGGCGCTGCTTTCCCCCACTGCCAGCCTCAAAGAGCAGACTCTCCTGGCTTCAGCAGAAGCAATGCAAAGCCTCCGGAGCGCAGGCTTCGGCGGCTTCGCGTTGCTATCGCTGAAGCCAAGGAGCCTGCATTCGCCCCATAAGACGCACACACATTTTCCCTTCATTTTTGGAGGGGGGAAAGTGTGTTTTATAGGGCAAAAAATACGGTAATCTCCACTACAAACAGCACACTCTTACCTGCAGCTGGATGATGCACAGATAACATTTAGTCAATATACAGGGTGAGTCCTTTAAAAGAGGGCCCGTGGATACAGAGTACACATGTTCCACGAGGTCTCTTTTAAAAGACTCACCCTGTATAATTGAGGTCTGATATAGTGGGGTGTCTGTTAATCTGCCATTTAAAAAGATAATTGATTAAATTTGCATATAAGCGAAACCTCAAGAGCCATAAGATTTGAGAGAAAACTTAAAATACAAAAGCTGTCCATCAGTGTAAAAGGCCTTTTTCTGTATTTAGTTTTTTATTCCAGTATGTTAATACAGCAAGTCTGCAATGTACATACATTCAGCTTTATGTATGACATGGCAGAAAGGGGGCAGGGTTTCAGGAATAATGGCTTTGGCAATCCCACTTGCTACTGAACCCAATGGATTTTGACTATAGGCAATTTTGGCTTTAGGTGTGATCCCCAGATCATAGCCCCCATATAAATTGCAGGCTTACTGTACACCAGAACAACCTTGAACAATGATTAGGTGTCTTCCCTGACTCATCATTAAAATTGCCCTGCCTGATTAATCAGTTAAAGCTTCTTACTAATTAAAGCTTGAAGATTAGTTACAAGCTATAAAGTCTCTGCAAAACCTTTGTCTTCCATTTGTGACATGCACATACAATACAGAAGTGGAGACCATTCAAGATAATTGTTTAAGCTTATGTCAGCTGAGTACAAGATTTTCCTATCAAAATGATGACATTTACAAGTATTTCTGGCTAGTCTTTGGTAGTCTTCACTCCCTTTAGGAGGCTTATAAGACACATTCTTTGGTGTGTTGACAGAACCTTGTGCTATAACCTCTGGTCTTGTGATCATGCTTAACTGAGAACCAAATGTCAAGATAGGGTTTGCAGTGAACAGTATCCACATTGTTTTGCAGTGGATTGGTGCTACATATTAAAAAGTTCTGTATTTAAATTGAATCATGGAATTGGTAATTTTTACCTTTCATAACATCACAGATGCTCCTCTAAAGCTTATTTACTTCAGTCCTAGGGAAAAGCGAATTCTCCATGATTGGCTTTCAGCATCTTCAAAAGTGACTATAAGTTGGATGTTAACATAATTATAGGCTGGCATATTTATTAATGACAGTTTTGTTTCCTTTTTCAGGACTAGCCAATCTGTCATCACTTCTTGCCGGAGAAAATAAGAACCTTTCTTGAGAAGACCCTGGTCTCATGAACGAATCAACGGATCTCGGGAATGGCAGCATTCTGGAGCCAGCACTACGGCTCAGGAAGGGACACATGCCCGATCCTGCTGGGCAGGAAAGCCTTGATAGTGACCAATCCAGTGAGCAGGGGCCCCTCCTAGTGGAGCCACCTGAATCTTCTGAACTGGAAAAGGTAAATAATAATTGGTACTCAGAAATCTAGCCAGGGAGTTGCATCAAACCTCCTTGAACAACTTAGGGATAAGTTAACAATTATAGGGGTATGGTTCTTATCAGAGAAGGCAATTCCACAGTGTCCAAGACCCAGGCCATTAAGGGATTTTAAAAACAACTACACCCCAGCATCTTGAATTTATCCCAGAAATGAAGAGATAACTAGTGGTTCTGTTACTGTGTGTGTCAAATATGCTTCATGTTGGAGAATCTTGACAAGTCTTACCACTGTGTACTGGAGCAACTGAAGTTCTTGAACTGTCTCCAGGGACAACCCTGCACAAGAATCTCAAAAGAAGGTGAACTGATTACCAGGACTTATAATAAGTTGTAAGGGTTTTGAGAGAGGGCCACAATCAGTCTACCTCCAAAGTTGCTGTAAAGTCCTCTGTCACAGGCAGCTACCTAGGAATCCAAGAGGATTGTTGGATCCAAGAGTGTTTGGTTTGGCCTTATACCTGGCCCATGCTATTATGTTGTCTTCCTCCTTCCTCCTTGAAAATTTATCTGCACTGCTTCCTTTCTTCACTTTGCCACTGTATAATCACTTTGTGCCAGCACAGGCCCCACCCAGAATAAATGGCACATGTACAGTGATGCTAGCTGCTGCTGATCCTTCCCATAGAGACTTGAGGTGAATGGGATAGTCTGTGATAGTAAGGCAAGCTTGTGGGAGGTGGGTCTGAAGTGGCCCTCTAATTCTCCCAATTGATCTTGCCTATCCAGCTTCAAGACAGAAATCTTAACCGTAAAGCATTATGAGTATTAACAGTGTTGTGACAATGCTAGACCTGTTTCCTTTGAAGTGTCTGTTGGGGAGGGCACATCATGGTGATGAAAAGCTCTTGTATCAGAATTTGTTAGCAGCACCTTTTTGTTAATTCCAACAATTGGCATTTTTTCTGTTAATGTTCAGGCACTTAACAAAACACTCTTGAAAAAGGAAATGTCAGTTATTCACATTGCGTGTCTAAGCACTGTGAAATGCATTTGTATTTGGTACTGCTTGTGTGTTCAGTTTCCTTTTCTATGGAGAAATAGTTTGGCAAGTTTTTATTCTGAAGTCTGTCATACTCAGCATGTTTACTTAAAATACGTTTTGAAATCAGCAAGACTTCCTCTTTTAAAGCTGAGTGACGCTTATTGGACCACCTTTACCCTACCTTGTGTCTGTTTCCCTCTGACGGAGGAAAGCACATCTTTTCCACAGTGGTATTGAAGTACTTCTCCAAGAAAGAAAGCCTGTGGGGTGCCAGGTGATAATTCAGACTGTCTTCAGGCATGCAAATGATAGTTGGATTATTTATTGTACACATTTTTATTTTCACTGTGGTGGGTGTAAACCTTTGCTAACCTAGTGCCCCCTTGACGTTTTGCCCAGTCAGCATGCTGGCTGGGGCTAATGGGAAATTTAGTCCTAAATGTATGGAGGGCACCAGGTTGGCAGAAGTTGCTCTAGTGAATATTCACATTTTCTTAAGCGTTGGTGCTTTTTTCTGCCCTGTGCCGGACTGTCTGGCCTCCTTCATGGCATTTATCTTCCTTTGCCCTTTGCTATTTGAATGGTTGGAGTGTCTTTGTTCTCCCTGCTGTTCTTCAGTCACTGATATCTCCTAAAGAAATGGTTCTCACTGTGACTTTGTTAAACTGACACAATCAAATGCATGTGACTTTTATCACCTGATGAATGGGCTTTTTATGTACAGCCCTGAAAACCTGCACTTGACTCTCTCCCTTTTTTCTATAATCCTCCAATGACAGAGAGGGAACAAAAGGCTGTTTTCTTCACATTTCCCCCCTAGCTCCCACAGCCCTCTGCTCTTGATTGATGGTGGTTTTTGTCTAAAAGTTCCTGCATCTGTGGTGCTCTGTGCACTTGCAGTGTGTGGCCTAGAAGCGTGTCTGTGAAATTTTGGGTCCTTTGCTCTGAAGCATTTGGTACTGTGCAGAGGATAATGAAGCGCAGCACTTGACTCTTCAGTCAGTGGAAGGCTTCTTCATGGCAGATACCCAGCTGGAACATTTGTCAAGCAGCCAGGGCCTCCATGACTCTTGAATTCAGTTGTTTGACCTTTGG